>NW_021621003.1:3780985-3964081 GCF_004785775.1 Grammomys surdaster | reverse complement strand
TGTGTGTGTGTGTGTGTGTGTGTGTGTGTGTGTGTGTGTGTGTGTGTCTGTGTGTCTGTGTGTGTGTGTGCTGGGCTTTGGTGTTTGAGTGTGTGTGCATGAGTGCCATTGTGCATGTGTGGAAGGCAGACACTTGGGGTGTTGGTCCATAACTTCCAACTTGTCTGAGGCAGAGTCTCTGGCTGGTCACTGTGCATGCGAGGCTAGCTGGCTCACAAGCTTCTAGGTATTCTCCTGCTTCTTTCTCTCAGCTCACCACAGAAGCACTGGGATTGCAGACATGCACTACCAAGTTTAGTTTTATATAGGTTCTGGTGATCCAGACTCAGGGTCTCATTTTAAAGAAGCAAGTATTTTATCCATCTCTACAGTCTACATTTCAGACTTTCTATGAGGAGGGTTGAGTTAAGAGTGTGCCTCTTGAGAAGACTAAGATAAATGAACTTGGAAGGCAAAAGGGTGTATTTGACAGATACCCTGAAATCCAGAGGATCATTAGGGGTGACTTTGGAAAATTATGCCTCAGTAAACTGGAGAATATAGAACAAAACAGACATGTTTCTGAACACATATGGATTGCTAAGATTGAACAAAGACAGTATAGCTCTCTAAACTCATTAATAATGTGCAATGAGATTGATGTAGCAATTTAAAACCATCGCAAGACCAGACAGCTCCTTGGCTTTACCAGATTTAATGAAGAGCTAATAGCATTGCTTACTCCTCAAACTAAGCCACAAATGAGGAAAGGAAGGGATGCTTCCAAAACCATCCTGTGAAATGACTACAAACCTGAAACTCATACTAGTTAGAAGCCCAACAAAAAAAAGAGAAAACAGCAGAGCCAAATCTCTCATGATCATGGACACAGATCCAAGAAATTAAGAGTTGTTTGGTGGAAGAGGTATCAGTTGATGAGCCCCTAATAAGCTGTGCTTTGTCCCTCCTCCTATGCTAAAGCAAGAAACACTAATTAAAATCAATGAGCCACACACAAACAGAGATGTGAAAGTAAGGGGGAGGACTGCTGAGAAGAAGGGCTCTGGTTGGAAAGGGAAGGGGTTGGGGGGGGGATGGTGACAAAAGCAACTCAAACCTATTATACAGTCTGTGAAACAGTCAAAAAATAATGTTCTAAATTCTCTAGAAAATAGATGCAAATAGAATCCGCTAACACATTCAAGAAAAGGATTCAACCACCATCTAGCTTCTGTCATTCCAGGGTCACGTGATCATCTCAGCAGATGCAGAAAACAAAGATAAAACAAAAGATGCAGTTAGCAAAGTTCAATGGCTCTTCATGATAAAAAGCCCTGTGGAAACTAGGTGCAGAAGAATAATGCTCCAGCATAGCAAGGCTGTCTACCGGAGACCTGTAGCCAACCTCACAGTGGATAGAAGAAGCTGAAGGTATCTCCTCATATCACTGTTAATCAATATAAAATGTGGCAGTTATTTTGCCAGGGAAATAAGGCAGACAATAAACATGATACAAATAAGGAAGAAATCAAGATACCTGTCTTTATGGATGACATAATCTTAGATACACAAAAATATATAATACCAGAAGATGTATATTGCTGATGAACAAATTTAGTAAAGAAGCAAAAAATGGTTTCAACATAAGGTATTATTTTTCTGATACCGATAATAAACTTGCCAGGAAACTTTCTAAAACAAGAAAATAGGAAAAAAAAATCCTGTTCACACTAGCCTCAGAAACATCAAATCTTTAGGAATAAATATAACTCATGAAGCAAAATCCCTACAATGAAAGCCAAACTACGCTGAAGAAGATACTAGAAAGTGGAAGAACCACCTGTGTTTGTGGGTCAAAACTACTTTTGTTACATGGCCACATTCCTGGAAATGATCTGTTATCCAGTGAGCTCTCTAAGAAATTACCAACAATACTCTTTAGAGAATTAAGAAAAATTATCCTAAAATTCATATGGAACCACAAAAAAAGATAAAATAAAAATAAAAAAGCAATGCTAGAGCTACCGTATAGCCAACATAAAAGCACACTGTAGAGCCATGCAACAAAAACAGCATTGAGGTTTTTTTTTTTTCAATTCGATATCAAATTTAATTTAAAAAAATAACAGAATCAAAACATTTAAAATAAGCGGACTTACTTAAAGTGGAAATTTCTGCACACTCAGGTTATAATGATGTTTTGCTAAGGCAGACAGGTAAAAGGATGTTTTGCTAAAGTGGACACATGAAAGAATGTTTTGCTGAAGCAGACACAGGTGAGAGGATGTTTTGGTATAGCAAACATATGAAAGGATGCATGATGTTTAGAAGGAATATAAATATGACCCCACACCCAGTGGGAACTCTAGCATTGGTTTGCCTTGCTCTGCCTCGCTAGTCTTCACTGGATTGGTTCACATTACACTGCATTGTTGAGCTTCACTTGTGATGACTTCAGAGAAAGAAGCCCACCAATGAACTTCTCATGAGCTTCCTGTGGCTTCTTGCTGATTCCTCAGACTTGGCCAGGATTGAACTGCCCTTGCTGATTCATGTGTGGTGTCTGCTGAGTGGACTGGACTGCCTTTGTTGATTTGTGTTTGGTGTTTGCTAGTGGACTGGACTAAGAATAACAAAGATTGAAATCGCATCAAAGAACTATTGCTAAACAAGTCCACTTCCCTGTATCCTAATAACCTTTCTTTGCCACTACCTCTGATGGGTGGTTGGCTAGAGGGAAAGTTGAATGCTTAATAAAGTAGGTTGTGAAAAATATATGTCTACACTCACTACACAAACCAGCAATTCACTCAAGTCACACAAACTAGAGACTGTGAAAAGTAAAACACACTAAAATTACACATCCATCACTATTTTACATTCATGTATATATTCTATGATGGATGCAGAAATTATCTCTAACAGGCATAGGTCAATGGACTAAGACAAGGACCTAGACATAAATCCAGGTAGCTACAGCCATCTGCTTCTTCATATAGGTTTCAAAACCATTGGAGAACAGTCAGTCTCTTTTTGAGATAGTTCTTGAATAGCTGGATGTTCATCTGTAGAAGAATAAACCTAGCTACCTGTCTCTCATCCTGTACAGAAATTAGTTCAGAAAATGGAGAGGGGACCTTCAAAGTACAGACTTATGACTGTCAAACTGCTAGAGGGAAGCATGCATAGATGTTGGCACAAGCAGTGACTTCCCCAGTATGACTTGGATAGCTCAGGAAACAACAGCAGAAATTGACAAGTGAGATTGTAACAAAAGAAGCTTCTGTCAGTAAGAGACACAATCAATAGAATCAAGAGACAACCTACAGGTGAGAAAAATCTCCAGCTAACTGTCAAGGGATTAATATCAAGAATTTCTAAAGAACTCAAAGACCAAATACCGAGGGAACGAATCTAGTGACCAAATCAACAACTGTACTGAAATGTTCTCCAAAAATGGTGTGAAGAATCAACTGATGAATGAAAAGTGTCCAGCCCATTTAGTCATGAGGGAAATAGAAATACAAAAAGGAATTACACTGAGATTCCAAGAGTTTATCTCATCCTGGTCAGAATTGTTGTCATAACAACAAAACAACAAACAAAAAACAAAACAAGATAACAACAAACAAACAAACAACAACAAAAACAGCAAATTCTAGTGACAAGGAAAAAGACAGGAAGGAACTCACATATCATGGGTGGGACTGTAAATTAATGAAGCTACTGTGGGAATTGGTATGGACATTGTTCATGAAACTAAAAATAAAACTACCACATGTTCTTTGCTGTACCACTGCTATGTACATAACCCAAGGAGTCAGTATCAGTGTACAGTAGAGGTGGTGGCTGCCAGTCAGTGTTGATCGTGGTACTGTTAATCATAGCCAAGGTATGGAATCACCTGGTGTTTCTTTTATCAGATGAATGAGTAAGGAAAACACAGTATGTATGGTTTATCCATAAGGAAGAATGAGATCATGTTATTTCCAGGAAAACAGATGAAACTGGGAATCGTGTTAAATGAAATTAATCAGACTCAGGAAGACAACTATAGAATGTTTTGTTTCAGATGTAATTTGGGGAATGGAGAGGCATGAAAGTAGAAAGGTGAGTGTTACAGAAAACTGGGGGATGATGAGGAAAGGGACAAAATGGGGTAAGAGAGGATAATGGGCAGCAGGATTCATTACAACACAAAAATGCTACAATGAAACAGGGTGCTTTAAACAATTAATATATTCCAATAAAATACTTTTGAAAAATATACTGTGATGTAACATAGTTTCAAAAATAAGACAAACTTAATTTTTACTGGTCTCATTTATGTAGTTCACTAAGCAAAGCAAATCCAGCAGAAAGTACTTGCTAATTTTCCTGCAGTCCTGTATAGGTAATTTCCTTACTTATTCATCTAATAAAAGAAACAACAGGTGATTCCATACCTTGGCTATGAATAACAGCACCATGATCAATATTCTGTATCAATAACAGTGCAATGGCACACATAGACAGTCCTTAGCTTGCAAAAGTATATGATCCAAGTAAAGACTGGAAAGATGGTTCATCAGTTAAGAGAATTGGCTGCTCAATCATGAGGACCAGAGTTCAGATCCAAGAACCCACAGCAAGTGGCTTGCAAAACCTGTAACTCCAGCTCCAAAGGGATCTAATGTCATCTATAGGTATCTGCATGCACATCCAAACACACACACATACACATAACCAAAGGGAGAGAGAGAGAGAGAGAGAGAGAGAGAGAGAGAGAGAGAGAGAATTTATTAACACATATAACATAATTTGGGTAATTAAATAAACAAAATGAGATTAAAAACAATTATAACTCCAATGTCTAGCACCGTATGTGTTTGTTCCACAGTAATTAATCATTTTTACATATACAATAAATGGCTATTAAAATTGGAGAGTATGGGCTAAGAGATGGTTCAAAGTGTAAAGTGTTTGCTGTTCAGGCATAAGTATCTGAGTTCAGAGTTCCAAAACTAAGATGCATCTAGGAGAAGGGGTCAGAAACAAATCCTTGGGGCTTCCTGGCCAATTAATCTAGCCAAAACAGCAAGGTCCAAATTCAGTGAGAGACCCTGCCTCAAAAAAAAAAATGGAGAGGACAGATAGAAGAAGATACCCAATGTTAACCTCAGACCTCCACAAGCATATACACACACATACACACACACACATATATACACACACACACACATACACACACACACACATGCATACACATACCATACACATAGACACAATACACATACTTTTTTTTAGGAACATATTAGAAATTCTGTGATCAAGTAAAGCAGACTGTGTGACATTTCTATCTCCTTGACTATGAAGCATTAGCTTTCAGAAGTTCAGCTCAAGTACATATCTTGAAAGGCAAAATTCGTACTGGAGGTTCAAAGGACATGAAAGTTCAAAAGAATCTGTTGGTTGGGCCTCAGAAGAGGAGGATGCACTTAGTTCTGCTGTGACTTGATGTCCCAGGGCAGCCAGGGACTCAAAGGGGGAGAGGCTTCCCTTTCTCTGAGAAGAAGAGGAGAGGGTAAAGTGGAAAGGGGTTTGTGAGGATGGGACTGGGGGTGGGGGTGGGGGGCAACTGGATGTAAAGTGAATAAAAAATAAATTAAGGAAGAACAAAAGAGAAATTTCCAAAGAATCAAATGCACTTGAAAAAGGAATCCATTTGGAGAGAATAACAGAAAAATGAAGTGTAAACCACATTAACCTGGAACATAGTGAGGTCAAGGAAATTTAGGAAAATAGGTCAACCTGCAACCTGGGAGTTAACCAGAGTGGACAATACCCCACCTGTAGAGGCTGAAACGGAAGGAGTTGGAGTTGGACTCATGATCACCCTGAAGCCCTTACATCTATACTCTCATGGGAAACTGGTAACCACTGAAATGCCATTTGGAGCCCAGACAACTACCAAAGTCAGTAGTGTCATGCTTCTCTCCATTTCAGAAACATCTGAAGCAGCCAGTGGGCATCAGAAGGTGTGATGGATGGGCTTGGTTTTCAAACTAAGAGATGCATGTAGTCTAATAAGAGGTCCTCATGTGGTGCCTCCACTATTGTCTTTCTCTACCACACTGTTGTGAGTTTGTGAACCCCAAAAGACCACAAAGGAGCTGATTTGGATGAGATCACATTAGAGTCTCTTTATTTAAGCTTGAGCTCCACCCACCACCCACCCCTGCCTCCTGCACCAACCCTGACACTTCAGAAGGTGGAGCCCTGAGCCTAGATTTAGACAAGCATTTATAGAGACAAGAAATGGGTATCTAACCTGGAACACACCTGACTGGGGGCCATTATGGTCTTTAACATGATTGGCTAGTGCTGGGAGCCAAACCATAAACTTAACTTCTGCTTTCTTCCTGATTGGTGGATGTTAGGAAGTGAAGTGTCCAGGGCAGGCTTGTAACCTGAGGGTACAGATTTGTTGGGGGAATAACCTGGTGCTAGGTACTGGCCTGTTAGTTCAATCTTAGGTCACGTTCTTTATGATAAAGTCTGAACCCAAAAACTTTGGTCTCTCATTCTCCCCTTTCTCTGGTGACTAGAAGGCCCAACCATGGGACTTCCTGAAGTCATTATTATACTTTAGAGGGGGTCAGGATTGTCATCACTCAGTCCTCATGATGTCCCTGGGGCTTGGGTAGGGGCTCCATCAGTGGGAGACAGGAGGAATTCTGAGACTGAGTTTTCTTCCTGTTGATCAGGGTCATCTTCAACTGCAAACAGGTCTGTGATTTTATGCTGCAATCCCATGACCTTTAGGAGTATGGGGGAAGGGGACCTGTTTTATAGAGAATACAACGTTCAGGCCAACATGTTTTTGAGTACATTGGACACCTTTGAGATTGTCTAGCAGTTGGAGAGTCTCAAACTCAGCAATGACCTCTACCTGTGTGTTAAGAACAATAGGGGTGGTATCTCAAACATGATTTTAAAAGGGGTGCATCCCATCTGGTAAGGGGAGTTTCATACCTGGTAGAGAGCAAAGGGAAGGAGAGTTAACTCGGTCATTGCCAGTCTATTAGGTCAGTCAGTTTGGTTAAGGTCTCTTTCAGGGTTTTGTTCATTCTCTCTACCTGTCATGATCTCTGGGGTCTCTATGTACAATAAAGTTTCTAATCAATCTCCAGAATATTGGCAAGTCTCTGACTTACCTGGGACATAAAAACTGGTCCATTGTCTGGCCCTATCATCTGAGGAAGTCTGTACCTTGGCTGTATATCCTCTAAGAGCTTCTTTGTCAATGTGGATGTAGTTTTATGCTTGGTGGGGAGAGCCCCAGTTCAGCCTGAAAACTTATCTGTAAACACCAGTAAATATTTATAATCTCAATTTTTCTGGTTTTACCTTTGTGACGTCTGTCTCTCAGTAGACTCTAGACTTTGTGTCTCACTCGCAGGTTTTATAGTTCTTGACAATCTCAGCTATCTTTGAGTTGGCATCTCTGATCTTGATATTAGCATGTTGTATCAAATCCTTCATTCTCTGGACACCCATGTGGGAAGAGTGGTGGGATCTTCTGAAATGTGTGTAGTCTCATTTCTTCTAGTACAATGAGTTTGTAGTCATCTTTTGAATAATCTTTCGGGGTTCATGAACACTTCCTTGACACTACAACACCATACTTTTAAAGGTATAATCGCTTCTCATTTCTCCTTCTCCCTTCCCCTTTCTAAACCCTCTTCCTCCTCCCCCAACTGCTCCCTTCCCTCCTCCTACTCTTCCCTCTTGCCTTTTTCCTCCTCCTCTTCTTCTCTTGCTCCTTTTCTTCCTTCTCTTCATTTTCAGGCCATTTTCCTCCTCTCCATCCCCTTTCCCTCTCACAGCTGCTCTTTACTTTTGAGTGTCCATTCAGAAAAAGTTTGGTTCACCACTGGGATTTGATAGCTTCTCTGCCCTGTGGTAAGTTGGACACCTGATGAATCCCTTGTATTCTTTCTTTCTGTTCCCTCGTTTACAGCAAAGGGAACAAACTAGGTGATGGCTTTGAATATCACTTCCATTTCTTAGTAAAGAAGATGTTTTTTGAATACTGTAGCAAATATTGTTGGATGAAGGCAATCTCCACAGTACCCCAGCCACCACCTGAGCACTACTGCAGCATGAGGCCACCTCTCTCAAAGAGGGTACCACTCTAGCCTGACACTCTTGCAGTTCCATGTTGTCTTGGAGAACCATTTCCAATAGTAAAATAAGAGCAGGTTTCACTGGTAAGAACTAACTCCATTTATATTTTTTAAAAATGCTTTTTAAAAAATATATGTTTTTATAAGTCTGCCTTTTCTACCACAGTATAAATAGTTGACTTATGGTCCTCTGCTTGGAATTGTTGTTCTCCTAAGTCTATTTCAGAAAGTGACATTCAGAGAAGCTGGATGGCCTGATATTAAGCACATGGCTCTGCTCTTCCGTTGTGCTAAAATTTCAGTTCAGACACTTCGAAGTTACATTGTTTTTGGAAAATCACTTACACACTAGATCTGTGTTTCTTCATTCATAAAAAGGAGGATAAATATAATTATTCCTTTGTAATGCAAACAAAGAGTATATGTAAAACAAGAATAAAAATATCAACTTATTTCTGATACCCAACATGTTCCAGTGTTCTGAGAATGTTTGAATAGAAGAAATTAGCCAAAATTAGAGGTTATATTGATTACTGATTATGAAGTGTGGAAAGCAAAGTTGAAAAGAAATCCAGTTGGGAAGGGAAAGTAGGATACAAGGGAATAAATCAAATACTAGGTAGAATTAGGTAAAATTGCCTCAGAGGCAGCCAAGTGCAAGCAGTAACTCAGAGGAGAGGACAGCAGGGCCAGTTCCCAGCCCAGGCTCTGCAAAGGCTGTGTGGCTGAGTAGATGTCTTTCAACATGATACAACTCTGTTTCTAATACATCTGCTCAATCAGCTTCCTGCAAATTCTCCCTGTGAGAGATTAGTAGACTAAGGAATGAAAGAAACTCATTGCCCCTCCCACCCGTAGATATCGAGATGTCAAGACTCAAACTTGTATTCACTCTTAAGAATTTTCAAGTTGGATTTTTGAATCAGATCAGGAACTAAGTGTTCCCAGAGGGTGGTCTGCTGGTAAGAATGGGGCTAGGTGTCCCCAGAATATTGTCTACTGGTCAGGAGGGGGCTGGGTGTCCCCTGAGGGTGGTCTGCTGCTCAGGAGTAGGGTTGGGTGTCCCTGGAGGGTGGTCTGCCTGTTTTGCAACCAGAAATCTTTGCTGCCAAGCACCAGAGGCATAAGCATAAGTGTAATACCAGGAGAGCAGCCAAGGCCCCACTAGGGCTGCTTTTATTGTTTGTCTAAAGTGGATGTTTTTCCAAGGAAATTGCATTGTTTCCCCGAAAGGAGATCCATCATTCTTGTCTCTGTGGTCACAGAACAGGAATCAAATTGATGGGGCGATGGCTGCCTGCTCCAAAGGAAAGAAAAATGCTCCAGACCAGACACCACCCAACCCACCCCCCTTCCTTTGCCTGGCCCTTCTTAACGATAAGAACATCTTTGGAATCAACGTGTCACGTCTAACCTTGAAGGAACCCAACCCTAGGGTCTGACTTTAAGAAAGTTTTGAGTATTTGAGAAGCACAATGTGACAGTGAGGTTCTTCCTATAGATGTCAGAGTACATACCAGTTCTTTCATCTCAAATTCATTTGAACCTGGATATTTGGGAAATTATAGAGTATATGGCACAGATTCCCAAACTCAGCAAAACATTCAAATGGAAATTGGGCCAAAGAAGCCCTAATTGCATCCAGGTTATTGTTAATATTGTTAAATGTTAAAACTATAATTTCCTTTGGTTTAACTAAAATATATTTTAGTCATATACAAGTCCCTCAACTTGTTCATATGTGTTGTACATATATGACTTTCTCAGCCATCCTTGTCTTTCTATAGCAAGATTCTATATATTCTTGAATGATCAATCTGAGTCAATGACAAAGACATTAGACTAGTGGCACCCTCTGGGGCTTTAAACCCAGGACATAACAGAGTGTGCAGAGCCATCATTTCCTTACCAAAGGGTCATCATGCCTCTTGCCAGGCTCCCTTGGAGACTCATTTCAGCACTGTCTCTCAAGCTGTCCCTACCAGGGTTTACTCCCGTGTGTTGCTCAACACACTCTTTTGGTCTCTGCTGCGGTCCCTGGTGATGACAGTGCCTTCGCCTCCAGGAACACTGACCTCCTTTTCTAAGCTGAATCTCTTCACTTCTCCGAAAAGGGAGGTCTGCCCTCATCTACTGTGTTCTCCTGGTAGCAACCTTTCCAGCTCCTTCTCCTGGGCCAAGAGCATATGCTCATGTCCAATTATGTCTTACAGGGTTGTAATTTTACCAAACTCTTTAAACTCATCTTCCTCCTCTGCTACTGATGGCTCACTGTCTCCTTACAGTTTGTTGTTCTCCTTAATCCTCGTGATGGTAAGTCAAATATTATTGTCCTTGCAAATGCACATCCAAAGTTCATGTCCTGGCATTAAGTAGCCAAATCCAACTATTGGCTTCATTCTTTCCTTTTTATTTGCTACAGTTTGTCCCTAGGTCTATCTTCATCTTCCTTCTTGCTTTGTTGTGTTACTGGTGCTGAAGACTGAATTGGCCTTCTACATCAGGGCCAAGCACTGCGCTCTATCTATTATAGAAGATGCCCTCAGTCCTCTATTTTCATATGACTCTTCTAAAATCATTTCTATTCCCCCAGCTATACCTTTGTCCTGAAGGTAGCTTGGGCTTTTTCACATCCCAACAATCCATTTCCTTTTGAAATTTCTACCTGGATACACCCATGCAAGCTGGGCTCCTTCCTTCCATGCTGCTTCCATTAGGGCATTCGGTTCCTTTTTACTTCAGCAATCCAGTAATTCAGGCCTGAGGGTCTGTCTTAATCCTTTCTAAAATCTGCTAGGACCTGGCAAAGATCTGGTACAAGCACCTTTAATGTCTATATCTGTGGATTTGGGGACAACTTCTAAATTGCCAAGTTCAAGATTCCATGTATATTAATGCTTAGGGAATATTAAGTATTTTAATAGTAAATATTTCAGAGAATTACTAACTAAATAAAGGCACAGTATGAAGATATGAGACAAAAATCTCAAGAGTGGCACTTAACTCATGAAAACCAGCAGAATGTTTTGTCCTATTGTCAAGATACCCCTCTTTCTTTCTATTTTCCACAAAGCTACTAAATCTATGGACAAAATCTAGTAAGTAAACTGTTGAAACAAGTCTTCTAGCAAAAGTTATCAGAACAACTTTCAATGGTGTACTCAGAGCAAAACCTCATAGCATCAAACACAATTGTTGTTCTCCAGCTTCTTTCTAAGCCATAGACCATGGGAGGTTGTTGTTTGCAGAAAGGCTTAAAAGCTCAAGAAGTGTGTCAGCAGGATAAGACTGATTTTACATTAACAACAGTAACAGTAGGACAAGGCACACTCCCTCCCTTCCTTAAGGGGACATTGAGCTTGTTGTTGAACCTGCTTGTCATTCCTGTGTCCAACCCCACCTCTCAGTGTCACTTCCTCCATCCACCATAGCTCCAAAAGCTAACTTCTGTCTGATCTAAAAATCAATCCTCTACTGATGTTTTCCACCACATTCTGTGGAGCTCTTGGGTAGTTGGGCTTTTCCTTCTCTAGGTTGTTTGCTGTATTGGCTGATTTCTACAGCTAACATTTCTCCCACAGTTCTCAGATGAGCCTGCTGCTACCTGAAGCCTACCCCGGCTCTCTCCATCTTCCTATTTAGAGCTTCAAAGCACAATTTGCTTCTCCAATCACTCAGCAGTGTCTCCTATTAATGTCTGCCCTGTTCGCTTCTGCCATCCTTTCCACTGAGCTCAGATTTCCCCAACTATCTAAAATGCTCTTATCTTCCTGAGCACCCTTACCACCTCTCTGAGTTGTCCTAATCTTATTCTGGCCTGGATGACTTTATGATCAAGCACCCCAGGATTTTCCCACCCTTGTCCCTTTGTTTTCCTAACACTTGTCTTTATCCCTCTTCCTATTTCACTGACTGCTTCGTGGATATTTCTCAGTTCTCTCTCTCTCTCCTTTTCTTTCAGTCTCTGTCCCTCTGTGTCTCTGTCTCTCTCTGCCTCTCTGTCTCTCTCCCCTTCTCCTTCAATCTGATGCATCCTGCACAATTCTATCCTTATTTCTTCTTTCATTTCCATATGGTACAAGATAAAATCTACCAAATCTGTCAGCTGATATTGTATACTACTTTCCCACCCTTGGCCACATCTCTCAGTCACTGGCTATATTTTATTTTATCCTGTGGTTGATCTCTTTCAGTCTAAGCTGAACATCATTGTCCTTACTTACAGATAAAGGTTTGAAGGGTAAGCAGTTTTTCCAGTGTTACAAATCTGATGAAGGATATGGACAGGATTAAAATCTGTATCGGTTTCAGGGTTTTCCCCACTCTGACCAGACTAGTCTGAAAATAGGGAATATTGCTTACAAAAATTAAGAATAATTTCAAATTATGTGTAATTGGGAATACCTTCACTTTCTAGAAATTTTCCCTCTTCCTAATTCTTCAGTTGATAATTACTTTATTTGGGTCCTTATTTTGAAAGGCCTATAGTTAGAAATATCAACTATAGAAACTGCTTAGGAGGTGGCTAGAGAAAACAAGCTTTAGGGTGAAGTATGCCCTGGCTTTATAAACCTTGTCTCCTGTGTGACCTCCTCTACATGAATGCACCCATCCTGACTCCTCTCTGTCAGAGACCTCAAAAGTCCTCCTTCTGAAAAGGAGGCCATGTTTTGCTTCATCTGAGTGATCACTCATATCAGCATCTTCCGCAAACTAGGAGCATTTCATGCAGAAATTCATCTAAGCACAGTTTACACTAGGAAACAGAGCACTTGACTGACACCTTATTGTTTGCTTGTTGCATTGCACATCTGTCCTGCTAAGAAGTTGTCAGAATCAGTTCTGAGCCTCTTAGACCAATAGTTCTCGATCTATGGGTCTTGACCCCTTTGAAGGTCACATATCAGATTTTTACATAACAATTCATAACTAGCAAAATTACAGTTATGAAGTGGCAATGAAATAATTTTATGGTGGGGTCAGCACTGTATTGAAGGGTCGCAGCATTAGAAAGGTGGAGAACCACTTTCTCAAACCCTCCCCATCTAATGCATTTCTTCATGGCTATAGTACTACAACTGCATGTCAGTCATCTTCAAGGAAAACTGTTTTCCTCCTCCAGTTTTAAAGTGGAGAAGTACAGAATAGGTACGACGGGTATAGGCATGATGAGGTGAAGAAGTGCCATCCTATGCTCTATGTCTGACTATCAGGGAAAGTGTCCCTAAAGCTTTACTCTTTAGAGAGTCACTTTATACAGTCTCCATGACAAACACCTCAAGCCATGGGAATTCTTCCTTAATATCTATATTATTCAAAGTAATGAACATCATTGGATGAAGACTCATTAAACCGAATCTCAAATAATTCTAACTTGGAAGCCTACAAAAGTCATCTAGTAATGACACACGGTAATAATGCACCAATTTGCAGATATTGGGATGCAGCATTTCGATATCTGCATACAGTGTGTGGTGATCAGATAAACGATGCTCATGTATGTACCATCTCGGGCATACCCTTCCCTTGTGTAAATACTCAACTGATTGCCATCAGCCATATTTTTCCCAGTTCTAGAACACTTGAGATTATTCCTATCTAATTGCATCTCTGTACCCACTTTGCATCCTCTGAGGACTGTGTGTGTGTGTGTGTGTGTGTGTGTGTGTATGTGTGTGTGTGCACTCTCTCTCCTGTGGATCACACACATGTCCACAGTACACGATACAGGTTGAAGAATCACGATAGATATTGGTCCTCAACTTCTACATCACATGAGACAGAATCCCTTTGCTGTTTCCCAGTCTCAGGGCTCTCCGTACCCTCCAAGCTCCTTGCTGTAGAAGCACTGGACTAACGGGTGAATGCTACATAGCTCTTCTGTTAGTTCTGGGAGGTTTGAAGTCAGGTCCTCCCACTATAACAAGGTCTTTGCCCACAACACCATCTGCCCAGCCATGGTAGTTTATTTTAAGAAAACTGTGATCACTTACTTAGTTGCTATCCTTGGGTATTGTCAATTATACATGTTGTGTGACCCATTAGCAAGACTTTCGATATTTGTTCTACATACATTCTAAAAATCACTGTGTGTTCCTAGTTTTAATAAATTATCATCTAAATGCTATGCACATTGGAAGATATGGCTGAAATGAAAAGTCCTGTCTTCCACACTCAGATTAAAAACATGAACTAGTGGTAAAGGCAGTCCTCTCTAGAACTCTGAACTGAGCAACTTGGAGGACAGCTTAAGTGATGGCAAAGGCTCAGCTGCTCCCTGAATGTCCCCAGATTCAAGACATAAGTTCATGTGAGATTAGGCACATTCAAGCTGGTATGGTCACAGTCACAAAATATAAGTTCAAATAAAGATGACCTTGTTAGATGTGAATTCAAAAAATAATAATAATTGCATACTAGATACAATGTTAAACATTTATATGAGACTAAAACAGTGAATTAAATATTATAAACATTAAACTCACCAATATCCATTATATATACTGTATATTAGCCTGCCAAAGGCTTATTAAGGACTATGTAATGAGAAAATGGCCTCCCATCCGGTACTTAGATTATCCTACATCAGATATTCTCAGTGAGTCTGGATGTAGACAGGGAAGGTGAGAAGGTTTGCCTGAAAAGACAACTGGATGAGGGGCTGGCCCAGGAAAAATGATGACAACACAGTTTTGTTGTTGTTGTTGTTGTTGTTGTTGTTGTTGTTGTTTTTCCCCCACAGCAGAGTCACAAGTGTGTCCTGTGTTAAGAAAGATTGGGACACCCTGGTCTGAGGACAAGAACTAATTCACTCTAGTTCATTTTGTTCTACTCCCAGAACAGCAAGTGCTTACAGGAGATTATTCATCGACGAATCGGAAGTGCCGTTGGGCTGTTTACTGCTGCATCTTTCTGATCTGTTACATAACACAAGAGGATGGAGTCTGGAAAACACAGAAGGTCGAACGGTCGCATGATAACATCATGTGAGATACATACCTAACCCTTGCACCAGTGTCTCATGCCTGTTGTTAAAAGCCCCTTTTCCCCAGCTCCCAGGTTTCCTTTGGTTGAACAATTGCAATGTATAGTCAGAGTTTGAAAGGTTGCCAACTAAAATTCTTGCATCAGACTCCATGGCTGTCTGTTCCACCAAGACAAATAAGACCGGCCCCAACCCCTCACTCGAGTGCATTGTTCACGGTGCTGAGCCGTGATTTTCCATATCTGACTGTCTTTGTGTTCACCCCAGGAGGAAGGGTGAGCCTGGTTTATTGAGTTCTTATTTCTCACAAAGCGGTAACATCTGGAGGGCTGAGCAGTTTGTTGGCAGGTCCAATCTGAAGGAATTCGGCCACGGTTCCGATTGGCTCTTATCAGTAGGTGTCACTAAAGACAGTTTCAGAGACAGAAAAATAAATAGGCCAATTAAGTGATGCCAAGAACAGACTATTTTACAGTCATTTCTACTCTTTTTCTTGTTCTTCCAACTGTAGAAGTTTCAAGATTGTAATTATTCCCTGCTTTTCCCCCCTGCTGCAAATGAACATTTTTCCATTTTCCAAATGCCTCCAAGAGAGGGACATTTAATTAATATATTTATTTTGTGGTGCTTGATGTAGTGGGTTAGCAAAATGAAAACAGATGAAGGCTATTAATTCTAACACTTTATTGCAGTGAAGCTTCAGCCAGCTGCTCTACTGCAAACAGACTGAGGGAGGCTTCGCCAGCTCCTCTCTCTGCAGTACGAGGTGCTTCATACTTGTAGAGAACAAGACCAACCATTCGTGCACCCCACCACAGCCATGCCTTTGTGTCCCCAGAAGTTACAGATATAGGAACTCTAGTGAGAGGGCACATATTTCTGAGGTCAGCAGAGGTGACTTCCAGGCCACCATGCTCACTGGTGATTGGCACCTTCTCCTGTAAAAATACAAGTCCAGGAGGGAAATTCAAGTTCATTTCCAAATCCAGCCAACTTCTGGGTGTTACCTGAGGAAAAAAAAAAGTTGGGAGGGGGTCAAATATATGGATTTTATTTGTGAAATGGACTTCGAATAATACCAGGCATGGATCTCAGTACCAGTATATTGTTGGCCTGAGGTTGGTACCCAGGTAATGTTGGCAAAATAAATGAAATAGCTATCAAGTTGAAATGTTTTAACTATGCACCTTTTCCTTAAGGGTCTTTCTTACATGCATTCTGCAGCCCCCACTCACTGTGAAGGCAAGGATGAATGTGCTGCATTCGGGTGGGTGCTATGTTTGAAATGAATGCACTGGAGTGAGTGCTTGCATGTTCCTCTTGTTTCAGGAACATTTCATACATCTGTATGTAGACTCTAAGGTTTGGGGGCAAGCCTCAGTGCTTTTTAATCCAAAATACAATTACAAAGGTAAAGATAAGCAACAGTCAGTATCAAGAGCAGCAGTGGACCAGTGCATGCCTGTCCCACCATTCTCTTTATTCCACCATGGCCATGTAATAGCTGTGACTTATGTTCCCATCTTATATGAGGAAATGTGGATCTAGTCTTGCTATTTGTTTGCAGCGATACAACTACAACGTTGTAGAATCAGGCTGGAGGACAGTCTCCCTGAGTCTGAGCCTGTTCTCTTAATGGCCTCTTTGGACTCAGAATCAGTAGTAGCAAGCCTGAACGATGACAAAAAGAGTATATTAGAAAGAAAATTAAATGGGTAGTAAAAAAAAATGGAGGGTGAAGTCTACACTGGAGAATGCATTGCTAGAATGCTGGTGTCTGATCTGTGCTTGGCACCAAGGCTATCGATAGTTTCCACAGCTGGAAAATATTTATATCCACAGCACTGCCATCCATTCTCCGGACACAATGGGGAATGACTAGTGGCCCTAATTTTCATGAACAGTCTTCTCTGGTATCATTTTGCAATTTTAGACTTACAAGTCCAAAGAACATGATGCTATTTTCATTTATTGAACAAAATTAATAAATGATGCAGGCTATAAATCTAAATTTCCATGTACAAGAAAATAAAAATATGTTCTATGAATTGACAGTTCCATATCACAACTCAGAGCCCACTGGCCCTAAGATGCTCCGCATCTGTGGTCCTCCAGCATAGTCTCTAGTGCAACAACTTTTGAAGCCAATGCTGCCCTTCCATGAAAATTTGGAAATGTATATATCCAAAGGAACACAGTCACAGCTAAAAACTGACAAGGGTGTTACTTAATACCTTTTCATTGCTGTGATATTTACAAATTACCAAATACTTTTTTAAAGATTTATTGCATATGTATGAATATTTTGCCTGAGTGTATTTATGTTCACCACGTGCATGCCTGGTCCTTCAGGAAATCAGAAGAGGACATCAGATTCCCTGAAACTGGATGTACGGATGGCTGTGAGCCATCACACGCATGCTAGGAATCCAATACCGGTCCTGTTCAAGAGCAACAAGTACTCCAAAGTGCTGAGCCATCTCCCCAGCTCCGTAAAGTACTACTTAGAGTGAATGTTTCTAGGATCATCCTATTCTCTGGCATGCCATGACATCTAGAATAGACATTCTAGCACATTTCAAAAAACATTGTTAGTGAATTTTTCTAGATGAAAAATATAGTGGGTTGCATTTGTAATGTACTCAGAAGCCTGGCTTGGAAGGTACCACTGGCATACTTTTGAGGGTCATTCTGATGGCAAGTGGGAAAGCAGTACTCAGTGTGGAGTGACTGTCCTTTTGTCCAGATTATTGATGTGATCTACCCAGATCACCAAAAGACATAAGAGCACTCAATAATGGCATACTTTGTGGGCCATAGCGAAACAATGTAAAACAAACTTTACTAAAAGCCTCAGTCCTTACTGACTTGTTCACAGAATCCACATCTACAAAATCCACATCTGCCTGAAATGAACAGGGCACTTGGTCAACAAAGACAATGAGAGTTATTTAAGGCAACAGGCTCATCGTGCAATTAAAGGGCAAACTGTATCACAAAGGATCTGTCTTTAAAAGAGTGAAGGATGTCCTCCACTTGACAAATCAATAAAAGATTTTTGAAAGAAGTGGCTTTTGAGATGGGCCATGAAGAATATGTCAAATAAACCTTTGAAAAGTAGATGAAAGGGACCATGATGTTGAGAGATCAAAAAGAAACTATGAACATACTGGGCAATGGAAGTAGTTGAGTCTAAATGTGGTGGAGACAGAGCCTAAGTACAAATGAGTGTCATTTTCTGGGGAGCACCAGAAGCACACTGTAGATTCTAAACATCAATTACTGTACTGTTTATGAAAATTAACGGAGAAAAAAGAGCTACTTGACTTCTGGAAGAGAGAGTGCTAGTTGTGCTACTAGAATTTAAAAAGTGAAAAATGGAATGTTCTGTGGGTGGCAGGTCTCAGCATCAGATTTGGGGAACAGTGGGTTTGGCTGCCATTTTGAATGTGTCTAGAATTTAACCCTGGGACTGTAAATATGGAATCCAAGAATTATCAGTAGAAGCTGATCAACTGATAAGAAATAGTACAGAGGAGAAAATGATCATGTATAGGCAAGGATCTCAAAATCCTAGCAGGTAGTAACAGTGTTATGGGGAAAAAACAAAAACAAAAAACATATCAAGTCATCCAGATCTGAATTCAAATCTAGATTTCATCTTGTGTGAACTTCGTGTCTTTCAAGAATCTCTTTTGACCATTCAGTGATGGATGTTTGAAAGGGAATAGCAAATTAAATATCCAGTTACAGATGCTGTCAACTTGGAAAAAATCTACAATACACTTGCCTGGGGAACAGAGCTCTGGGCATATTGGTGAGAGTTTCTACCTTGGCTAGATTAAGATGGGAAGACCCACCCTAAATGTGTGTACACCATCCTAGGAACTAGAGGAAATGCATAGAAAAAATGTGAAAGCTAGCTGAGTACTGGCATCTCTCGATGTCTAGAGCAGATGCATTGTGACTATCAGCCTCACTCTTGCCACTGCCCTTCTTGACCATGATAGAAAGAACATATCCTTAAAAGGACAAATAAACGCTTCCTCCTTCCCTCCTTCCTTCCTTCCCTCCCTTCCTTCCTTTCTTCAGTCGCTTCTGTCAGGTGTTCTATCACTGTGATGAGAAAGGTAACTAATACAGAGTGAGAGGCCTGTAAGGCATGACATCAGAGAATAAAGAGGTGGCAAATGAGTGTATGAAAGATACACAACTTCATAGTCATTAGGGAAATGTTAATTAAAGCCATGGTGAAATATCACTACATTAGTCTGGCTTGAAAACCGAAGAGTGACAGCTATCAAGTGGCCAGATTATATGACTGCCATGTCTGAATGATGGTGCAATCATTCCAGGAAACAGCTTGACAGTTCCTTCAAGACCCATAGATTTATCTTATAAAACCTAATGGTTGTTTTCTGGGGATCTGTTGTGGAGAGATAGACACTTACATTCACACAAAAACCTGCACACAAATGTTCATTGCAGGCAAACACTGATGCCTTCCAACAGGAACTGGTCAGACAAACTGTGGTTCATTTGTCCCACACTGAGCCATAAGGAGGAATAAATGACTAGTACATGAACAACTTGAGTGAATATTCAGAGAATTATCCTGAGGAAAAAGAAAAAAGTCAGTGCCCAAAAGTTATATTCCAGAAGATTCCGAGTATACAAGATCTGTTGTTTCCTCTTTTGTGATGTGGTGTGGTGTGGTGTGTGTGTGTGTGTGTGTGTGTGTGTGTGTGTGTGTGTGTATGATGTGTTTGTATACCTGGTGTATTCACATGAGTGTGCAAATGTGTGAATCCATGCACATCATGCAGAAGCCAGAAGAACACACTGGCTTTCTTCCTGTTGCTTTCCATTTTGTTTCTTGGACAAGGTCTCTTAGTGAACCAGAATCTCATTGTTTGGGGAAGGCTGGCTGGCCAGAGAGCTTCTGGGATCTACCTGTCTCTATTCTCTTCCATCCTGAGATTTCAAGCACATACAACCATGCCCATCATTTTACATATGTGCTGGGGATTAAAACTCAGGTCTTCATAGTTGCACAGCAAACACACTTACCCAGTGAGCCATCTCCCCATTCTTCCACTTAAATAACATTCTTAAAAGAACAGAATCATAGATTAATAGTTGACAATGACCATGGAGAGAACTGGACACACAGCTGTGAGTGAAGGACAAGTGATGACATCTTGTATTGATATAACTGTTGGGTATTGACTGTAGAAGTGCCAAGATCCTGGTTGGAATATTGTACAATAATTTTCAGTATATTTTCATTGGTGAGCCCTCTCAGCATGGTATCTTACTATTGTCTGTAAATCTATAGTAATTATTGAGAATAAAATGGTTTTTTTTTAAATCTAAAAATTATTTTCTTGTATTTAATAAGATTCCTCGAGGGGTGGCTATGTGTTCATGGGCTATTTGGAAGAGATGGATGAAAAAGGAGGAAGTTGAGACAGATGGAAAGAGAAAAGTTTTAAAATGCTAAATATTACTAGAGCATTCTAGGGAACAGTGTGTGAGAAATGGAGGCATGGAGAATAGTTGAGGAGTCCCAGTAAGAAGTGAAATATGACATCTTTAATAGCAGAGAGGAAACTTTTCCCTTCTCAGTCAACCACACGAACTTAAGTCACTGTGAACCCCTTGAGAATTTCTCTTGCCATGAAGTCCCTGGCGTGTCCAAAATAAAACAATGGCCCATGGGGCACAATTCTGCAAATTTCAAGTTTAAAATTCAATCTCCCTATTCTCCCAGCTTATGTATGTTCTTGAAAACTGAGGTTTATGATGTGAATTGAGGTACTTAAATTTATTTTGGGGTTCAGGGGTTTGCAGAATCTAAATATCCTGGTTCTCAGGGAATGAAGGGCATTGTATTTCTTTTACAGAGTCAGTTTTCCTAAAATCAATAGGAAGCTGTTCGTGTGAGGAGCTGGGGCTGGGGACATCTAGATATCTTCCGTTGAGGAGCAACTAAATACAGAACTCATGAGCTCCAACATGGGACTTTCCAAACAGTTAGGATATAGGAAAGTCGGGACAGGAGAAGCATCTCTGTGTTAGTAAACACAGAATTGATGGTTCTGAGAGATAAGTAAACATCATGGAAACCGGAGGGAGCCATTGTTCCTGCTCAAAACTCAGAGGGAATGGTAAGCAATCCAGGGCTGACTCTAGACACTAGAGATTACTCCTATACCAGATTGAGTCCATGTCTAAGCTTTGCATAGCAAAGAACACTAGGAGCAATCACAGCCTCTTGATAGATTCAGAGGTGCTTGACTTCACACCATAGAATATCAATACAAGTTCCTCTACAGTGAACAAATCAGTTTCATAAAAAAGGCAAAGAAAGATCCATGTGGTAAAGTATCTTCCTTCTGGGGGCTCACACTGGACAGGTGTGAGTGTACTGAGACTCAGGTACACTCAGTGTACTCAGATGAAGGTACTGAGACTCCTGTTGGGGTCCCAGTACCTTCAAATATCAGTACCATGTTAGCTGTTGGGTCCAATCACAAACTCCTTTTTATATGAAAGCTTGAAGGTACTATGGATGCAGAGACAGTATCTGGATGTTCACCCAAGATTTTGGCGAGTCTTCTCACGTCCACGTCTGTCTTGATCTTCAACCTGTCAGGGCTTCCCTCTGCCTCGTGTATTCACTCACCTTGACGCAAGTCAAAAGAGCATCGTGCCAGAGTGCCGACTTTCTGCTTTAGGTAACTGTAATTTAGCTTTGCTTGCCACTACCCTTAGCATATGGAAGCAATTCATTCATTTTCTTTGCCATCATTAGGATAGGAATCCTAGAATATTCTACATGTAACCCCATCATAGATTTCCCTTAACTAATTACGGAATATCTAACCAGTTTCCTTTAAAGTAAAACTTGCTGGTTAATACAGAACGGCATTGCTTCTAATAAGCTGTGCATGTTACGGTGGAATTTAAAGTGTACTGTTCTGTATGGCGAAGGGCTGAAAGTTTAGAGTTACTCCCCTTGGCAAACATTTTTTTTAAGGACAGCTTAAATAAGCAGTACAGAAACCAGATGTCATTTGGTAAGAGTATCTGAATGACCAAAAATTTGCTGTCTGGGTATTTTTTTCCTTTATAAAAACAAGAAAAATTCTTTGGATTTATATCATATTTAGCAGCTGTGAAACAGCGCAAACATCTGTTTGTACCTATGGGGAGCTGACCCATGGGGCCCTCGTCTCCTAATCACCAACTCTCACATGCGCAGTTTATTGTTTTCTTTGCCGTTGCCTCCTGCACTTCAAAGTTTTCATTCGCTCATGTTCTATTGGCAGAGACGAGGAACTAATCCATTCATTATAAGACCAGATGATTAGGATTTTTGACACATGATCACAGCATTCTCTTCACCCAGCCTGTGCCCAGAAACATAGTCACATTTGCCTCTAGCTTCATCTTGGAGTATCTATACCTAATCAAAATAATGCAAGATTTACAGACCTCCAGCAAGATTGTAGTAGTGTGTGTACTGGAGCACACAAGACCCACACTCACCATTTGTAGGATATGGTCTCTAAAAGGACACCCCTAAAATAATTTGTTCCTTTTATTTATATGAGAATGAATTTTATACCAGCCCTTACGTGGAAGTTTTTCTATTAGAATTTTGCTAGTATTTTAAGAGCAATAATAATGATTTTTTTGATGTTACTATTTTAAAGTACCATTTTTTTTAACTACAGTAAACATCGTGATAGGTCTGGTCTTGGAGGTTGCTCACCAGAAGTTTCATTAGCACACCCAGGGAATATCAGTTTCTAAGGGCCAGCATTTTTTCTGCACTTTATGAAAATAGGGAAAGTATGCTGAATTAGAATTGAAGCCTGCCAGGTCAGATCAGCAGCTTTAGTTATACATTCTTTTATATATATGTAAAAAAAAAAAAAAAAAAGCCTGCCAAATAAAGCATTCCTGTTGAAAAAAAAAGTAAGAATCAGTTTCATCTTGAATACTAACAAAAGCTAATTTTAAAAAGGCATTTTTATTTCAGGTGGGAATCTAAATCTTAGGCTGGAACAAAGAAGTAATTTCAGACAGGAATCTAAATTTTAGGCTAGAACAAGGAAGTAGGCTTCAGACATGAAAATGATCTTGGGCTAGGACAGGGAAGTAGGCTCAGATACTTTGGACATTCTGGTAAGCCCTTAGAAACAGTGATCATGGGAGTGTTCACGTAATTGGGTTTATTGCCTTGCTTGTTCTTTGACTGTTTGTGTTTATTGTCTTGCTTGTTCCTTGACTATTTACATCTATTGTATTGCTAGTCCCTCAACCTAGAACTGACCTGAATACTTGCATGTAATTAAAATGGTATAAAATGGTATAAAAGCATAAAGGAGGGGGGATGTGATAGGGTTTCTAGGAAGGAGAAATGGGGAAAGGGGATGACATCTGTATTGTAAATAAATAAAATATCCAATTTTTTTAAAAAGGCATTTTACAATGATTTTCATTACCAAGAAGACATGGTCTATGTACCAGTTACTTATGAGAGTGATCTAATATTGTGACAACTGATTCCTGATTAATGCAGGCCTCCAGCTGCCCCCATTCCTATTGCATTGTCTACACTACATGCAATTAGCATCGCTCTTTAGAGCAAACACAAGGTCGTGACCTGGCTGTATTCTGACCAGGAAAATGTCTATTTTGTCAACTTCTTTATGTCAACAGGATGGGGCAGGAGGCAGTCATACTCAACCAGTGAAAGTCGCTGGAACATCCAGGAAGTTGAAGGAAACTGATAAGGTATACACTATATGTACACTAACCTCCTCTCCATCTTGCTGAGTTCAAAGCACTATTGTAATCAGATGATGAGCTAAACAAACACAGGGGCTTGGATTTGTCTCATCTTTGTAAGTATTTTGGGGCAGTGTATGTATTCTGAGTATGGGATCCACACACAAGGTAATCCCAAAACACCAATAGAGGTTGTTGTGGTTCCATAGTCAGTAGAATTAAAGATTTTATGTATATTACAAATTATTATATATAATTTATATTATATATAATATAGTTTTATTTATAATTTTTATTTTATTTTATAAATATAATTTATTTTATATTTATAATATAATTTATATTATGTATAATATATATATATAAATGCTCTAATTCTTTTTGATTACTCTATTTATACACCTGCATTAGTACTGTTAATAATACATGAGGGGGAGGCTACATGAATAAACTGATACATTCACATAAATAAGTACAATAGAGCAGTGAAAGGAAATCAATTTGATCTGTCTATGTTAAAAATCTCATGAATACAATGTTGAGCTGATATATTATATATAAGCTTATATATTATATATAAATTATATACTACATAATATATAAAATAAATTATATAACATATTAGAAATTAAAGATTCTGTATACTATTTCAATAAATTATTATTATTACCATTATTTAAAAACAGTAGGGAAATTTTAATATACAAGTATAGCCAGCCCTATAATTTCATCTACTAGAGAGGTTCGGGCAGAAGGACTAAAGGTTCAAGGCCAGCCTAGATTACCGCAAATGTTCTAGGCCAGTCTGGACTACAGAGAATGATCCAGGCTGGCCTGGGAAAGCTAGAATGACTTCATTTCAAAATAAAGCAAAAGAGGACAGGGGTGTAGCTCAGTCAAGCACTTGGCCGGTCCTGCAGGCAATCTCCAGAAGCACATACTCACAAAGAATGATAAAATCATTTTAATTAATAAGATCAAACCTTAAACACACTTAAGAAAAAAAGCTGCTACAAGTCTAATCAATCAGACAGACTGTTCTTCAACATATTTCACCCATCTCTCAGAGGCAGTGTAATTCTGGATGTGTGTAGATGTTTATGCATTTATTGATATCTTTTCCATTCATCTCAAAGCACTTACTATACTGATTTTTATCTCTTTAACTTCCATAAAAATGCCATCTAATGCTCAAGGTATTCATTTATCAATTCGGAGAGAACACAGCATTGTATTAATTAGATTTTAATACACATAGATCAAACTGATTTTTCTATTGTACTTATTCATATGAATATATCAGAAAATTCATCCAATCTATTTTTTATTAATTATTAATAGTACTGGTACAGGTGTATAAATAGATGAATAGCCAAAGAGAACAGAACAAAGGGATGGGAAGGGGTAGTACATATGCATATGAATGTGTATGGAGAAAGAGAAAGAAGAGTGTGTGGAGTGTGTGTGTACACATTGAAAGACAGAGGGAGCATGTGTATGTGTGTATACACATTGAAAAGAGGGGGAGTGTGTGTGTATGTGTGTGTGGGTGTATGTACACATTGAAGGAAAGGGTGAGAGAAAGAGAGAGTGTGTGTGTATATACACATTGAAAGAGGGGGATAGTATATGTGCATGTGTACATGTATGTTCACATTGAAAGAAAGAATGAAAGAGAGAGAGAATGTGTGTGTGTGTGTGTATGTATACATTGAAAGTGAGGGAATCTGGGTATGTCTGAGTGTACTTATACATTGAAAGAGAGAGTGTGTGTATGTATACATTGAAAGAGGGGGGAGTGTGTATGTGTGTATGTATACATTGAAAGAGAGGGGGAGAGAGAGTGTGTGTGTATATATACATATATATACATTGACAGAATATATGTTGATAGATAAATAAATATATGAGAATGTATGTTTATGTAGAGTATATGTGTGTGCATATATACATTATTTATATATACATAGAATGTATGTGTATATAAATACACATATATGTGTATATATATTTATATATGTACATATATACTCACACTGAGAGACTATATATAGATTGCAGAAGAAATAGATGAGCTAGAGAACAAAAACAGGACACTTAACAAATCTAAGTCTCCTGGGCTGCCTTGTCCAGCCTCAATAGGAGAGGTTGCACCTAGTCCTACTGCTATTTGATATGCCAGGGCTGGTTGAAATCCATGGGAGGCCTCCCTTCTTCTGAAGAAAAACAGAGGAGGAGTGGATGGGGTTGGGAGAAGAGAAGATGGTGGGGGGGAGGACTAGGAGGAGAGGAGGGAGGAGCAGAAACTATAGTTGTGATATAAAGTAAAAGTTAATTAGTTTTAAGAAGCTGTATGTTTGGAATTAAAGAATTTTGTATGTACTCAGTAGCTTATTTTCATAATGAAAATAAATTTTCTATTTAGTAACATCATCCAAAGAGATTTTTATCATACTGGCTCAATGTGAATGCAATTATTTTACAGCCAAAAATATTAAAACTGCATTTATTGTTTAAATACGTATTTTGTATAATTATTTCTTAACCTATGAGAATAAATGGAAGATCTTATATTTTTAAGTTTAATGAAAATGCAAGTGGCCATATATATTTTTTTTCACAAAACTGACCAAATATTTGCAAGATGGATCAGGAAAAAAGAAATTGAGCATAAATAAACAGTATTAGTAATGAAAATGAGGCCTATCTGTAACTACCACAGAAAATACTAACAAGAAAAATGAATAAATTTATGCTAATAAACATTTAGAAATTTAGTAAGATGAATAAATTACTTCTCCCAGCATCCCAAGAACAGGTTATTATAATCATATTCAAATGGAAAAACAGGAAACTCCCCCCAACTTACTACTACACCAGGGCCATCTGATTAGGTAAAGACAGCACAAAAAGAGGAATGCCACTGGCTAATTATGCAAATATGTAGATTATATGCAAATAGCATCATAAATATTAATCACAACGGCAATATTTTATGATTGAATGGGGCTTATGCCAGGTTTGCAAAGTTGCTTCATATTAGAAAATCTCTGGCTTACCTCATGAATGGTTTGAGAGGGAAATGACCCAGTCCATAGATGCAGAAAATCCAGGATACATGTTTACTTATAATTCAGAAAGCAGAATTCAGGTAAGATACTTTTAAATTAAAGAAAGTGTCAGCTATGTGTAATATGTTCACACATTCATACATAAGTATTAAATGTTGTATATAAATTTATAACGAGAGAAAACTGCACACTTGTTGGTAAAGTAGTTAAAATTTCAAAGCCAGCATGACATGATGGCATGAGCCTAGAACCCCTGCACAAGGGATGGAAGGACAGCAGGTCTGAGGCCAGCCTGGGCTCTAAATCCAGGCTCGAAATTAAACAAAACAAAAATGTGAAAACCAGTACAAGGACACTTGTTCTCATCTAAACTGGTGGCTCATCAGCCTCCAGATCCAGTGTGACTGTCCTCTTTGAGGTTCTGTTTAGAATGTCAGTCACCCACTGAAAAACTTACGGGAGTACAGGACAAGCAATGGGAATGGGTGGGGATAAGAAACAAACAGAAAATGTTGGTAGATGAAGATTATCTTTTGAAACACTCCAGGGAATGTTCACATGACCCATGAAAATTAAGCTTAGCAAACTTTCTAGACGCAAAATCAAACTTGATCGCACTTTTTTACACCAGAAGAAATTAAAAGCAAAAAAAATGCTACATTGTGTGTGTAATTTTACAAAATTTTATTTTTATGTTATACATTAAATGCTATTTAGAACAAAAAATAAAGTACATAGAAAATTTTCTAGTAGACATATCAAAGCATTGGATGATAGAGTATTTTTTTAAATCTATCAAAATAAAGTCATGGGATACATTACAAAATGCATAAATATATTATATACATTACACTAATTAAGAAATATAACATGTTCACTCACACAAATAAAGATTCAATAATGAACACTAGGCTGATTCTCCCAGTTGACTTTGAGAACTAATATTATTTCAATTAATACCTCATAAAAATTTGTATAGAATTTTAATCAAGATAATTTTCTAATATGCAGAGTACAAAGAGCCGAGAATTATCAAAATACTGCTTTAAAAAATGCATGAAGATGTCATTGCGAAACCCATTACTTTTAATTAATATATACTAATGAAATAGAATACTAATAAAAGAGTTGGCAATTATTCGCTCCCCTGACAGATATAAGAGAAAATGATATTTTATCTACCACATAACAAGGAGAATTATAAAACTGTTTTCCAAAAATCATTACAATTTGAGCTAGCAAGATGGCTCAGAGCATAAAGGCACTTATGGCCAAGTCTGAGTACCTAAGTGTGAATGTTGGCATTCATATGGTAGGAGGAGAGAGCTCACTCCCATACATTCTTCCCTTACCTCTGTGTGAGCTCATGAGTGTGCACACACAAACACACAAACTAAATTAATCTAAAACTTTACTATTAAAAAACATGCAAATAATTAAAAAAAATCACACAAAAATTAGCCAGACCCAAAGTCTATACAATTTAAGGAATTCAAATATGGTTAGAATTGGTGTTTAAAATAGAAGCTTTAAGCATCATGTTAAATTTCACACTTTTATGTTGTAATATTAAAATATTACATTGTAATATTAAATTTGTGATTGTACACTTTTTAATTGTAATATTAAAATATTACATTGCGATATTAAAATACTACACTGCTAAAGAAAACACAAGAAGGCCAATGGGGCAGATTAGAGAATCCAGACAGAAGCATAATTACACAAAGAACACTGTTTTCTGAAGGAGCAAGCATGGAGAGAAACAGTGAGCAAGGGATGACGGTTCTGCATCCTAGCTGAACCCTAAATGATCCATCAAGCAAACCAAAATGACATCAGCATAGTTTCTGATCACCTTCTGGGGTCTGATCAAACTCTTCAGAGAGGCTCAGTTCTACCCCAGCACAGCCTCATCTGGTCCTATACTCTGATTAAATTCCTAGCATTCACCAGTCACCAAAGTACAAAATACCTCCCTCTCCAGACCTCTAATTGGAATGAAAATAAGATTTGAGACATTTTAATTTCTTTTGTCTGCCTTTTTCACAATTTCCCAAATACATATTAGGCAATTAATAAATGTTATTACCTAAGACAAAAACTGAGATTAAATTTTACATGAGTCAATTGGCGAATGAAAACATACAGGCGTATTGGCAAGGATGTGGAGAAAGGAGAATTTTTATATACCTAGAACACATCACTCAGCATAATTTGCTGTTACCTAGAAAGTTAAATGTATACACCATAGAATCCAGACATTCAATTGCAAATACTCACTGAAAGGTGAAAGGGAAATGGCTGGAGAGATGGCTCAGCAGTCAAAAGCACTGGCTGTTCCTCCAGAAAACCTCAGTTTGCTTCCCAGCACCTATATGGTGACTCACACCACTGGTCAGCCCAATTCCAGAGGATCTAGCACCCACTTCTAGTGTCAGAAAACTCCCACCTACACCTGGGGCAAATAAATCCATGCAGGTACATGTATACCCATATATTAAAAAATATTTAAATAGTATTTAAAAGAGAGAGCTTAATGCAAGAAGATTTTAGGTTTGGGCTTGGCTGAAGTCAGATAGTGAGACTGTGTCTCAAAAATAGGGTGTGGATTGCTCTTTCTAACTCTATGAAGAATTAAGTTGGAATTTTAATGGGGATTGCATTGAATCTGTAGATTGCTTTCAGCAAGACAGCCATTTTTACTTTATTAATCCTGTCAATCCATGAGCATGGGAGGTCTTTCCATCTTCTGAAGTCTTCAATTTCGTTCTTCAGAGACTTGAAGTTCTTGTCATACAGATCTTTCACTTGCTTGGTTAGAGTCACACCAAGGGATTTTACATTATATGTGTTGTTTCTGTAATTTCTTTCTCAGCCAGTTTATCCTTTGAGTAGAGGAAGGCTACTGATTTGTTTGAGTTAATTTTATATCCAGCCACTTTGCTGAAGTTGTTTATCAGGTTTAGGAGTTCTCTGGTGAAATTCTTGGGGTCACTTAAGTATACTATCATATCATCTGCAAATAGTGATATTTTTACTTCTTCTTTTTGTATCCCTTTGACCTCCTTTTGTTGTCTAATTGCTCTGGCTAGGAGTTCCAGTACTATATTGAATATGTAGGGAAAGAGTGGACAGCCTTGTCTAGTCCCTGATCTTAGTGGAATTACTTCAAGTTTCTCTCCATTTAGTTTGATGCTGGCTACTGGTTTGCTGTATATTGCTTTTACTATGTTTAGGTATAGGCCTTGAATTCCTGATCTTTCCAAGACTTTTACCATGAAGGGGTGTTGAATTTTGTCAAATACTTTCTCAGCATCTAATGAGATGATCATGTGGGGTTTTTTTCTTTGTGTTTGTTTATATAGTGTATTTTGTTGATGGATTTCCATATATTGAACCATCCCTGCATTCCTGGGAGGAAGCCTACTTGATCATGATGGATGATGATCCATCATGTGTTTGATGTGTTCTTGGATTTGGTTTGTGAGAATTTTAATGAGCATTTTTGCATCAATATTCATAAGGGAAATTGGTCTGAAGTTCTCTTTCTTTGTTGGGTCTTTGTGAGGTTTGGGTATGAGTATAATTGTGGCTTCATAGAACGAATTGGGTAGTGTTCCTTCTGTTTCTATTTTGTGGAATAGTTTAAAGAGTATTGGTATTCAGTTTTCTTTGAAGGTCTGTTAGAATTCTGTACTAAACACAATTGGTCCTGGGCTTTTTTTTGTTGAGAAACTTTTAATGACTGCTATTTCTTTAGGGGTTATGGGACAGTTTAGATGGTTTATCTGCTCCTAATTTAACTTTGGTACCTGGTATCTGTCTAGAAAAATGTCCATTTCATCCAGGTTTTCCAGTTTTTTTGAGTATAGGCTTTTGTAGTAGGATCTGATGATTTTTTTTAATTTCCTCAGTTTCTGTTGTTATGTCTCCCTTTTCATTTCTGATTTTGCTAATTTGGATACTGTCTCTGTGCCCTCTGGTTAGTCTGGCTAAGGGTTTATCTATCTTGTTGATTTTCTCAAAGAACCAGCTCCTGGTTTTGTTGATTCTTTGTAAAGTTCTTTTTGTTTGTACTTGGTTGATTTCAGTCTTGAGTTTAATTATTTCCTGCTGTCTACAGGGACCTATGGCTCCAGCCACATATGTAGCAGAGGATGGCCTTGTCAGGCATCAGTGGAATGAGACGCCCTTGGTCCTGTGAAGGCTCGATGCCCCAGAGTAGGGGAATGCCAGGGTGGGGAGGTGGGAGTGGGTAGGTGGGTGAGGGAACACCCTCATAGAAGCAGGGGGGATGAGGGTTTCAAGGGGTAACCAGGAAAGGGGATAACATTTGAAATGTAAATAAAGAAAATATCCAATGAAAAAAAGAAAGAAAGAAATAGGGTGCAGAAAGAGGCAATAGATAGAACTTGGTTTCTATCCCAAGGAATCATGTAAAAAAAAAAAAAAGCCAGCTATACATCACATATGTGAAATGTCATAGCAAAACCCATTATACATAGTTAATATATATTAATACATAAATGAGAATCCAAAAGGTAAACAATTATTTGTTCCTCTGACAGGAGCAGGTGCTTGGCTGACCTATGGTCTTGTCGGTTCTTTTCCTCTTACGCCTTCTCTCCATTGAACAAAGTCTCACTCTACATCCAGTTTGGATTTCCTTTGTGTAGTTTTTTCATATGTACACTAGACACTTGAACATACAGTTGCCTTTCGGTCTCTGTGAGGGTTTTAGCCCAGGACTCTTGCTGATACCAGAAGTCTGGGAATGCTCATGTCTCTTACATCAGTTGGTGCAGTTCTACACGTGACCTAGCTCATCTTCCTGTGTATTTCAAAACATTCCTAGATGGTGTAAAGTACTCAGTCTGAAGTAAACATTAGGTGGGCAGTTGTTTTAATGTATGATCTAGGGAGTAAGGAGAAGAGAAAAAGGTCTATATTTAGTTAGTATAGAAACATCTTTCTAAAAAAAAATTTCTGAGGAAATATCCGAAGTTTAAGACTATCCTATCCTACATAGTGAGTTCAAGGCCAGCCTGGGTTACTTGAGTCCATGTCTCAAAAAAAATCAAAACAATAAACAGAAAGTGTTAGGCTCTTATGTCTTAGGACTCTATGTGTGTGTGAGAGAAAGAGAGAGGAAGAGACAGAGAGAGAGAGAGAGGGAGAGAGAGAGAGAGAGAGAGAGAGAGAGAGAGAGAGAGAGAGAGAGAGGCTGTGCCCAGCTGTTGTTCTAGCCCTTTCTTGTTTTCACTGATCTGTTTCCCTACTGGATTTCCTGTCATTGGATTGGAGGAGGACATCTTAATTCTCTTCGTGTGCCATTTGTTGTATGCATGAACACATGCATGTACACACAAACACACAGATTATGAAAAAAAGAACACAGAGCACAGTTGTTAAAAGAGAACATTACACAGCAATGAAAACAATGATTGTATTCACACACGTAACAAATAATTTCTCAGATATAAAATGGTCATAAAAGTAGTTCATAGAAGACTGGGCATTTTATGCAAATTTCAACAGTATTAAAAACTAAATATTATATCTGAAAGATATTTAGATTAAAATCATAAGAGAAAGAAAAAAACATACAAAATTCAGTCTATGGTTGCCTTTGGGGTGGAGAGGGTGACATTAAGGAAAAACAACTGGAATTTTTTAAAATAATGTTATTGTATTACTTCTTAGCAGAGTGTATTATTTGTATTATTTTATACACACACAAACATTATTTTTACTGAAATTTATTTTGCAACATACATTGTATGGTGCATAGAACCATGAAAGTGACATCAACTAGAACAGCCACATTGCATCAGTTTTTATGCTTCCTAGCCACACTTAAGTTAGTGCTTGAATTCACAAATATTTAAATTCTTCAAGAATTGCATGTTTGAAGTTTTGACCTACTTCTCTAAATTCCTCTGTCATTTCAAACCGGCTCAAATAAAAGGACTTTTGAGTTATGCTGTATGCATGGTTAGACTCTCCAGCAAGAACATAGCCCAACCTGGAACAGGAAGTGGAAAGACGTCCTAATGTCTGTCTATCTGTCTGTCTGTCTATCTTTCTCTCTCCCCCACCCTCTTCCTTTCCCCTCCACTCACCCCCTCCCCTTCCCTCTCTCTTTTCCCCTGAGCTCCCTCCCACCCCCACCCCCACCCCACAATCCCATTCCCATTGTAAACTTGTACTCCCTGGCCCCAGCTTCAAATGATGATTCATTGCCTCCCAACCCCAGATTCGAGTTTCTAAAGAGATAATCTGATCATCCAGCTTGAGCTAGGTATCCACACCAGAGCCAACTGGCTGACAACACAAGCCTAGGCACACAGCCCAAATGTGACTCCTTTGGGCACTGTGGTTCTAGACAACACTGAAGTGACAGGAGTTGTAGTGGCCAATGAGGACAGCTATTTTAACTGGCCTTGTTTACATGGTGACCATCAATGGCATTCAGTCTTCTAAGTGGTCTTACCATCTCCCTATCCATCAGTCCAAAAGGCATTTATAAAATCTGTCTGCCCTACCACTTACTCTGATAAAGACATATAGCGTTACTGAAGATATCTCGACAATTAACTTCTGATAAATATACAGCGATCGATAGGTTTCATAACACTGGGGAGAAAATGTTCTCCTTTCTTTCCCACTCAACTCATATTTTAAATTAAATCTTCTGCATGAAAGTATATGAATATATGTAGTGCTCAGCCCAGTGTTGACTATGTCAAGTGAACCAGGAGTTTTAATATTGGAGCAGGTAAAAAAAGGTTTTAGCCAGTGCCAGAGCTGTTCATTGTTGACCAGGAATGTAGGCTAGCCTACAGCTTCTGCCACCATGCTCCACACACTGTCACCAGTCAGAGTACCATCTCAGCATGCAGAAAGCAGGGAGAGGAACTAAAGGTAGCTGGGCATTCTACCAACATGGGTTCCCCACAAGTGTTCAATTCCCCCCTGCTTCCCTCCATTCCTTCTCCTCCCTTTCTCCCTCCCTCCCTCCTTCCCTCCTTTACCCCTCTCTCACTCCTTCATTTCCTGCTTAATGGCTAGAGGATTTGTTTTCTTTTTTCTTTAAGCTTGTTCTCTTACTTGACCATAGAGTGTTGTGTAATACTTTTGCTATAAACATGTAAGTAGCAGATATCATGTATACATGCTGTTTCTATTTACACATCTAGGTAATATGTCATCTAGTACATTCACTTCTGGATAGACTACAGTTTCTTCTACTGCCCATTCTAAATTATTTTTTATCATAAACAATGCAGCCGTGAAGATCCTTGTAAACACTTCTCTTTCTAGTCGAACTTATGTATAGATGAAAGTTCCTTTCTGATGTGTAGACATTAGTGCTATTGTGTTTATTAAATGCTACGGAGCTTCCCCGCAAAACTGAATGAAGGCCCAAATGCCTATAATTAGATACATAGATGTCTTAGAATTATATGAGCTTTGGGGAGATATGGGATGACATAATCAATTGTTAATAAGGAACACAGAGAGGAAGTGCTTAAAAGAGGGGTGAAGAAGTGATTGTTTACAGAAAAAAAGCAAGATTCTGCAAGTGACTCCAGTGTGCATGTACATCCCTAAAAAAGTTAGAGTGAGGCCTCTTGTGAGCAGGACAGGAGCTTTTCTATAGAATGTGGAACTGGGGCACTAAAGATCCTCCACCATTCTCAAGGTATAAATGGAGTCACTCAGTCTTCTCAATCGGGCTCCTTTCAGGGAACTTACACTACATTCCTCGGGCTTCCTGTTACTTGAGCCATTTAACTAAGTTCAGGAAGCTCCTCACAGGCCAGCTGGGTACTTTGGAGTTCTTCAATGTCACCCTGTGATGTCATTGCCATGGTAACAGGAGATCATACATTCCAGATGTCTGTGACTTGTCACTTGACCCCTTTGTGTTGTCTTTTGTTATTTTTAATTGTAACCTAATCAGATTTATCAATATCTTCTTTGAAATGTTGAGATTCTGTTGTCCTTGAGTCAAGATGGTGTTGTGTATTTTCTTCAAAATATTTAGGTCACTACAAGCCAGGCTGAGGCTGGGTGCCTGCTTGGGATTGATTTGCTTTAGTGAGCCTTATGGGTCATGGCTCCGATTCTATCCATTTGTGTGTGTGTGTGTGTGTGTGTGTGTGTGTGTGTGTGTGAGAGAGAGAGAGAGAGAGAGAGAGAGAGAGAGAGAGAGAGAGAGAGAGGGAGAGGGAGAGGGAGAGGGAGAGAGAGAGAGAGAGCACAATTACCATCTTCTCAACATTTCTGAGATCATTCTTTTTCCACTTACCTGATGGCACTGCTGCCATAGTCACTGAAACCTCAGATGGGGGCCACCCCTAAGGGGCCCTTTCATAAAGAAAGGGAATGAAGGGATGATACTAAGCTTTGAGGACAAGTGTGTCTCTAAGCTTAAGAAGGTGGGAGAAATCAGCCCTCACAGACAGAACCATGGTCCAATCTCCCATCAGATGTACCCCCACTCCCATCAGAGGTACATCAGATGTACTCCTGGGGCTGGGCATGTGGAGCAGGTCAGAAATAGCCTTCACTTTTGAAGCAGGCAGGATTTTCAGTTCCTATTTCCTGGCACCAGGAATCAGGTGAAAAGAAACATTTCTTCTACCTGCTGATAAAATGCTTACTGACCACTTAAATCTTCCCTGCTGGAAGACTCCCTTCCATTTGGCCATTGGATAGATGCTCCAAATGGACTCAACAACTTGGTACAGGTGAAAACTTCTGAAAGACTTGAAATCCAGCAATACCAAGCCTTGTGAGTCGGAACCTGCATGTTAGTCAGACCCGAAAGCTAGTTCTACTCGAGTTCCATTTTGAGAAGCTTCCTCTAATAACTCCCAGGCAGGCCAAGGCACCTGGCCCTCTGCCACCCTCCCACTCATCCAGTGGCCCAATGCCTCCAGAACTCATTTGTCGTATATAAAAGCCAGACAGTTGTCACTGTGAAACGTTTAAGACATGCTGTCAGGCTTAACACACAAAAGCCAAAGTAAACTTATTTTTGTTCATATCAACTACATATTGCAATGAAAGTCTAGAGATAAGGGATTAAATAAAATCTTACTAAAAATAGCATTGCCTGCTTCTGTTTTCTTTTTTTATTGTGGCTACTAGAATTTAAAATCCTATACACAGCTTGTATTTGTGACTTGGATTGTATTTTCATTGGCTTGTTCTCTGTAGATCCTGATCCCTGCCTCCCCACCTGACACTAAATAGCCCATGCATCCATCACCATGAGAGGCAGCTTCCTGACCACAGATCTACAGTGATCATCCCTGATAAGACCATTCAGTGGCAAGCCTTCCGTTCTGGCCAGCCCCATCAGGTTGGTAACATTCTAATGAAAGGGAATTGTTTTGGTTTGTTTTCTTTTCTTTTTTAAAGAATTCCAAGCTTAGATTTTCTTATGGTTTACCAAAGGGCTATAAATAGAAGAAAGGGTATTGGCGAACAAATTCTGGTTGTGCCTTTAATGTTCAATGCTCTCTAATACTTTGGCCTCAGCCTGCATCTGTAGTGTCTGTCTTGGCCACAACCCATATCCCTGATGTCTGTCTTGGCAGTTCCTTACCTAAAATTGGGAAGTTCAAACTAAGATGTTTAAGTTCCTTAAGATACTGGAAAACACAGCGTTTACTCTCAGTTAGATTTGTACAGACTCACTGTCGCTCCAGTTGGGTCATAAACAACTCGTAGGCAAGTCATTAATTTTATACTTCCATCTACAGCAGCCTGGGCAATGACTAGACACTGAGTATCTCAGCAAGCACATTGATCATGACATCTATCCCAAAGGAGGAAGCACTCGTTCAGGCAGACCTGAGCTTTGAAGGAAATAAAAAAGATGAGCTCCAAAACACCATAGAAGCAATACTTAACTCCCCAACCTGTTGCCCTTAGAGAAAAAAAAGATGCTTTCTTTTACTTATTTGTATGTGCACATTTTTAAAGTGGACCATCTGACTGCTACCTGAGAAATCTTGGTTAAACATTTCTTTATGCAAAACAAAGAACGTTGAGTAGTTAAACATTGTACCTCAGAGACTAAAGTTGAGGGGTTTTTTTTAGTTTGTTTGTTTTGCTTTGCTTTCTCTACTACGACCATTTAAAGGAGAAACCAAAGTGTCAGTGTTTAAAAGATTTCCAGTTCTGAAAAAAAAAAATCCTACAGCCTGTAAAAGAATAATGCTAAATCATCAATGGTTACTTAGATCAACATACATGGCTTACACGTCTTCTGTGAAAGCTGAATGAGTTTACAGTCTTCACTGAGAACCTACTAAATGGGGAGGGGGGCTCAGATAATGTGAAGGCAGTAGAAGAGCAGCCCTCTCTTAAACAACTGCAGCTTCACTGAAAGAAGCCAAGGTAAACTGAAGAGGATGTTGTGATTATCCATAAAAAATAACCACTAGCTAAGCTCCTATTATATGCATTGTGCCCAGGAAGTCCTAGTACAGGCTCTCTCCACACATGTTCAAAGTGGGGTCCAATTAGAACCCCCTAGGGTGTTCAAAAGTTATGGAATTGTTTGAAGAGGAAGGAAGGCAGGAGAGAGAACCACTAGGTAATTGGCAACAGAGGCTACACATCCCCTGAATTGAGAAAGAGAAAGGTAAAAATCAGAGAAAAGAGTATCTGAAATTGGCCTGGAGTTCCCAGCTGCAGAAGTGGCTTTGAGTTCATGCTCTATATACAGCTTATTCTGGTCCCTCCACATCCCTCACTAAAGGGGCACTAGAGTGTGTGCACTAGTGTGAGTCTTACACACAGGTTGCCAAATCACTCATTCACTAAGCACCAGGTGACTGGGCTCTTATAGCCCAGGTTTGTCTCCAGAGCTCTGTTGTCAAGCTGTTTTTCTGCCTCACGAAGACTCAGTTTCCCCATCTGTCAAGTGGAAGTGTAAATGCCACCTACCTACAATCTTGTCTGATGGCCAATGAAGAATCTACAAACTTGCTGTGCACTCAGCTAATACAAAACAAACAAACAAACAAACAAAAATCAGGCAATGGGCTCATGAAGAACTCACCCATAGAATCAAATAAAGACAAAGTGATGATAAATCAGAGAGGAAACATCTGAGAACACAGAAGGCTGGGCCTCTGTAGTTGTGTTTCCAACTATTACCTCCCTTGCTTGACCACTGTCCACGGGGCAGGCTTCATTCACGTTCACTCAAAAGACCCTGATCATCACACTAAGAAGTAAAAATGCAGCCGAATGTTGGTGAACTTAAGCTTAACTTAATCTTGAGCAATGTGACTTAGCCAGTAAGTCATTACAATATCCACTAGGGAACAAACTGTATTGCTGCTAAGTGACCAGAAAGACCACTAGGCCTCCATTGCACAGAGATGAGCCATGGCAGCACCAGGAAATCACTGGAGTGAAGCCAAGCTTTCAGACCAAAGGGGACACCAGGAATCAGGGTTAAGGAATGAGAGGTCAACAAAGAGGTGAATGGCACATTATTCTGCTGAAGACTTTTCTTATTACCCAGCTGGTGTTAGTAAACAGGAGTGAAGGGAATTGTAAGCATATTAATATATAATTACACACACACACACACACACATCACATCATATTTCTGAAAGTGGGGAAATCGGTATAGCACTCTGTCGCCAGCTGTGGTCGTGATTTTCTGTTAATATTAATTGAAAGTGTTCCATAGTGCTCTTGACCGAGATGGGTAAGGTTCAAACTCCACTAACACAGAAACCAGGGCTCCGAAAGAGCTAGTCAGCCCAAGGAGGCTGGAATGAACACAGCATGTTTTCTCCAGGCTAGTAACCAGCCCCTTCTCCTTGCCAGTACCCTGATTTCCATGTAAACAGTACTCTGTGCCTCCCCTCACCTAAGTCCTAAAAGGTTAGATTTCATTTGCATATTTGAAGGACACAAAGGTGCCAGGCTTCTGCAATTAGCAGATTCCACACCTCCAGTGAGAGGTGAGAGTCACTGGCTCAGGACTGGCAGGTGATCTGAATTGGGCCAATCTGATCAAGAGCTGAAGAGTCTGAGTTATTGAACAAAGGAGAGGGAGGGAGGGAAGGAAGGAGAAAGGGAAGGATCAATCTGCTGGGATTGGATTTGCCAGGGAAGAATTACATTAGGCATGAAGAAGTTAGAGTTGCTATTTGAGGTCTGGACACTTCAACATTCAAAGGCCCATTCCTAGACTTTGCATGTGCAACATGCAATGATTCTTCTTTTCACCCATGTAAATTAAGACATTGGCTACTCAGGAAAAGGATCCTTCCTGAGTAAGAGACGTGTGCAGATCAAAGACCACAGATACTGCTACCAATTCACACCTAGAGCAAACAGGTTTTGTGACTGTAACAGGAGATCTGGGTGAGAGAAGGAAGATGATTCCTGTTAGCATTTTGTCTAAGCTCTGCCCCACAGTTACTTGGCAACAGCCAGGTATGCCTGACTCACTATAAAAGGGGCTTCTTGTCCCCTCTGCTCTCTCTTGCTCTTGCCTTCTTGCTCCCTTTCTGTCTTCTTGTGCCCCCCATCCCGTTGCCCTCCCCCGCTCGGTCCACTTGCTTGTGGCTCGCTCTCTCTCTCTCTCTCTCTCTCTCCCTCCCCCCCCCACCTTTCTCTGTCTCTTCTACCCTCTCAACTCTCCTCTCCATGCCCTGAATAAACTCTATTCTATACTATACTGTCATGTGGCTGGTCCCTCAGCAGGAAGGCCTTCTTAGCATGGGCCTGTGGAGGCACCCCCTTCCCCCATACCTGACTACACATCAACCAAAACATATTCCTTCTCTTTTTATCTTTTTATAAACACAACAGTTCTCAATCCATGACCAGAACAAATGCCAGAATGAGAAGGAAATTAACAACAACAAACAAAACTAAATGAAAAAAACATCACTACGGGGGGCTTCAACAATGATGAGACTCATCAGAAGAAAATGACATTAGAATATAGACCCTCTGAAAAATAGTCTGAATGTGAGCAGAGAGGATGAGAAAATAAATGTGCCCTTGAGGTGAAGAGGAGAGAGTTAGGAGCTCAATTCTAAGAGATAAGTGAGGTAGTATTTACAGCATAAAGCATTCTTGTGTGGGGCACTGTTAGGATAATATTCAGCAGGAAGGGGCATTAAGGTCAAGAGTTTTGTTTCAACATCTAAGCCAGGCTAGCCCTTGGTGGACAAACTTAGACAATCAATCTGAAATGAGCATTATAGCAAACAATCTGGTTTCACTGGTATGTGGGACTTTTGAGAATTCCCATCAGGGCAAAACTTCATAGTGTTCACAACTAAGACATTGTGACTGACAAAGGAGGAAGCAACCTTAGTATATAACTCCATTTTAATTCGGAAAAAAAAAACCTAAATAATCACAAGTACTGAAAGATTCTCTGTCACCACAAGTGGATGTTATGATTCGTTGGGATGCAGCTGTACCTGCCTATCATTTTCTTGACTAGCATAAATTAATAGATGATATAACACCGGGTATGTCTTTGGGTTCTATCGATCAAGTAAAACTAATATAATGTCAGCTGGGTGAAAGGTAAAAGCCATTAGTGGTGTTAAAATTCCTTTTCTGGGAGATATAAACAACATCTACCATTCTTCCTAAGGACCAGATGACAGAGGAAGAATTCCACACAAGTTCACTCTGGGATGTCAGTGAGTTAATTAGGCTAACTTACAGAGAATGGTTAGGAGGTTATGGGCAGGCATGTGGGTGACCTTAAAGCAGCCCCGCTGTGAGGTCTACACCCAACATGCATGATGACTTCCCATGGCCTACTAGACAAAGCCCATGCACAAGTCCTTCCCAGACTACACAAGTCTAGCCCCTCCCTGAGGCAGTGTGCAATTAGGTCAGAATTCCATACAGCTCATTAGGAGTGGCTTCTATGATTGTGGTTATGGGTCCTTCCTTGCCCTTCCTTCTGGGAGGGAAAGTCAAAAATGAACAACCCCAGCCTTGGGGCAGAGTTGAGCTCAGGAAGATGGTGGCAGTTTGGCTCAGAGAACAGGCCTGAGCATCCACCTGGAGTTCCATTTGGGCCATCACTGTTGCTACAAAACCTGGAATTTACAGAACTCAGTAACACAGTGCCCACCAAAAACAAACAAAGAAACCTGCGCTACAATCAATATAGTCAGGTAACTAGGCTGACAAATAGAAAACACATTTGCACGGTGATAAAATTTTGCTTTCAACTCTTTCAAATACTTAATTTCCAAAAATATTTGCTTTGCAAACTTCAGAGTGACTCCAATATGTAGTCAAAGTTAGTTTACAATAATGTTAAGTGACTGTCCAAACTTCTACAATATTAACAGCATATAATTTGAGATTTGATAATCAAAGCCAGGCATAGTGGCTTTTCTGTGTAATCCTAGTATTTAGGATATTGAGGCAGGAAGTTCATGAATTCTAAGCCAACCTAGGCTACTACACAGTAAATTAAAGACCAGCTTGGCCTACAAGCAAGACTTTGTCAAAAGCAAAGCATTGGTTTTCAGATCTGGTTTCTCTGATCACTGACAGACTTCCATGTCTTTTACTATCTGGTAATTTCATCTGTTCACTGATCTGTGCCTCTGAGGGCCCTGGACACAGTGTTAAACTCCATTGTTTATGTGGCCTTGAACTACAACTGCTTGCAGAGAAAAAGCTGCTTTCATCTCATGTGTCTGGGATTTCCCACAACCCATAAAGGTTGGTCCTGGGGCAAGGAGATAGCTTTATTGATAAAGTCCTTGCTGGCAAAGTATAGACTTGAGTTTAGTACTCAGCACCCAAGTAAAAGCTGGGTGTACTGGCACACATCTATAACCTAAGTCTGGGAGAGGCAGAGACAGGAGGGTCTCTGAAATTCAGAGGACAGTCAGTCCAGCCAAAATTATGAGCTACCCATTCAGTGTAAAACCTCCATTTAAAAACCCCAGTGGACTCTGTTTTACAATTCAGTATGTTAGTCCACGTCTTTTTATTGGACAATTGAGACAGTTAATATTGAGAACTATTACTGAGTAGTGTTTATTAAACCAGGAGTTTTTCTGTTGTACTAATATTATTGATTTTGGAAGTGTATTGCTTTGTTTTGTTTTGTTTTGTTTTGTTTTGTTTTTAAAGATCTCTTTGGTTAACTGTTTTAGGAATATTTCTTCCTGCATCTTCTTGGGTGTAGTTTATCTTTTCTTCAGACTGAAGTTTTCCTTCTATTGCCTTCTGTAGAGCTGGATTGGTGGACAGAAATTGCTTAAATTTGTTTTTTTATCATGGAATGTTTTCGTTTCTCCTTCAGTTGTGATTGACAGTTTTGATGGATGTAGACATCTACACTGGCATCTGTGTTCTTTCAAAGATTGTAGAACATTTGTCCAGGTCTTACTGGCTATCACAGTCTCCACTGGAAAGTTGGGTATTATTCTACTGGGCCTGCCTTTATATGTGACCTTGGTCTTTTTCCTTACAACTTCTAATATTCTTTGCTCTGTACATTTGGTGAATTCCTTATAATATGTTGTAGGGAGTTTCTTTAGGTTTGGGGAATTTTCTTCTATAATTTTGTCTATCTACATATTCTTGACCCCAACAACTGTACCGGGAATGGGTTCTATCTTGTGAAGTTGGCCTTAAACTCAACCAGAAAGTGATTCAGTTTTCCATAACACTTGGGTTCACACCTGGCTAAGACTGATGGATACTGGGACTGGAGCAATATCTCAATGGTTAAGAGCATGGACTACTTTTATAGAGGTCCCAGGTTTGATTCCCAGCATCCACATGGCAGTTCACAACCATTTGTGTAACTCCAGCTCCAGGAGATTGACATCCTCTTTTGACCTTTGAAGCCACTGCATGCATATCATACACAGGCAATCACATACATGCAGCTTTATCATTATGTATCTCCTCCTATAACATGCATTGGAAATATTTTTGAAATTATAAAAATAATGATTTTTATTGACTTCCCAGCATATCACCTAAATTTTATCTCCAGTTTTCTTTTGTGAAAGTATTTATTTGTGACTATGTGGGTGTGGGTGTGTACACACACATGTGCACGCTATACATCTTTGTATGGTATATGTACATAGGGGGTATACTCCTACACACTTGAGGAGACAAGATGACATCAGGTCTCCAACTCCAGCACCTTATCTCTCTCCTGATTCCTTTGAGGCTGGGTCTCTCTGTGAACCTAGAATGAAGCTACTGGTGAGCCAGCCCCAGTGATCCTCTGTCTCTGACAGGATCACAGGCACATGTGACTATATCCAAATGCTGGGGTAAGTCCTGGGAATTAGCACTCAGATCTCAGGCTGGGTAACTGAGTGTTCTCTCCAGCCTCTCTCCTATATTTTGACTTCGTATTTCCTGACCATTCCTTCACAGGCCAATGCTCTGATAACACCAGTCCTTCCAACACAAAGATAATTCTTTCATCTACCCTTGCTGATCACATTTACTTTTGTGTAATTTTTTTAAAAAGTTTCTTTCACTCAGAACTTAATAGGCTGAGGCAAGAGGATCATAAATTCAAGATTGGCAATGTAGTGTGCTCTCCTTTGAATAGTTAAAAGTGGTTTTTTGTGTCATGACACCAGCAATGTTAGGCATGGATGGTAGGAAAATGCCAGGAAGTAATTTTTGTATTAACTCAGCCAGCTAAATAGCTCTGTATGAACTGAAGACAATGTGAATGTACCTCTGACCTAAATGGACCCCAAGTCAACCTTCTTGTAGCTTGTTCTCCAGGATGCTTGTTCTCCAGGGTGCTTGTTCTCCAGGATGCTTGTGCCAACTCCAGCAGGGAAAACGGAGGCAAGAAGAGTTAAAAGGGAAGCAGGCTTTATTAACAGTATTTTGTATGTACACCTTTTATTTTTAAAGAGAACACTAGACTGAATGAAAACTTGAAGTTTCCATTTCAATAACTGTCAAAAAATGTCTTTGCTCCCTGAATTTTTATCCCACTATGAACCTCATGGAGAACTTTCCTTCTGCAAAAGCTTGCTTCTCTATAATCTTAATATAGAACACAGATTGATATATATGAATAAAAATGTAAAAAATCAAAAATCATGTATTTAAAAAAATCTATTGGGATTAATAGATCAGACCCTAGATTAATCATCTGCTCTCTCAGTTTACATTATAAAGAATCTTATCAGTAAATTAAATATGTATATATAGTGGGCTACCAAGAACTCCATTAGATGCTACTGTATTCTATGGAGCAAAGGGAACACAAGATCCTACTGAGACGCAAGTATTCTCTTCCTATTCCTGTCTTCTTTTTGCCAGTGAGTAATATATACTCAAAATAGGGCTATATAATAAAGAACTCAATCTAAAAAGTGTTTATCTCATAGAGTTTTTAAGCAAAAAAACAGAAAGGATATCTGTTAAATGAACATCTACTTACCGACTGGAAGTAAATTCAATGGGAGTGACCATTTCAAAGATAAAGCTAAAAATTCACTGCAAAAATAATGCAGGTGAGTTCTAGTACAGGGGCAGCCTTGTGGCTTAGAGCAGGGGTGGATCTTTCTGAGACTGGCAAGTGTACTTTTCTAAAGTTTATTTTTTCATGTCATTTGGAACCTCATTTGCATACAATCCCTCCTCAATCCTGACATTTACCCATCCAAATTTTATTTTGAAGCTAATCATTACCCCAGGGAGTGTAAGCTAGGAACAGAGTGGAATTCAAAGATCAAATCCGGATTACTTCTTTTTCATAATTAAGAGATCTGTTGTTAGGGTTTGCTGTTTAGTTTGTATCAACATTTTCCCACCTCAAAACCATTGAACCAAATAGCCTCATGCAAACATATAGAACATTAACGGACTAATTCACTTAGGAAGCAAAAAGTAAGTGAAAAACAATCATAAAAAATGATACAAAATTAGTGTGTCCCTCTGTGCAGAACGTGGAGCTCCTTCACATGACACCGTGGCCCCTTCTCTACTTTGTTGTGGATGTGTCTTCACCATTATTTCAATAGAACATCACTTAAAAGAATTTGAAAAAAAAAAAAAGTCTTGCTCTACTCTTCCATTGTGATGTTAGACCTGAAACCAGAAATGCCACCATCACTGTTGGGGATCCTCCAGGACAGACCTTTTCCATCATCAGAGAAGAGAAGTCAAAACCCCCAGGGAAGCATTTCCATGGAGAGAAGGCTATGAAAACGCTGACTGGACCAAGGTGGGTGAGCGGGCCTTCTCTTACACACTTCTTGACCCCTTTAAGGAGTCAGCACAGTGAAATATGTCTAAAGGCTGTAGATCTTCCACTGGCATTTCTTTTATTCTGTTGAGCTATTGCTGTTGTTGCTGCTGTTATATATAATCATGTTTTCATGACTTTTTAGTCTTTTTCCCTTTATTCATCAATGACTTTATGCTCATATATTTCAGTCAACTAAACAGATATTTACAAAGATATATAAAACAAAGATATTTCAGTGAACCAAACAAACGGCTCTGTTACCACTATACAATTAAAAATTGAACAAGAAAGATAGAGAGGAAATAAATTATCATTTGAACAAGTCATCCTTAAGAGGCTTTCTCCTGTTGCCCAGAATGGTAGATTAAACTGATCTGGAGAAAGATGGATGAAAGCCAACCACTTGGAACCCACACTTTCCCACTGTGGCTCCAGAGGCAACATTACTTCTACTGTCTTTCTCAGTGAGATGACCATTGCCAACCTAGAAGTGTGGGTCATCATGCCTTCCCCTGGGTGACAGGTCACATGCCCAACTAGGTGCTGAAGGTTACGAAGATGGATTTTCAGAGAAGTGGGTAGACTTGCTTGTGAAACAGAAGAAAAGAGTCGCGACCTTCTAGCCATGTCATATAGAACTAAACAACCTGTGGCTTATCCTAAGAGGAGGCAAAAAAGCCCAGGGGCTGAGGAAGGTGGCATACACTGTGAATCTTTGCTCTCAAAAGACAGGCAAGAGGATCTCTATGATTCCCAGGCTAGCTTGGTCTACATAACAAGTTCTAAGACAGCCAGAACTTACCTCAAAGGGGAGAGAAAAATGCTCAGACTATAATCAAGGAAATAATATGATCAGATTCACATCCTTCACTACACTATGGATAATAAAATGGCTGTGAAATAAGAATAAAGGCAAGGAGAACAGTTAAAAGATTCAGGCCAGGCAGGAAAAACTGTAGCAAGGTCATGACTTAAAAAAAAAAAATATCAGGACAATGTGTCCATGTCTGAGGTAAGCAGCATGTCTAATGGTTCTTCACTAGAATGGACTTTCACCTGGCTGCAGGACTGCTACAGACAGTGTTTGGTTGGTTAAGGAGGGGCTTCAAGCCCCTTTAGTATATTTAGAATGTGTACTTAGATGAAAGAGTTTCTGACTCACAGAGACAGTAGTTCCCATGATAGAAAACAGAAACAGACTCTCTAGGTCATTCTTATGTTCCATCATCTGAGGCTTTCATCCAAGGAACGGGTGGCCCCTTCAAATGTGAAATCAAGCTCAGAGGTAGACATTTGCACCTGAATGTTAGAGGAAAGACCTAAATAGAGACAGAGCTGAGACTGATGGCTCACACCTGTGATTCCAACACTCAGGAAGGCTGACCAGGAAGATTGACAGGAGTTTAAAGCCAGTCTAGGCTACATAATAAGTTCAAGGCCAGCCTAGGCTGCATACTAAGTTTTAGCCCAACCTAGGTTACATAATGAGTTCTAGTCTAATCTACATAGTAAGTTATAGCCCAGCTTATGCTACATAGTGAGTTCCAGGGCAGCCTGAACTACAGAATGTCAGTCTCAAAACTCCACAGCATAAAAAAATAAGTTAAAAAAAATAAATTGGAGATGAGTTGGCTAAAAAGACTCACTGCCCAGGAGTCATAGGTAGGGGTCACATATCAGATATCCTGCATATCAATTATTATAATTCATAACAGTAGCAAAATTACAGCCATGAAGTAGCAACAACAATAATGTTACGTTTGAGGGTGAGGAACTGCATCTAAGGGTTGCACCATTGGAAAAGTTGACAACCACTGAGAGTCTAAGGGAATGTTTTAACCAGAGAGTGTGTAAGTAGATTGGAGGCTGTGTCTAATTTTGGCAAAGCCTGGCACTCCACCCTTCTTCCAACCATAGACCTCCGGATTGATTTCAGGCCTTCCACTAAGGAAGGCTGGATGCTGGAATGAGAGCTGTCAGTGGGGAATAATTATTTCAACTGTAGGGGACTCCAAAGCCTTTTTTTTTCCCCTTATTCTAAGATTTGGAGAATAATTACAATACCCTTTCAGATGCTAAGCACAAAAGGTTAACAGTCTCTGTACAGGAGCACTCGGAACATGTAGCACTCACCGGTATCCTGTGTTTACCTATTTGTGGCTTTGACACTAGCAAGAACCGAAACTCTCGGTGTTCAGTAGCGTTCTTTCTGGTGCCAAGCCCACCCAGGACAAAACAGTGACCTTTCCCACCCAGCTTCTCTCTGGGCTCCTACAGGAACATGGACAGATTTCTGTCTCTGGTGCAGAAACTATTGCTTTCTAGAATGTCGGCCTGATATGTGTGTCTCCTGATTTCCCTGAGGGCAGACCCTGATCTTAAGAGAGCTTCTATCTCCGGGGCCTATCACTGTGCCTAGCATTTGGTATGTGCTGAGTAAATGTTTGCTGAATGAATGGAAAGTTGCATAATCTTCTGTTAATTCATGAACAGGCAATCAGGAAATTCCATCTTGAAGTATTCTTTCATCATAGACTGTAAAATATTGTTTAAATAAAGGATGTGGTTTATCCATGTTTAAGTTTTAGGTCAATTTTCTATGGAGTTAGTAAAATTTCATTCCAATACAAATTATTTAATCCCCTGGTGCCTTGGCTTTTCTGCCTATAAAATGAGAACGGAGGTTCTGATTTCCCTTGGTTCTGCTAAGAGGGTTGAAGAGCTCAGAGTTCTTGCTACCCAGAATAGTACTCCTTGGGTTGAAGCTCAACTTCCAGCCTCAGTCTCAAGTTGGTTAGGAGGCTGTGATTGGACTTTAGCACTTGGAGTCTGCTGATTATTGCTCCCAGAACAAAGGCTGAAAGATGAGTCTTACTAACCATGCCACTCATTGCCTAAGAAATGATTTTCCTCAAGGTCTCTATCTCTTATAGGTAAACAATAGGAAGAATTGCAGGCCTTAGGGCAGACCTGGGCCAGCTGCAGCAATGGTGGTTACTACTGTATTTGAGGTCTCATTGGAGTTGGGTTATTTGTTCAAGGTAATCTTCTTTCTGGTTTAATTTTGCTTTTCAGTTGATTGAACAGTCTCTTGCAAGAAAAACTTGTCAGCAACCTGAGAGATTAGTTGAACCAAAGGCAATCTTTCTAGCTGCAGCCTAAGTAACAAAATGTACAAGCTTGCCACATGCATTGTCATTGGTCACTGTTCCACCTCCCTTGTAGTGGTCACCACAGATTAAGTGCTGATTCTACACCAGGCTTTGCATGTGCCTTGCTGTTATTGCTTTGTCATGTATTCATGGGGCATTGTAACAATCATCATTTTCCATGAAGAAGAGTGAGGCTCAGAGAGCCTGTCAGCATCACACAGCCTTGATCACTCAGAGACTGGACAGGCAGTCAAATACCCCTGGCCTCAGCTCAGCCTACTTACATCATTCAAAACTTCCCTTTAGATTCATAGATTTGCTCACTCCTCTCCCTCCCTCCCTCCCTCTCTCCCTCTCTCTCTCTCTCTCTCTCTCTCTCTCTCCCTCCCTCCCTCCCTCCCTCTCCCTCTCTCTCCTTCCCTCCCTCCCTCCCTCCCTCCCTCCCTCCCTCCCTCCCTCTCCCTACCCTGGAGGTTTCTAATATGCTTTGGTCAAAAGGCTGTCACCCCTAATTTGCTATATTCTTCCATTCCTTCCTCAAAGGACATACATATGGGTTTTCTTGTCAATGAAAATAATTTGTGGCAAATCCAAAACTGAAATGGAAGCAAGAGCAAGCACATTTATCTTTGTGATTTCCTCTGAAATCTACTGTTTGGTTTTAACTCTGTGGTTCTTAAAAATGTTTGTTGAGACATTCACATCTGTGATTATTTTTTCTCTTTTTCTTTAATTCTTGTAATAAATAAGTCTAATTATCTTCAATAGCCTTTTTAAAATTTCTTATCCTATTTATTACATAATTACATGTTTTTTTTTCATGAGTTTTTTCCAGCAGAGTAAGCCTGAGAAATTATTCTGAATGGCCAATGCATCAATAGTCACATGATTTTTTTTATCCATATTTGGAAGACAATTGTGTCAGTCATTGATACAAATTAAGTCTAGGTTTTTGGAGTTTTCTGTGTATTTTTTAAAAAATTTAGCCACAAAGGCCTGACATCATAATGAGAACAAAACAAAATTAATAAAGGTCATATTGAGTTGCCTATATGGCTGATATAAACAGAGAAGTCAAAATAACTTTTTGGGATGAAGATGGAATACAATTCTCTTCTTAGCTGTTAATTCCAAATGATTTCTAATTGTTCCCTGAAATGCTGTTTGAACAAGATTCTGAGGTATACCCAGACTTGGTGACAATGTTTGATCGTATCTCTATGTGATATCTTCCATAGGTGGTGCAGAATTGTGTCAAGACTGAATAGAAGATAGGCTTTGACATAGTAAAAGAGCAATGACCCCAGAAAAATCAAACACCAGATAAGGAGTATACTACTTCTATGGAAGAATGAGGATCACTGTACAGACAATAAGCTACAGAGGTAGAAGGGTGTGCCTCTGTCTAGAAGGGATGAAAACAGTGTCTTAAAAGATACATTAGTGCCAGTTTTCCTGGGCAGGAAACCATGAATCATTCTTGTCATAGAGAAAGGTATAGGCAGAGACATAAAGGCCACAGCACGTTAAGCAGAAAGTACCTAGAGCATACACTGTGATAAAGGAGTGGTCAAGGGTCAAGGTCATGATGGGTGGAATGTCAAAAAGACATGGCATGAGCATCATTGTTAACACAATCATCCTAGTAGCATTGTAAAGTCTGAACTAGAAGAGACATAGAGACATTAGCTAGGAAATGACTACAGTGGTCCAGGCAAAATGTCTTGAAAATTGGCAGATTTAAGACAACTAGGCATTAAAAATATTAAGGCTTAAATATTGGCTAATGAAGAGAGGGGAACAGGTAAGAAGTAAAGCAGTTAAAGTACCTCCAAGATTTGTGAGTTATAGAGTACCAGAAGTGCTTTGGTTGCCCAACATGTCTCATCCCACAGCAGATGTACCATCAGCCAGAATCCTGACTAGGGTCAGAGATTAAGATTCAAGACCACCTTCTTAGCTCTCTCAACAGCTGCATGATGTTTAATAAGTTGTCTAGCCTCTCTAAGCCTCAGCTTCCAGATGGTAAACCTGAGACAGTAACAGTATATGGCTTATATAAGTGATGCTGAAGAGGGTCCTAGGGATCAAACTTGGGTCATCAGGCTCAGTGACAAGCACCTTACTTGAGCCATCATCATGGCCCTGCTTCTTACATTTAAAGAAATTGGATTAATATGCTTCTTCATACTAGTCACATAAAATGTACATGCTTTTTATTTCAGTGGCTTGGCTGAATCTCTGAATATCTTAATATTGAGGTGTTTAATAATGTACCATATGAAAGTGATTCTGGAGCTGCCCTACACTGTGAGCACTCAACACTGGCTTTTAAACCATGGACTGTAGCTTCCTGCTAACCCACCACTTTACAGTTCCATACATGATAGAGAATTAGGCTAGATCCCTGGGATTGTGCTGGGATCTCTCACAATCCAGAGAGTACGATCACTTGACTTCCTAGTTTCTTTCACACAGCTCTTGCAAGCTACACTTAACAAGCTTAGAGTGAACTAATTGTTAAGTGCACTCTGTGGTGTGCAGCATGGGACATGGTAGCTAACTACTGCTTGAAAATGTTGGTTGAATGGATGCATGTGCTCATTTCACCCCAACTTGAATGCCCAGCCCCAGGAAGCAGCATGTGTTCTATGCTGACACTCACATATTTCTTCCATATTTCACTCATTTTCTTCATTTTTATAGACTTTTCAGAATACAACCAAAGTGTTTAATCCACCACTACCTTGTGTGGCCTCTCCTCACTCTCTGTCTCCATTCCCACATGACTAAATAGATCCTGGTGGAACACCCTGCTTTACTCTTTCAGTACTCAGCCTTCCCATCCCATCCCATTCCTAAATGTCAACTCCAAATGCCTAGGAACACATTTTACCTGGAACCACCAGTTGCTAAAACTCTCAGGATTCCAGAATTGCCTACCAGGCAACCTACAGCCACCACACTCTGCTAAGAACAAGAGTGCCCAACAGGAACCAAGAAGTAAAACACCCACCCAACAAAGATAAGACCAGCTATCAGCACATAGAATACAGTCTTCCCAAACCCAGATGCCTAGACACAAGATTAAGATGATAACCAATAACAGCCAGGACAATATGTCTCTACCACAGTCCAGCAACCCTACCACAGCAGGCCCTGAGTATTGCAATGCAGCTGAAACAAAAGACAAAGATCTTAAAATAACCTTTATTGATATGGTAGAAGTCCACAAAGTGGAAATGAATAGATTCCTTAAAGAAATGTATAAAAACATAAATGAACAATGGGCAAAAATGAATAAAGCTGTTCAAGACCTAAATGTGGAAACTGAATCAATAAAAAAGCCCAAACTGAGGGAACTCTGGAAGTGAAAATTTGAGGAACTTGAGAGGAACCTCAGAGGCAAGTCTCACCAGCAGAATATAGGAGGTGGAAGACAGAATCTCAGGTATCGGAGACATGATAGAAAACATGAATAGCTAGGTCAAAGAATGTGTTAAATATATTTTTTAATCTGGCAAAAAGATTCAGGAAATCTGGAATACTATGAAAAGACAAAAATCTATAAATAATAGGAGTAGGAGAAGAAACCCAAGTCAAAGGCACAGAAAATATTTTCAACAAAATCATAGAAGAAAACTTCCCTAACCTAAAAGAGACCACTATCAAAGTACAAGAATCACATAGAACACCAAATAGACTAGACCAGAAAAAAAAATTCTCTCTGAACACAGTAATCAAAACATTAAGCATACAGAAAAAAAAAGAATATTAAAAGCTGCAAGGAAGAAAATACCAAGTAACATTTAAAGAGAAACCTCTTAGAATAACTCCTGACTTCTCAATGGAGACTAAAATCCAGAAGGGCCTAGATAGATGTTCTACAGACTCTGAGAGACATTAGATGATACCCTAGACTACTGTACTTAGCAAAATTTCCTTTTAAGGGTTTTGTTTGCAGTGGGGTTTAGGGGAGCTTTCGGTTTCTTTGTTGTTCTTTATTTTCATTAATGTTTTTGTTGGGGGTGAGTCAGAGTTTCTCCAGGTAAGACCAGCCTGGCCTCAAAATCAGAGATCCACTTGCTTTTGCCTGTTGAGTGCAAGGATTAAAAGTGTGAGTCACCACACCCTGGGAACAAGTTTTCAATCATAATACATGGAAGAAGTTAGACATTGCATGATAAAACCAAATTTAAGCAACATCTATCTGCAAATCCAGTCCTACAGATGGGCACTACAGAAAGCACTAGAAGGAAACCTCCAAGAAAATACAAGGAATGAATAAACCCAGAATCCCAGGCTTGGGAATCTAGAAGGGAAACACCCACCCTCCACAACAAAATAACATATATCAGCAAATACTGTTCATTGATATCTCTCAACATCAATGATCTCAATTTCCCAGTAAAAAGACACGGACTAACAGAATTCAAAGACAAGACCCATCCTTCCACTGCCTTCAAGAAAAACACCTTAACATCAAGGATAAATAACCAACTTATATTCCAAGCAAATGAACCCAAGAAGCAAGGTGGTACAGGCATTCTAATGTGGCAATAGAGACTTCAAACCAAAACTAATCAAAAGAAATAGAAAGGACACTACATACTCATCAAAGGAAAAAATCACCAAGAGGACATTGCAAGTTTTAAGATCTATGCACCAAACACAAAAGCACTGAAGATCATAAAAGAAATACTGCTATATCTTAAATCACATGTTGATCTTCATACACTGATAGTGGGCATCTTAGTCAGTGTTCTATTGCTGTGAAGAGACACATAACCACAGTAACTCTTAAAAAGAAAAACATTTTTTTTAATCTAATTTTAATTTTTTACTTATTCACTTTATATCCTGCTCACTGGCCCACTCCCAGTCATCCCTTCCCATATTCCTTCTCTCAGACCCCTTCTCCTTCTTCTCTGAGCAGGTGGGGACCACCCTGGGTATCCCCTCACCCCAGCACTTCAAGTCTTCGCAAAGTTAGGTGCTTCCTCTTCCACTGAGGTCAGACAAAGGCAGCCTAGCTAGAAGAACATATCCCAGATACAGGCAACAACTTATGTGAAAGCCCCCACTCCAGTTGTTCAGGACCCACATGAAGACCAAACTACATCTGCTACATATATGTGTGGAGGCCTATGTCCAGCCCATGTATGTTCTTTGGTTGGTGGTTCACTCTGAAAGCCTCAAGAGTCTAGAGTAGTTGACTGGATTTCAACAACAACAGAAAGCTTACAATGTGATGAAAACTGAACAATTCACTACTGAATGAAAAGTGAGTCAAGAAAGAAATTAAGGACTTTCTAGAAGTGAATGAAAATGAGTATACAATGTATTCAAACTTATGGAGCACAAGGAAGGTGGTTCTAAGTGAGTACACTTAAAAAAATGAATCAATTTTATGTTAGTAATTTAACAGTCACCTGAATGCTCTAGAACAAACAAAAAGATATCACACCCAAAGGTAGTAGACGTCAAGAAATAATCAAGCATAGAGCTGAAATCAATAAAGTAGAAACAAAAAACAAACAAAAGAAAAAATACAAATAATCAATAAAACAAAAAGTTGAGAAAATAAGTCTGATGAACCATTATTCAATTTAACCAAAAAGCAGAGAAAAAGAGGTTCCAAATTAACAAAATTAGAAAGGAAAGGGGGGAGATAGCAGACACCAAGGAAATCCAGAGGATCATAAGGATGCACTTCAAAAATTTCACTAAATTGGAAAATCTAAAAAAAAAAAAAAATAGAGAGTTTTCTTGACAAATATCACTTGCCAAAGTAAAATCAAACTTGGATAAGCAATTTAAACAGACCTATACCCCTAGTGAAATAAAAGCAGCACTTAAAACACAAAACCAACAACAAAAACAACAAACAGGCCAGATGGTTTAAGCAAAGAATTCTCCCAGACTTTTAAAGAAGGGTTAATGCCAATACTCCTCAAATTATTTCACAAAATAGAAACAGAAGAAACATTAAACAATTTGTTCTATGAAGCCACAGTTATCCTGATACCCAAACCATATGAAGACCCAGCAAAGAAAGAAAGTCACATATAAATTTGCCTTATGAACATAAATGCAAAAGTTCTCAACAAAATATTTATAAACCAAACCCAAGAACACATCAAAAATTATTCACCATTACCAAGTAAGCTTCATCCTAAAGATGGAAGGATGGTTCAGTATATGTAAATCAACATATGATACTACATAAAAAGCTGAAAAACAAAACTCACCAGATCATCTCATTAGATGAAGAGGAGGTCTTTGATAAAACCCAATACCCCTTCATGATAAAAGTTCTGGAGATACTTGGTATATAAGAGACATACCTCCAAATAATAAAGGCAGTTTACAGTAAGTCCATAGCCAAGATCAATTTAAATGGAGAGAAACTCAAAGCATTTCAACTAAAATCAAGAGCAAGAAAATGTTGTCCACTCTCCCCATACCTATCCAGCATAATACTTGAAGTCTCAGCTAAAGTGATAGACAACTAAAGGAGAGCAAGTGGATACAAGTAGAAAAGAAAGATGCCAAAGTATCTTTATTTGCAAATGGTATGATTTTGCACATAAATGACCCTAAAATCTGTCAGGGAACTTCTATGGCTGATAAACTCTTTCACCAAACTAACTGGATACACATTAACTCACAAAAAGCAGTAGCCCTCCTATATACAAATGACAAAGGGACTGAGAAAGAAATCAGAGAAACTATCGCTTTCACAATAGCCTCAAATACTATACTATATCTTGGGATAATTCTAGCCAAGCAACTGAAAGGTTTTCATGATTTAAAGTAAAACAAAACAAAACAAAAACAAAAACAAAATCTTAAGACATTGATAAAGATATCAGAAGATGGAAAGATCTCTCATGCTCCCAGACTGTAGGATTAATATGGCTAAAATAGCCATCCTACCAAAAACAATCTACAGAGTCAATGCAATTTCCATCAAAATTCCAACATAATTCTTTACAATCATCTTTTTTTTTAAATGGTAATATTTCAAATTTATTAGAAGTGAAATCCAAAGATTCTTTCAAGCCTCAGTGAGAATGTGAATAATTTAGAAACTTCTTTTTTTTCCATTCTTTTTTTATTATTTTTTAATTTTTTCTCAAATCATAATTAATTCACACAGGGGTATAAACACAGAAAGGCAGGACGTGGGGAAGGGAATGACACTGGAGTGTGGGTGCTCAGGGGGAATACAGATATCTTCAGAGCCGGGTGTCGGCTGGGTGAAGGTTCAGGGGACAAGTCACCATGATTCTGCCTATGACTTGCTTGTCCCCATCTAAGCTGGTATTGTCTGCCAAGGCTACCTATTTACAAGGTCCATGACCACTCAGGCTTATAAATTTCCACAAAAGCTGCCGGTTGACATTAGCTTATAGCCATCTGTTTCAATGTTCTTCCACTGAGACCCAAGACTTGGTGTTAGTATACATGTATGACAGGCCCACTGCTGATCAGCCTATGGCTGATTTTAGGCCTACAATGTGTAAGCAGGACTGCCCCTGACATCTCCTCCCTTCTTTAAGTATAGAAAGGCTGTGGCAATTCTATACTTGCGAAGGCGGGGATAGAGGCCTGACCTCCAGTATTTGAAGGAGACCTTGTAATGGCTCCAGTCCCCCTGTCGTTGTACATAGACAAGACAAGGAGGGTTAAAGAGAGCATGAAATAGGTAGTGAAGCCTAAGAAAAATCAGAGCGAGAAAGAGACAGATGAATGCTGGTACAAGAATTGATTTGCAGCCTCTCCAAGGTTGTCAACCCTATTTCCTTCCATCTTGGGACCATTATTTGGGTTCTTTTTGCTTTTTTCTGCTGGTCCCTGGCCCTCAAATAGGCTGACTAACTCTGTGATACAACAGATAAATAATTTGGTAGCAAAACCTACTCAGATACATTATCATAAGTTAACTATGGAGGACCAGGAGACTCAAGATGAGGTTGTTACTTTATACAGGGTATTTCCAAAACCCATCTCCACCCAACCTAAAAAAAGGGGGACTTCTGCCCCTAGACCAAGCAGAGAAGGGCCACCCAGAACCCCCTCTAACAGGCGATCTGAATTCTTGCCTAGGCTGCGAGGCTAAGCACTGCAAGGGAATATCAATAAAAGATAAAAATATCTATCTGGGTTCCCTGAGGGACAAGCCTGACTGCATAGGGGTTGATGTCAAAAGTATCCCCTCTCCAGGAAAAAGACATAGGGACAGGTATGGCCCTCATGCCTCACTTTACAATCATCTTAAAAGGATATTCTTCAGCTTCATATGGAAACTTTTTTAAAAGGATAGTTAAAAACAATTCTGAAAAATAAAAGAACTAGGTATTATCATTGGCCTGATCTCAAATTGTACTACAAAGTTATAGTAATAAAAGCAGCATGATATTGGCACAGAAACAGACACATTGATTGGTGTAATTGAATTGAAAATCCAGACAGGAATCCATATACCTATGCACGCCTGATTATTTTTTATTTTAAAAATCGAGAAAAACACACTGGAAAAAAAAAAGACAGCATTTTCAATAAATGGTCCTGATCAAACTGGATGGTTGCATGTAAGAAGAATCCAAAGAGATCCACGCTTATCACTGTGCACAATACTTAACTCCAGATAGATCAAAGACTTCAACATAAAACCCTATACACTGAACCTAATGAAAGAGAAAGTAGGTAATAGCCTTGAACTCATTGGCACAGGAGAAGACTTTCTGAACAGAACAACTATAGCACAGGCACTAAGATTGTTAATTAATAAATGGGATACCATGAAACTGAGAAACTTCTGCACAGCTTGTCATTTAGAAAAAGCAGTAGCCTCCAGAATTGAAAAATATTTTTTACCAATTACAGACCTGATAGAGCACTAATGTCCAAAATATATGAAGAACTCAAAAAACTAGATATTAAGAAGACAACCCAATTAAAAACTGGTGTGCAGGTCTAAACAGAATTCTCAAAAGAAGAAACTTATAGGGCTGAGAAACACACAAAGAAATGTTCAATATCCTTAGCCATCAGGGAAATATAAATCAAAGCTACTTTGAGATCTCATCTTACGCCCGCCATAGTGGCCAAGATCAGTAAAACAAGTAACAGCTCGTGCTGGTGAGGATGTAGGTTAAGGGGAACATTCATCCATAGCTGGGGGAGGGCAAACTCACACAGCCACCATGGAAATCAGGGTGGTAGTTCCTCAGAAAGATGGAAATCAATCTACTTTAAAACCCAGCTATACCACTCTTGGACATGTACCCAAACATGATTTCATCCTACCACAGAGATACTGCTGAACCACATTTATTGCTGCTCTATTCATAACAGCAAGAATTTGGCAACAAGCTAGATGTCCATCAACAGAATAGATAAAAGAAATGTACTACATTTATACAATGGCATAATGCTGAGCCATTAAAAATGAAACTATAAAATATGCAGGTAAACTGTTGGAACTAGAAAAAAATCATGAAGGGGTTATCAGAAACCCAGAAAGACATATATTCACTTATATATGGATTTTAGATGTTAATTTGATGATAACCAACCTATACTCTGTAGACCCGCACAGAGTTAGTATAGAGCAAGAGACTAGGTGGGACAGACAAATCCCCTAGGAAAGGGAGCTAGAATCCATAGTTATGGGTGGACGTGGGAGCAGGCTGAAACAGGAGAATCGAGTGGGGATGGGTAGGGATGAGGGGGTGAGGGAAGGAATACAGGGAGAAACAGCTAAAATTAAAGGCCATTTGAAGGTAGTATGTAAACCTAATATAGTAGAATCTTCATAAATGAAGGCAATCTAAATGAAATCACCAAATAATGGGGGAGTCAGAGCACTAGTGGGTCATCACTTTCCACAGAATTAAGCTTTAAGTCCCAGGATTGGGCTACATCTGAGTTGTTGATCAAAAGAGTCCCATTGAACCCCCAACAACACAGACTGCTGCCAACTCCCAGGTTGCTCTGCACAAACTGACAGCAAGGCCCCATTGCTGAAGACCACACCTACACAACTCATTGAACACAGAGAAGATAAGCTACATGCTAGCATCTTTGGAACAAAAAGGTACTCTACACACTATGAAGGAAGAAACGCAAACATCGACCAACCCAGCCATAACGCTTTGGTCTACAACGGTGTCCTGCTTGCACGATATGCTAGAGCAACAGTGGCACAAAGTCTGTGAGAGTAACCAACCAATATCTGATTTGACACTAGGCCCACTTCACAAGATGTAACCTATACCCATCACTGCTTGGGGGACCAAGAACCTGAGACTAGATAGCCCACGGACCTAGCATAAAACCAAAACTGCTGTTCCAAAAAATATAGTAGCAATAAAGTGATTCTTAACGACATTCTGCTATACTCATATTTCAGTTCCTTGCTTATCCATCATCAGAAGCTTCCTCCCGCAGCAGATGGAAGATGGAAACAAATACAGAGACACACAGACATACATTAGAGAGGGGGGATGGGAGGGAGGAATTAAAGGTGAAACTTAACTCAAGGGAAAGGACATGAAAAATGATGTTGTATACTTAGGAGATAGTTATACGTCTAAAAACTAATTCTGGAGAGAGGAACAAACCAGCGGTGGAATCGCAAGAAACAGGAAACAAGGGGTGTGGGGGGCAGGGGGCTGGATCTTCCGGGAAGGGGCAGGGAGGAAACTACAGAAGGAAGAAGGCAATAGCAAGGATGTCTGGAAAAGACACGAGGAATCATATTATTAATCTAAAAAACCCTGTAACACTTGTGATTCTGTGTATAACTATACATACATAGTTTTAATGAACTTTTCTCATCTGGGCTGACAGATGAGACAGGTATCTACATCTGCCCCACCCCTGCCACCCCAAGAAACAATAACCACCTAACAAAAACCTCACCACCAGACATGAGAAGCCCTCTTTTGAGTTGATGGTCAGGGTTGTCCAAGAAATCCCAAACCGTACAATCTGCTATTTCTCCTGGTTGTCCCCCAGAGGCCTTTAAGCTGGAACTCACATGATTGCCTCATCTCTAAAGACTAGATTTCTTGGTACCAGAAGCTTCCAAAGGAGAAAAGTGACCAACAGACCTTCCTTCTGTGTCCTGAAGAGGGCTCACAAAATGGTTAGTACTTTGGACAGTGTCCTGAGTGACAGTCTAGGCTCAGCTCACCTGGACTCTGTCTGGGTAAACAGAAGAATCACTATCAGACAAACAAAAACCTACACTCAAAATTCCTCAGAAACATCATGAAGTGCGTTTCTGTTTGTTGGGGAAAGCCATTATGTCTCTTAAATGCCCCCAATAGTTAACTACCTTGAACAAAGGGCCTCTAGTTCCTGATTAGCCCAAACAGCCTGCCACAGATCCAAGCTTCCATGCTGAATCTAAGGCTGTTCTGGCCCACACCGCTCCTCTGCCACTATCTATACCAAAAACATGACAAGGTTTTTTCCATCAGCCACTGTTCTCTGCCCCTCTAAGAAACAGCCCAGTAGTTTGATTCCCAAGTAAACTGTCTTTCTACCCGTGGAGTGGTCTAGTTCAGTGGTTTCTCTGTATCTTTGTCTATACTACCCACCTAGGTGGGGTAGGGAGCATATAAACCACCACACAACCAGCATGGCACAATGACCCTCCGGGTACAATAGTGGCATGTAACCAAAAGCTCTTTAATTGGACTTAAGACCTGCTTGACAAGAGAGAAATTTTGCCTTATACTAGAAACTCAGCCAACTATTTGGGGCTAGTGAAATCATGGATCTTGGAGGAGAATCTACAATCTCTACAGCACAATTTCTAACTATATTCTGAACATTTATTTTTAAACCCACAGATAAGTATATTTCCTCACCCCTCATTGAAAAAACTTCTTTCAACAAACAGAGACCATTACAGAAAACCACAACAAATCAAAGTGCAAGATTGTGGATCCCAGTCCCAATGGATACATCTACAACACAACTGCCACACAAAGGGTCAGGAACATAGCAGAAGAGGGGTCTGGAAAGATGGCTGGACTCAGAGAACCAGGGAGTTTGCTGTGAGACTGTGTCTCCTAATGTCAGAAATCATAACCATAAACTTTTATTAACATGATTGCCTAAATAGGAGCTGAATACGGTCAACAACAGACATGACAAAGTGGAAAAGGGACAGTCCACGAGGTCTCAACCCGATACAAAGAATTACAGGAGTTAATGAATGCTAACAGTGAGAAAAATAATTTCCCCAGGGAAGAGCACACCAACTATTTATTCAATGCCAATGGCCAGCCCTTGAAACTTACATACAAATAACATTATACAGACTGAGCAGGTTATATTTAGAAATATGTATTATAAACACAGATAGATAGATAGATAGATAGATAGATAGATAGATAGATAGATAGACAGATAGATAGATAGATTTAACAACACATTTGAAAAAGTGGCCAAGAATTTGAAAGAGAGCAAGGAAGGGCATATGGAGGGGTTTGAAGAGAGGAGAGGGGAGGAAGTAGTGATATAATTATATCATAATATCAAAAATAAAATAATAAGTGGGAAAACTGTAATGTTGGAGCAATGACTCAGAGGATAAGCATGTTTGCTGCGCTTGGAGAGAACCCAAGTTCAGTTCCCAGCGCCCACACCATGTGGCTCACTCCCCATGTAACACAAACTCAAGGGGATCTAAGTCTTCTCCTGGACTCTACAGGCACCTACATTCACATGCGCACAGATGTATGCTGTACATGGAATTTTTAAAAAGGTAATCTGTAGGAAAAGTGGGCAAAGAGAGAAGGTGGGAAACTACATTCAGCAAATACCTAATAATCCTTAGTGTTTTGTATTTACTATTTATTATCAATTAATTTATAGTTACTATTACTGCTATGAGCTGGGTTTTTCTTCCAATTTATCCACAAGAAAACTGAGGTCTTCAGAGGTTATACACTTTGTCCACAATGATATGCTTCCTGTAGAGCTAGGCTCCATGCCTAGATTTTACTCCAAGCTTAAGCTATATGGCACTCATTAACCTGAAAACAAAAATCTGTGTACAAGAAAGCATCACCTGCTCTGGGACTTGACATTACGTTGATGGTTAATTCTGTGCCTTTCTATGTGATTTATTTTATTTGCAAAGTAATCATGAGGCATGACTATTTCTTTCTTGATATTACAGCATTCTTTGCACTGCGTGTGTGTGTGTGTGTGTGTGTGTGTGTGTGTGTGTGTGTGTGTCTGTGTGTTGGCCACAGGAGCTGCCAAGCTTGATTTGAAGGCTCGAGCTTTTGCTAGCTTGGCACTCACCAAATAGGCTAGAATGACTTTCTAGTGACCTCCAGGTTTCTGCCTGTCTCCCTCTACAGCACTGACTACAACTGGCCTCTCTCTTCAGTCCCACTTTTAAATACTTGACTCAAGATATAATTATGTAAGCTTTGCAATCCTATATGCTGTTATATTAGATATTTTCAAATTGGTACTTCACCAAATGGTTAAGAATAATAATTAATAATTGAAGCTTTATTTATTAATTTGTTTAAGTCTTATACTTAATTTCGTGTTATGGGGGAGGATGTAAGTGCAAGTACATGCTGTGGAGACCAGAAGCATCAGATCCCACAGGAGCTGCAGTTACAGAAGCTTGTGATCCACTTCGTATGAGTTCTGGGAACTAAATTCAGGTTTTCCACAGGAATAACAAATGCTCTTAACCATGGAATCTCCTCTTCGGCCCTCTTTATGTCTTTTGAGGCAGTGTCTCACTAAGTAGTTCAGACTGGCCTCAAACTCATGATCTTCCTGCCTTAATAATCCCCACCGCAAGTGCTGGGAGTACAGGATTGCACCACTACACTTAACTAAGAATCAAACATTTTAATTAAAGCATACTACAGCAGACAGCTTTGAGAGGAGAAAAACTGCCACGCCATCCATTTTTCAGGATTTTTAAAACTATGACAATCATTGAGTGCAGAGAATGGGAGAGGGGAGCTAATGTCCTCTGCCCACTCTGCAAGGGACATTGGGCTTCTTTGACAGTAGTATACTTTCATCAAGGGGAAGCCTGGTTAGCCTCATCTGGGTCCTTTAGCTTTGAATCTTCCTGCACTTCCTAATTCTTCACTGACTAGCTGTCTTTCATCAGGAGATGCCTTAGGTCAGGCCACACTCTGGCCCATTTCCCCACTTCTGGTTTCTTCAAACAACCACAGTGCCACTATGTTCAAGACTCTCGTTTCCTTTCCCGGTGATGGGATACAGAGCCAGCTCTCCTCACTGCCCAGGCACGGGAATTTTAACACAAAAGCAAGAATGCCGGAGGCATGTGGCTTTCCTCAGTGTCCTGCCAGCCTTGACACTTGTCATGCATGCTCACATGCCTCACGAAGAGCCAGGCTGCTCACCATTGTTCTGACTTCAGGATTCTGGCCAACAGGATGCCTGCAATTAACCTCACTCACTGACTTCACTTGTGAGAGGCACAGCAAGGCTTTCTCCTGGATCCTAACAGCAACATCCCTCTCAATAAGTGTGTTTTCAGCTTCCCCACAGAGATGGAAATGGGAATGTGTGTTGAGGTAAGAGTTTCTCTTAATGTCTGTAAAGGTTTGGTATGAACTTAAAGGAAAGAAGCTTCACTGACTAACTTGCCTTTGGACCCTGAGGCACACCTGTCTCACTTTATCTTGCCTCACAGACCTCACATTTGCATACAGTGGAAGCAAAACCAAAATGGACCACAGAGGAGTAAAGCACTGGGGCCAGAGCCTGTCCAAAGAAAGTACTTTATAATACAGTATCTCCTAGCTCTGCTGGTCATGACCCACCAGAACCAGCCTTTCCATCGTAATTCTTGGCCCAAGAGGCTTTGTTTTTGTTCAACCATTGTTCTGACATCTGTGTATTCTTCCTAGCCTCTGTCTTAGCGAGATACCACAGATGTCCCAATTTCTTTCCTGCCCCAGAATCCCTTGGCAGGCTGTCATAGCACAAAGGACATGGCCCTGGTAGTAAAAGTCCCTTGGCATACCTTGTAGCACATTTCTGTTGCCATCGATGATGTGAAGATAATAAGAACATGCAGAGTGCACTTAAAAGACAAGTTAACAATACCTAGATCTGCTTTACAAATCACTCTCACATATAATATGGTCAAGATGCTTTGAGCTGTAACAGAAACCGACTCAAGCTAATTAAAGAAGATAATTATCATTATTATGATGATGATGCGTGGATTCCAGGATATTCCACTGACCCTCGAGGCCAAAATGAAACTGGGCCTCAAGAACGAAAGCTTGAAATGCTTTCTCTTTTGTTGTTTTTTTATTTATTGTTTCAACTAGAGAACTGCATTCTCTCAGACTCAACTGTGTGCATAATTGGAAAAGGACCACCAACGAAGGACTTTTGAATTTGCCTCCACAGTTGAAACTGGAATTTCTTTCTCCTACTTCTAAGAGTTTAAGGAGCCTCCTTGGTCAAGATCTCAGCCCTGGCTCCATCAACTGGGTTAAGGAGATCAGGCTATGTTGAGTAGTTATAGCTTGCAGGAGACCAACCAATGAGATTACAATGACAGGAACAAGCTGGGAGAACAGTTGATAAGGGTCCAGAAGAGGTATCCTAGGTGATCAAATATATACTTGGTTGCTTGTCCTGCTCGCTAACATGTTTGTTAGTAGTGGTGCTCTCTTCTTGCAGAAGAAGTTTGACTTTCAGAATAATCACATGAAAACTAAAGATACAAGCAAAAGTAGAATCAAAGAGAAACACTAGACAAGCAAAACCAAAACTCAACCAGACAAACTCACTATGACTCCTACCCCATCTTCAGATGGTTTTATAGTAAATTAGAGCTATAGAATAGACCTTCAGGAAAATAGTTGGATTGCATTTTGAAAGCAATCTGAAGATGTTGCAGAGCATGAAAATAGAGTCAGAGCAACTTCAGCCGCTTAGAAATCAAACCTTTAGATTCTTGTTTACAGGGAATGCTGGGAAGAATGGTTCTGATATAAGAAATAAAAGAACCACACATCCCCAGCAGCAATTCCCTATCAATACTGCAGATTTGATTCACTCACTACCCAAATTGTTGCCCAAAAGCAAGATGGACATTTTATATTTTAAAGAAATAAAGGAGATGCAGGTTGAGCTACAGAATTCAAAAGTCCCAGGTTTCCAGATGGGCACCAACTCCAGCTTACATAAACCCTGCCCATCACCTCCTGGGGTAGGCAACCTCCTTAGAGTCATTCCGATTCCCTCTCCCAAAGGGCTACTGACACCTCTAGCTTAGTAGGATTTACCAAAAGCCTTCTCAGACCACCTCTTAATAGGATTCCTTCTCATTTTGCATCATTGTGCTTAGATTAAGAATTGCTTCTGCTAAGAAGTAATCTTGCATGTCATTTTTTAACCCACATTTTAAAAATGGCACCAAGGTCTAAACAAGATGAAGTGAACGTTTTAGCCTGAGCAATCCAGAGTTTGCTTGCCATCTGGAGCTGTAGTCAAACAGACCACCACAAAGTCAGGGACTCTGACTCCAGTTACAGGCTTTCCAATGCTTGCTAAATTATTTTTTAGAACACTATCTACCCTCTGATGGTGGTTCTTTCAAGTATCCACTACCATCTTTTAAGTTATAACTCTGTAACAGAACCTACTCTAAGCTCAGGAGATTCATGCTATAGGGGGCTAAAGACATGCTTCAGCAGTTAAGAGTGCTCCCTGCTCTTCCCAAGAACCCCCGTTGGGTTCCCAGCACCCACACCAGGTGGCTCACAACTACCTGGAACTCCAGCTCCAGGGGATCTGACGCCCTCTTCTGGCCTCCACAGGCACTGCATGCACACACACACACATACACACACGTGGAATTTGCTCGAATTCACATTTTTTTAAGTGTGATTTCTAGTCTGCCCAAAATTTAGATTCTAGTGGCAGAAAACAGAAATTAATATTATCAATTTAAATGTTGAAAATGGTAAGAACTGTTAAAAATTAAAGGAAGGTGGTTCTAGAGAAGTGGTTCAGCAGCTCAGTACCAAGAACCCACATGGTTGCTCATAACTGTAACTCCAGCTTCAAGGGATACACTGACTTTTTCTCCAGTGCAGGCACTGCATATACATACAAAGGGTGTGTGTGTGTGTGTGTACACATACATGTACATATATTTCACTTACAAACATGTAGGAGAAAGACTCTGCACATTAAAAAAAAAAAAGAAATGAATTTTTAAAAATTAAAGTAAGGCCCGCCAACATGGGCCGAGTTCGCACCAAGACTGTGAAGAAGGCAGCCAGGGTCATCATCGAGAAGTACTACACGTGCCTGGGAAATGACTTCCACGCCAACGAGCGTGTGTGCGAAGAGATCGCCATTATCCCCAGCAAGAAATTTCGGAACAAGATAGCCGGCTATGTCACGCATCTGATGAAGCGGATTCAGAGAGGTCCTGTGAAAAGTATCTCTGTCAAGTTGCAGAAAGAAGAGAGAGAGAGGAGAGATAATTATATTCCTGAGGTCTCAGCCCTAGACCAGGAGATCATTGAGGTAGATCCTGACACCAAGGAAATGCTGAAGCTTCTGGACTTTGGCAGTCTCTCTAACCTTCAGGTCACTCAGCCTACAGTTGGGATAAATTTCAAAACACCACGTGGTGTTTAATCTGTTATGCCATATTTTCAATAAACCTGAAAAAACAAAAAAAATAAATAAATAAAATAAAAATTAAAGTAAGGAAAGAAAACCGGGGGAGTAACAAACTATGGTTCTAACTAGAAACCACGTGGAGAGAGCAGTGTGAGTCAGAGGATAGAAGGGAAGAAGCCATGCCTTGTTCAAATCTATTAGACCTTGTCACATGGTCCTTATCCCTCCTGTGGCCCTTCATGTCACCCAGTGGATACACCAAAGTTCTCAGAAAGTACCCTGGCAGACAGATATACCAGAATCAGACTTCAAAGTACCAACTATAGGTGAGGAAGACAAATCCTGGCTATCTAGAATAACCCCAGACCTTACGCCAAAGGAGTCTCTAATGCCTCCTCTCTTTGAGTTTATAGTACAACCTTGACTAAGAGGGAACATCACTGCAATAATATAAAGAAAATATGACGATACCGTGAGACAGTTAACAGAAGTGGCCTCATTCAAGATAACATTTGATGTGAGAGCCCAGAACATTCTTGATGAAATTAAATGTGCATGTGCATGTGCACACATGTGTGGGCATGTGTGTAGGTGTGGCAGAACTGAAGAAGACTAGTAAGATGCTTGAGTCTGAATCTAGAAGGATGCAATGCTATCCATCCGGCAGACTTTGCAGAAGAAGGTCAGCGTCCCACTTGAGGTGAGCTAATCTTGAGGCTCTTTGTTGGGTATTCAGCATTTGGAATAATGCCTGAAGCTTGGGAAGCAGAGAAGCCTGGAGGGAAAAAAAACCTGTAAAACAGGAGCAAGTGGGTCAGTGTAGGGTCAGTAGTCACAGGGAGAGGGTTGCATAGCATGAGTGAGCCCCTGGATTTGATCCATAGCAGTCTGGAGCAGGGAAGAACACATGGATGGATTTGAAACAGTGAGATTATAAAGCATCTTCAAAGATGTGACTGTAGAAAGAAGTGAGGTCCAAAAATGGAGTTCTGAGGGCCACAGCAGGAGAAAAGGGGGATGCCCCACTAAGGGGATTGAGAAGAACAGACATCGAGGTAAAGGGGGGTGGGAGAGCCAGGAGTTTCTACATCTTCACAGTGTGTTGGGAGCAATGCACCAGTGAATTCTTGTTATTATTTGATCAACAAGTTGATTGCCTGATTTGTTGATCACTTTGATAACTACCGCCCAGGAGATCCATCAGGGACGGTGATGTTTAAAAATGAACTACAAGAAGCAGTTAGAGAAAGTCCATTCCAGTTTTCTCACCTCTACTTCAATAAGAGCTGGCATGCTGTCTGTGTGTTTGTATGGTTTTGTTTGGGGATTGGGGCTTTTTTTCTTTTTGCTCTTGAATAATGAGCTGCTACTAAAAATTTTATTTGTAGAAAGGGTAGCAGAAGGTGAAAGGAAGCAGATTCTCACTATTAGAGAAAGAAAAGACTGACAGATACAGAAAACCATTACCCTGTGTAATCTTTGAGGTATACAATCCATTTGGTCCTATCTAGCCCTAAAATTTATTTCATTCTGGTAAATTGGGAGTGAGGGAGGGATTTTCTAGTATCAAAGGCTGCTAACCACTGTCACCTGGTAGAGCAAGTCACTTGTGTTCTTCGTCTTGACTGAAACCTGTATACTGTAGAAATTAAGTCATAAAGAGATAGGAAGAAAATATAACAGTTGGCTGTGGTACATGGAAGGCTGGAGAAGGCTCACCTATGAGTCCAGGGAACGGTTCATTCAAAAGCTATGGCATGTTCTAGCTGACTTGAGAGAATAAGGTTTCTCTCAAGTCCTCTAAACTTATAAGTGTTCCGTTGATCTAAGACATCCACAGAGACACATTCCAAGGGGGTCTCTTGTAGGTTTACACTGAAAAAAGATAATCAAAAGTCCTGGATGCTCTTAGCAATAGTTGCTAATAAGAAATGGTAGTCACTGAACAGTAACTTTGTGTGTGTTCCTTCACTCCATCCCCATGAGCATCTCCAGGTAGGTATCCCTGGGCGCTCAGCAAATACTTGCTGAAATAATAGCATGACTAAGACTCAGAACAGTTAACGCAGTTGCCAGAGAAGTGGTGGAATTGTGTTAAATCTGAAGTGCCTAGATTTCAACACCAGTGTTCTTAATTACAGTGTTTTGGTCAACTCACTGGATCTTAGTGTTGCACGTAGTAGATGCTTTGTGTGTCCCACCCAGCACCTGCTGCATCCACAGCTGCCAGGAGTTAGGCTACTGATGGCTCACAGCTGTTTCCTTGGCCAGTCCTCCCAGCCAAACAGATCTGCCCTGCCAAGGCTACTTCCTTTTTGTAGGAGAACTTAAGACCAGTAAGTTGTAGATGCAACAGTATAAGGGCCTAGTTCATGAGACTTCCAGGAGGCCATCCCACCTCTAGCACCCAGGGTTACCCTCATTCTACACAGTTTTGCTTTTCTCATTCCCTGTGAAATTCTCCCCAGTAAACCTCCCAAATTCAAATACTCTTCTCAAGGAGAGTGGCCTAGGGAAGCCAGAGAAGACATAACATCTGCGAAGAGCTTCTGCAGCATTTCTACTTATTCAGAACTAGGGAACATGCAATGAGCTCCAGGTATATGTGACTTTGTCTTTTGTGAATCGCCTGCTTGTAACACTTGTCCATTTTCCTGTAGAGCTGTCTTGTTTTAGAAATTACCGATATCTATCTCGAATTGGATATAGGTGTCCTTTGGTCTGGGTCTTGTCATTTAACTGTTTGGTACCTATTTTTTCATACATATGTCTCTACTCTTGGAGTCCTAGGTATGGATCCTTTATAGCTCTGTGTGTGTGTGTGTGTGTGTGTGTGTGTGTGTGTGTGTGTGCGCGCGCGCACAAATGCACTTATATTTTATGAGTCTTCTATACTAAAAAGGAATATGTAAATTAAAACAATAATGAGATCCACTTCTACCTGGATTATACTGGCAATTCTTTTTAAATTTTGATGACCACCAGTACCAACATAAGGGCCTGAGTCTAGCTTGCGCCCAAGTAAAGTAAGGACAAAAGAGTGGGAGCTCCTTAAAAGGGGTTAACATGGTTCTAGGCCCCTGTAAAGACATATCAAATTAATTCAATTAATCAGAAAAGTGCAATTTTAAACTTCTATATACCTAATTAATTAAGTTATTTTAGAATATAAAAAGCACACAAGAAGAGGGCATCAGATCCCATTACAGATGGTTGTGAGCCACCATGTGGTTGCTGGGACTTGAACTCAAGACCTCTGGAAGAGCAGTCAGTTCAATGCTCTTAACTGCTGAAAGCTAAAGATGAAAATTCTTTTTTTCCAGCATACTTAGTTACTTGAGAGTTTCCCAGAATGCATTCCAATCACATTCACTTCCCAGTCTTCACAGGTCCACCTCCACCTTTGTGATCTTCCTCTCAAAAAGAAGAAAAGAAGAAGAAGGAGGAGGAAGAGGTGGAGGAAGAGGAGGAGGAAGAGGAGGAGGAGGAGGAGGAAGAGGGAGAGGAGGCGGGAGGAGGAAGAAGAAAAGGAAGAGGAAGAGGAGGGGGGTGAAGAGGAAGAGGAGGAGGAAGAAGAGGAGGAAGAAGAGGAGGAGGAGAAAGAAGAAACAAGTCTAATTTGTGTTGCCCATATACTCACTGGAACATGGTCAAACTTCCAGTGGCCAGCCCCTTAGAGAACTGAGTCCTTCCCCACCTCCACCAGGAGCCATCAACCGTGAAGAGCTACATTTCAGAATCCTTATCACAATTTTAAGAGTTCTCTTCAGTCAGGTTCTTATGTTGGTACTGGTGTTCGTATTTCTACTCTGAATCAGCTCAGGTTTTGTATTATGCTTTTTTAATTTTTTTAAAATTATTTGTATGAGATGTCAGAGGGCAACTTTCTAAAGTCAAATCAGTTCTATTGTTTCACCATGGGGTTACGGGATTGCAGTCAGGGATCAGATTTAGGTTGTCAGGGTTATGCAACAACCCCCTTAACCTACTGCAGTCTCTCATTGGCTCCATGCCCCCACCTCCCACCCCTTTTTAGTTAATGTTAATTTGTCTTTATTTGATAGAGAGTATTTGGCCTTAAAAAGTCCCTTTCTCAGGTCTAACTGTGCAAACTTTACACTTTTATCTGTATTTGTGTATACTTATTTCCCTGTGTTTTTGTAGAAAGGCCCCTTAGAAACTGTAACCTTTCCCTCTAATGGAAGCAAAAAAACAATAAAAAAATTTTTTTCCTGGGAGAAAGGAAACTGATGACTGCAAGTACAAGCAAGTGCACAAAAAAGACCCTTCCTGTTGTTATAGAGTTTAAAAAAATGCAGATTTGTAGAGTATCGTGTCCAAATCTGAGGAGGCAAAAGATGATATGTCACCTGTGGAGATCCACCATTAGAGATAAATCCTGAAGAAACTCACTTCAGCTGTGAGCAAGTAAGCACAAGGACATTAAGAGAAATACAGTTGACTATAGGAGCCTCTCTTCCCTCCTTCCATCCAGTTGTCCATGCCAACCCCTGGAATGAATCTGTCTTTCCTCCTTCCTCCCACACCCTCCTGTCAGCTGCAGGTACCTAGAAACACTCTCTCTGGGACTCCAAATGGCCACACTGGGCTGGGATTCAGAAGGTGGCTTTCATCAGCATTCTTGTCCCCCACTGCAGTCTCTCCAGCTTCATCCCAGCGCTGTAGTTTGAAAGGCCCACCTCCCACCTACCTCTACTCCTGGGGATTCCACCAAACCTTGAGGTAGACCCACCATTTCTCCTTCCTGCAAAACCTCTCCACCCCACTTGCTTCTAGTGTATGCCCACTCTTTCCTGTCAGTCCCTGATAACTACAAACACTTTCAATATGGGACACCAAGAAGCCATACCTGACAGGGAGTCAGCTAGGTGAGTCAGGCTAGCCTTCCTGTCTTCCATTACTATCTCTGTGTCCATCCTCAGCCTAGTAACAGTGTGCTTACTGGCACCCCTCCTCCCACCTCAACCTCATTCACTGGAGACTCCAAGTCTTGGTTCAGACTCAGATGACCCTGTTGTTTTCATCCTTGTCCCTCCAGATAATTATTTGTCTTTCAGCAACACACTGCAGGAACCCTCCTGCGTACCCCACCTCAAACTCCCAGTGGACCTTTAGGTGTAAACAGGATGTGTTTTACTCTTTTCTGAAACCCTTCTCAGCATTTCTTCTAGCCCACCTCGTTCTTCCCCGCTATCTACTGACCTGCAGAAGCACTCCAAATTAATAAAATTAGAAGCAAAAGGGGGGGGATATCACAACACACACTGGAGATATCCAGAGAATCATAAAGACATACTTTAAAAACTTGTACTCCACAAAACTGGGAAACCCTAAAAGAAATCAGTTAATTTCTTGATATATATGACCTACCAAAGTTGAATCAAGATGAGATAAATAATTCAAACAGACATATTATCTTGGTGAAACATAAGCGGTAATTAAAACGCTTCTAAACAACATATGGCTGTACCAGATGGATATAAGCAAAATTCTACCAGGCCTCCAAAGAAGGATTAATGTCAATACGTATCAAATTATTTTTTTAAAAAAAAATAGAAGCAGAAGAAATGTTACCTATTTCTCTTTATGGGGCCATATTTACTCTGATACTTAAACTACACAAAAACCCAACAGAAAAAGAAAATTACAGATCAATTCTCCTTATTAACATAGATACAAAATTTCTCAGTAAAATACTTGCAAACCAAATCCAAGAACGCGTCAAAAGGATCTTCCACCATAATAAAGTAGGCTGTAATAGAGATGCAGGGATGGTTCAACATATGCAAATAGATCAATGTAATCATCCATATAAACAGACGGAAAGAAACTATGTGATCATATTATGGTTTCCTACTTTATGTTTTTTTATGGGATTTTTGTTCAGGCATGTGTGTGTTTCAGTGTGTGTGTGTGTGTGTGTGTGTGTGTGTGTGTGTGTGTTTCATGCTCTTTATTTTTTCTGTTGGTTAATTTGTTTTATTCTGGTTTGAATATACATATATATGTGTGTATGTGTATATATGTGTGTGTATATATATAACATATATATATATATATATATATATATATATATATATATGCTTGTTTGTTTTCTAAAGAGAGAGAGAAGGCACAGAATTGGATAGGTAGAAAAGTGAGAGGATCTGGGAGGAGATAAGGGATAAAAAATCCAAATCAGAATATACTGTATAAAAAAAACTAAACAAAAAAGAAAACACTAAGGGAAGGAAAGTACTAAGACTCACCCCTAACATGGTCAACACACTAAAAATGTTGAATCATAGTTATACCCTATGTTTTCATGCCTGGCTCCACCCTGTATAAAAGCACCTTGGATGCGTATGTAGTTGTGACACGCGCCCACCTCGCCAGCAAGGAAAACACGTGGCAACACACCAGGATCCTTCCGCAGCAAAACGTTTATTCCAAAACAAAATGGAGGAAGACCCCAGGCCCGGAAAAAGCACTGTTTATATACCCTTGGAGCGGTGTATTCACCTCTGATTGGCTGCTTACTCGTCGCCCGCCAAAACGTCCTGGGATGGGCTTAGACTTTGGCGTGCTTTTACCATAGCACATGTGCAGTTTACTTGTTTACTAGGAAGAGCACGGGATGCCAGCACCATCTTGCAATGGCGGATTCTGCTAGCACAAGCCGCGGCTTCCTACATGTAGTGACACTCATTTATTATTTATTATTTATTATTTATTATTTATTATTTATTATGCCAAGCTCCACACTCCCTCTGGAATACTGATGAAGAAAGAGGCCCTCCCAAGGTACATGCATACACTCCCCTGACTTATTTGTTCCGTTTACAATTACCACACTTATCAATCACACAGAGCTGTATATTTACCAGAAACTACACATCAAACGTTAAATTTTTATCTATTTTCCAAATTAGTGACAGGGGGTATGGTGTTCTATCCTAATGTTGGGCAGTAAGTATCACAGAGCTTCAGCTCCCAATCAAAACCTAATTACAAGAGGAAAACTATATAGTGTGCTATATTCAACACATGATAGTCAATACTTTATTAGATGCTTAGAATACATATATAAAGTACACTTTATGTTCAGTCATTTTGCCCCAAATACTCTGGTATGTTGTTCTGAGTATATTTAAGTTACTCTAGCCCAGAGGTTCTGAACCTTGGGGGTCATGACCCCTTTAAGGCTAGACTGGCACTTTCCAAGGAGTTGCATATCAGATATTTACATTATGATTCATAATAGTAGCAAAATTACAGCTATGAAGTAGCAGTGAGAATAATTTTATGTTAGAGACTCAGAACATGAGGAACTGTATTAAAAGGTCACAGCATTGGAAGGTTGAGAACCGCTTCTCTAGGGTATGCTTCTGTGTTCTTTGAGGAGATTAGGTAGGTGGGTTAAATGCATTTTTAACTTAGAATATTTTCAATTCAGAATGGGCTTACAGGGACCCAGTACCATCATCAGTTAAGGACTAGTGTCCACCTGGCTCTGTTCCTCTGGAGAACTCTAACTCTCGCAGGACCGCAAGCAAAAGGAGCATGCACTAAAAGCAGCTTAGGTCTGAGGGTGGTATAGCTCTCCAGTCAAATCCAGGCCAAATTCACAGACTGTGCCCATGTGCCAGCCCAGACCACTGTCAACCCTTCTACTAGTCAGGTCTCTGGGGACATGAAGTACAGTTCTCTGGTGGGTGAGTACAGAAAGGGTAAAGATTCCAGGGCCCAAAAACTTGTTAATTATTGATCCCGTTGTATATTCCAAAGAGAAAGAGTATCTGTTGAACATTCACTCAGTAACTGCCTTGGATGGCAAAGGAGAGTTACCTCCTCTCAGGGCTGATGGTGAAGCACAAACCCCTCTTCCCCACCATGCCACCCCATCCTCCCAAACCCCACTCCACCCACCCTCCCCACTCCCCACATCCCACCCCCACCCTGTCCCCAGGGTGTCTTTTCCCCTGCAGGAATCTCTGACCTCCTCCTACACTTGCAATTTCTTCAGCTTGGACATAAACCTGCAGTCTGTATACCACAGGAGCTGGACACCCACCAAGCCAGCTAGCCACAAGTTACCAGCAAACCAAAACTTTAAAAAAAAAAAAAAGCCCACATAGAGAACTTTGCAAACTATAATCCTGGCAGGAATAACAATAATCATTGTCCTTGTTCCGGTTAAATCCCATGCTTAGACTTGAGCCTGAGACTTATAACAGACTGTTCTTTTCTGTCTGTCTTGCAATATGTCTTGTTAAAAGAATAAAATTAATGACTTTTAAAACATGTGAAAAATAAACTTCTCAAGAGTTATTGAAAGCTCAAAATACTAAAATTCCAAGTCCTCTGCACTGATGAAATAGAAATATTTTTCCTATCATCTTTCAAGTTTGTACTGCAAGAAAAAGATACAGTATCTCACATTGTGAAGCTATGAGAACTTTGTTGGCAAGGATTCTTTGATGCAGATAATTCTACAACATAAATCAAGGCTTGTTAAACACACAAGAAACGGAAAGGCAATACAAGTAATTTTACAATTTGCTAGACACAGTAGTAAGAAAAACAGGAAGTGGGTGTTTATTAGCAGTCCCAAATATACCAGCCAAAATACAACTCCCCATGGAGTCTGAGTTATTCAAAATAGAGCAGAGAACAGAATTCCTAAGATTATAAAAGGGTAATTAATCACAAGCAGTATTCACAGACCAGTGATTTGGAAACTACCTTCTTACTGAAGATCTGGATCAAGAGTAAACTTCAAAGCAAACTGTGCTGATCTCAGATTCATTGCATCTGGTCGATAAACCCTACCAAAACGTCACTTTAAGCCCAGTTGACAGTCCATCTTTACTACATAATAACTGTGTGTGTGATGCCTTAGACGTCTTTTACCTGACTTAGGGAGTACATCAGTGCCTCCCTACATCAGTATTTGGCATTGGAAACACTGTCTTTTACTGTTGTTTGTGCATTGAATTCATAATTAGACATGTTGTTTAAGCCTGTTTCATAGGAACACATGGTCTGTGACCAGGAATCATGTTTGCAAGCTACTTGTATATCTCATATTACCTGATAACATGAAAACTTTGTTTTTGATTTAGAGAATCTTTTAAATATATGCCCCAACCAGTCTGGTTTGAAGCTAAGGGTCTCTTATTTTAATGGTAGTGGTTTAAAATATATACCTAGAGAGATGTCTCAGAGGGTAAAAGTACTTGCTGCTCTTGCAGAGGACCTGAGGGCGGTGCCCAGAACTCACATGGCAGCTCACGGCTGCCTGTTAAGTGAAGTTCAGAGGATCCAGAACCCTCTCCTGGCCTCCACCGATACCAGGCACAAATGTAGTACACGTTCATACAGGCAAACAAAACACTCACACACATAAATTAAAGATAAACAAATCTTTTTAAAATATATCTAAAATACATGAAGCATGAATAAAATTTTCATGAATAATGTAGAAGAGCTAAATGCAAATTTTTATCTGATTCCAGAACCCATTTGCTCCTAGCTGGTGAGGCGGTGGGATTTGATGATTTAGAGTCTTAGGAACTTGGGCAAATCCCTTACCTGTTCTGTGGCTTAGTTTCTTCCTTATGAACGATAGGAATTAGAGCGTTGGCTACATTAACCCCAACTACCCACTACGGTGAATAAAATGACATAGCTTTTATGGCACCATTAGCTCTTCCAACTGAAGCCACTTGGAAAAGCCAAACAAATCAATGAACTAAATTATTTGTTCCAATCAAGAGAAGATGTAATGTAAATATATATGCACAGAGAATTGGAATGCCATTCATACATCTTATATCAGTGTGTATACTCCTGAGTCGTGACTAAGAAAAGAAGAAAACGGGTCTTGGGAAGCAGCTCACCACAGGATTCAGAAATTAACAACAGGAATTACAAATTAGCTTGTGAGCACCAAACTGAATGAGACCTCAAATTCTTTCTTCCTTAATATTTGAAAACCCTACACACACACACACACACACACACACACACACACACACACTTTGGAGGATCGACAGGTGGTGGTACTGACACCAACTGTCTCCTCCTTCAGGGTGAGTGGGAAGACACACAGCTTCCTTTGGGACTAAGTTCTGGACGACTGTGGCAGAAGCAATGACTTCTGCTCCTGGGCTGGCTCTAAAACATGCCAATCAGTTCTCCTTGCTTCCTCGGTTGATTGACCTCAAGGAGACCCTAGGGAACCATGGAGTCCCGAAGGGATGAGGAAAATTTAGTAGAAAATACCTCCTGTGCACCTGGATGACTTTGTCTAAGATAAAAATAAGCTTTTACTGTGCTAACCCACTGGAATTGGGGGAGGGGGACTGTTGGTTACACCATCATGTAGCCTGTCATATATAATACAGACTAGGAAATGCAGACTCATTCAAATCAGTCTATTTGGCCAATCAGCTCTGCCTTCTGAAGCGTCTGGAAAAGTTGGGGGGAGGGGAGTCTTTCTCTTTCCTTCTCTTATTTTCCTGGCAAGTTAAGTTTCCTGCTGACCAGCTCAGCCTGTGGTGGCAGCCAGAGCCATTGCTTCCTCTTGGAACTTCTGAAATACAGAAGGCCACAGATGGTCTCTGCAGGTCACACCCTGACAATTAGCTCTATACTGGAGGAGGTGCAAAGTCTGGTTTTGGTTTTTAAATTAGTAGTAGTAGTTGCTTTTCTTCCTCCTCCTCTTCTTCCCAGAGTGGTACTGGCTCCCAGGTCTCTAGCAATCCCAAAAATTTCATCAAACATATTTATATCCAATAGGAGCATACCAGCCCCAAATGTCTGGTACATACTGTTGCCTTTTGTAGATGCTCTAGTTGGTACATTGATCACCAGAAAGAAACACTTGTCCTATAATTCAGATGAATTAAGCACAAGCAGCACCCCCAAGGATGGTCTACGACTTGAAACAAATGCAGGAACCCCAAGAACCTGTTCTAAGAAAGCTTCAGCAAACAGAAAAACAAATCCTCAAAGACACATTAAAGTCCACACAGTAACTACCATTCTCTATCAAAATGATCTAAGCCAAAAAGAGTTAATGAATATGGACTGAAAATACTACGTTTCATAATTATTTCCCTCATAGTAATATAGGCCTTTTGTGTCTAATCACACTAAAGCTACAAACCATAAATGGCTGTGGTCTATACCACAGATATGTTTGTGTGGTCCTCACAGTGTTCTGAAAAGAAAAATTAATTTGGTAAAAAGATTTTATACAAAGATCTCAAATTTATAGCTTCTCTTGGAAGACTAGAAGCTTGAGAGATATGAATGTGGACCTATGCGTGTCCACGTGTGTGTGTGTGTGTGTGTGTGTGTGTGTGTGTGTGTGTGTGTGTGTGTTTGCATGTGTGTGTGTGCATGTATACTTGAGTCTCCCTCTCCGTAATAACCCTGAGGGTCTGACCACTGTGCTTGCTTAATATTACCTGCCTGTCTTAAAGGTATTAGATGAGACTCTCTAAACAGTATTTGTATCAATTAGTACTCATATTCATCTGCATGGCTTTCTATATCAGTACTACCCTTTTGAGAAGAGACCAGCATTCAGAAGTACATGTGCACAAGCAGAAGACCCTCTCTCAGTTTATGTGGTCCTTTCTACTGGACAAGGATGAGTCTTTTCCTGCCCTGGGTTATTGACGTAAATGACCTTCACAGTGGAGTGGCCTCATCAAGGGAAGGGTGTACCCAGTAGACCGCGTAAGATGCATGGCAATCCTCTTTGCAGTTTGACTGTGCTTGAACAGGCCGGACTGAGCATCACGCCATTAGGTCTGAGTAAAGTTGGCTCTCATGGTTGCTACTTTCTATGTCCTCAACATATATGCTACAAAGAAGCATATTTGCAAACGGCACTGTGAACCTTGTAGAATTTGTGGACTTGGGCTGGCCTCCATTGTCATTGTCCCTGAATTTGGGATTTGCTATTTACAAGTTTATACTGTATGATTTCTTTTCTTGACCTTTCTTCTCTTTCACATTTTTTTTCTTTTTCCCTCTCTTTCTCTATATTATCAAGCACTCTTTAGCATCTTAATGTGGTATATCCAAGTGTGAGAATTCTTATCTGTTAATTGATAACTGTTTTAGTACAAAACACAGGAGAACCAGGAAGTCAAGCTTCATGTCTACATGGCCTCAGCTTGACCTATAATGATACTGGCTAAATACTTAAATAGAAAGGGATGAAAAACATGAAGGCCCAGTGGTATGTTGTAGTGAGGAAGGCACACACGCACATCTGTGGCATGTGAGCACTTCCTTTTCTCACTGTGAAGTCTTAAGCACAAGAGTTAAAAGCATGCATCCATCCTCACATAACTCAGGGAACTGAGCATTTATGAGCTTTCCTCTGCCCCTAACAGCATCAAAATTCAGTATAAAAACCCACCTAGAATCTGTTGCCACATCTGAGATTCAGCATTAGCCAAGGAACAGAGGGAAATCCTGTCTACTTAAGAATAAGCTACTCCTTCTCCAAGAAACGAAAATAAAAGGATATGAGTCTGAAAGTAACATATCCCTTTGAAGAAAAAAAAAATAATATTCTCTCTGTGTGTCCTCTAACTTCGAATTATGTTTTTGTGAAGTGTGTACCTTCAAAAACTATTAGAGTTCTTTGCTTCCATTTCAGGAGTTTACAGAAAGTCTGGCTACAGTCAGAAGTGACCTTACTTGACCTCAGGCTCCACTGACAGATGCTTGCTCAGGTTCAATTGTTGTCTGGGGATTGAGAGTGGCATAACAATATTAGTGAAAACAATAGCCAGTTCGTTTATATAGAGTCTTTCTTCCTGTGATTTCAAAGCACATTTTCAAGCCTAATACAAATGACATTAAAAGGAACCAGCCCAAGACTTGGCAACTGCCGCTCACGGGATACTTCATTACGCTCCACCAGCACATGCTGTGTGTGAGCGGTGGCTGACTGCACACTGACCAGTCTTTCTTCCCACAGCTCCTTCATCTGCACTTGTCCTGGTGCTACCAGCTTCTACGCTGATGGTTTCCTTCCTAGCAAAGTATTAAGAGTTCATTTCACATGAAACTTGGCCTCGTTAGCCCAGTGTTTCCAACTTTCTCTTTAACCAAGGTTTCACTGAGTCATCTGGGTTTCAGCTCAATGAAGCCATCATCTTTTTTGGTGGGGAGGAATGGACCTTCTTTTTCTTTATAGTTTTTTAGTTAGAGTTTTCCAAAAACAGGTAGTCAGTCAGTACACTCACTGGAGATTGGAGCAGTCTGTAGGGAGGAAAGGCTAAAGGTTCCCAATGCTCTTTCTCTCATATACTAATGAGCCCAAAACTGGGAGATTCATGTTTGGTAACATTGAAGTTCAATCTTAGTGGAAACTTCCGGAACCACCTCCTGCCCAGTACAATTACCTCACTTCCCTAGAATGTCTGCTCATTTTCTTTTCCCGGCATCCCTTCTATATGAACACTCCCCAGCCAAGTCAATTAAAAAAAAAAAAAACTCATTTCCCATCTTTGAATGACTCCTGAGAACTACCCACTGCTAATGTTAAACACAGGAGAACAGCAAATGCTTGAAGGCTTCAGACTGGGAAATGAGGAAGTGAGGGAATAAGGGTTATCCATTAAGAGTGGGTTTAGAAACAAGAGTGTCATGGCTACTTTGAAATGAAACTCATTTACACTCACCAAGACAAAAGTCTGCTAAATACATCTAGGAGGAGATATGCATAGGCGGCTCCAAAGAACAAGAATGGAGTCTTTGTGGATGTTTTGCCTTTTCTAAGAGTTGAAAGAGTCATAAAGGCGGAACACATATAACTCAAACACTTGAAGAATCTGTTATCTTTGGATCCATGTGACCCTTCAGCAGAGTCTGGAGTTCTTGTCCACAGATGTGTGCCCATGCACCACAAAGGACGTGCATTTCCACCCCACTCTGAACAAATGTTATGCTCAGTATTTCCCTCTGTGGCTGACTTACAAACACATTCCCCACTCCTGTGTCTGCCTTTCTGTCTCAGAGTCTCTCCTGGTCCATACATCATCAAGTAATTTACCATTTGGAAGAAGGTAACATGTTTTCAGAAACTCTCCAAAATTTTAACCAGTTACATTTTTTAAAAAGAAAAAGGAAGAAATCAATGTCCAATTCCTCATGAGATCCAAATAATTTCCCCTTTTCACCATTAAAGATTTATTTTAAACAAGTTACATAAAGAAAAGCATTAAGAATCATTACAAAACCATCATTTTTTTAGATGCCAAAAATTCTTCTTAAATCCCCTACCTTCATAATGGCATAACCTATGTAAAGGCAGCGGTCAAAGGCATTCCAGAGGCAAAGGCAGGGCTGCACTTTTAATTATCTTCTGGTATTTCCTCTTTTTCCTTAAAGGGCTTAAATAAACCCACTGGTGTTGAATTTGCCTGGTCTTTCCCAAAATCATTGCCACGGCTTTTTTAAACTGGACAACACAATTTCTGTTCCCAGTTCACTACTGTCCCTCTCCCAGACATCCAAATTCAACAAGGAGTGTGGCTCTGAACAAAGCCTTTTACAATGGATTGGATTTCGGCTAAAAGCATGTAATTCTGCATAGCCAGAAGCAGTTTCTAATCTTTATATATAGGAACTAACAAGAAAAAAAAAATCAAAGCCATCGGATTAAGTGGGGAAAAAAACTGTGAATGAAGAACACCAAGCCATTGCTCAGCTGACTCGAGCAAAGCCCTGTAATGTCTCCCAAGCTAATCACTGCTGCCAGTGGCAAGCATTGGAGACTATGTCTAACAGGTCTCGTAGGTCATTATTTACTGAAATGCTACACTGAGTGGTTATTTCTTTTTAAATACTAATAACTTAGAAAGCTGGCCCCATTTGGAAGAGGGTCAGCACAGAGGTGTCTGATTAGTGTCAAAAATGACCGCCTCTCTTTGGTAAAGGAATTCCCTAAAGGAAACATAATTCACAATGACAAATGTTGGCATTTTTAGAATTACTAATATTACCTACAACTTGAATTCGGGTTATGAACCCACTGGATAGTGTTCAGGGCTTGTTTGGTAGCTGGTCATGAGTCCCAGTTTTAAAAAAGAAATCCAACTACTTGTGAAAAATATAAAGAACAATATAACCACAAGTCTTTGATGCTCAAAACGGAAAGAAGCCTGTGGAAATGTCTGGGCCACGGGCTGAAGTTGGATGTGTCACTGGTTGTATTTTCTGAGCTGGGTCTTTAAACCACACTTTCTCAAATTTAGTAAAATCTTTTAATAAAGAAGAAGAAAATGTTGGCTAGGAATAGACAGAGTTTTGTGCACCCCCACCCCCATTCTAGTAACTTATTTATCAAGCATGCGGATTGCGTATCTATGCTGCTTTTAGTTTGGAAAGCATAAATATACTGATGTCCACTTCAGATGATAAACTGATCATTAGTGTAGTCACGGGGCTCTGTCTTGCATATGCATGAACATTTTTTTACTTAAAGATACACAAATGCAAAGTGGTGATTAAAAGCCACTGATTGCATGCTTATGATGAATGTATGCATGGACCTTCCTTGAAAAGGAAAACCTCCAGAGTGCCTCTCATAGAAACTTCAGAGTCATTGAAGTGCCAAAGCACTTTATTTATGACACTCTTAACTTTAAGGTTAATATACACGGCACTGAATAGTGTTAGCATCTGCCATCTGAGCATGTTCCTCCAACCACTGCTTCCCAACCTTCCTAATGCTGGGACCCTTTAATACAGTTGCTCATGTTGTGGTGAACCCCCAACCATAAAATTATTTCCTTTGCTACTTCATAACTGTGACTTTGCTACTGTTATAAGTTGTAATGTAATTATGTGTGTTTTCCAGTGTCTTTGGGGGTCACGAACCATAAGTTGGGAACCAGTGCTCCCATCAGTGATTGTTCTTTATGCTCTTCCATACTGTGGAGACAAGTCACTATATGTATTATACTCTTTTTTTTTCCTTAAAGAAAAAAGTTTCAATAATATGAAAAATATGAAATGTTATTTGCAAAGAAAACATTTGGAACTTCTGGTTGTTCTCTGGGGTTTTTTGTTTGCTTGTTTGTTTGTTTGTTTGTTTGCCTTTCTGAGTATTATTTAGGCTGATAGACACCTGTATGGGTTTTGGTTCAGTTTGCTAATCACTTTAACATTTACTATACAGCTGCAAAACAAACAAACAAACAAAAAACCAAACAAAACTATTTTTCGTGTATTTTTTAACCAGAAAATGATTTGGAATTTGAAAGATTATTCTAAACATTTAATGTCAGCAACAATACAGAAAGAGAAATTTAAATATTTAAGCTCAAGACAGTTGGGCAAGTGAAATGAGAAACAGATAGAAACTGTACATCGAACTTGTTCGCATGGGTGCCAAAATACCCATGTGACTTCTCCGTCTCCCATCATGTAATGGGAGACACTAAATTCTGAAGTTACCCCATTAGCCTCCGTCCTCACCACAGAAGAAGCAAGCTCTTGTCTACTTAGATTTTCAGGGGATACCCATATCCTTCTACGTGTCAGAATAAAGCAAAGACCCATGCTGTGAGCCAGAGCTGATCACAAGATCAAAGCCCCAGGCCACTTACAATAAAATAAGAGAGGTAAGCCCAAAGAACCAAAGAAACAAAAGAGATGATTAAGAGATAAGGATCAGTCTCAGATATGACATTTCATCCCCATCAGATGCTGAGCAGACGTTCAGAAGATGAAACACAAAGACCGTTGCTCACTTGTCCTTATCTTTGTGTTCTTCCTTTTTACTTTTTCTTCTAGAATAAGAGTGTATTGTTTGTTGAATAATGTCTTGATTTCATCTTCCAAAATTCTTTGTGCTAGTAAGGCTAGTGTGGATAGATACAAGGTTGCTATAAGGCTGTGTGTGGATAGATACAAAGTTGCTATAAGTCTGTGTGTGTGTGTGTATGTGTGTGTGTGTGTGTGTGTGTGTGTGTACAAGGTTGCTGTAAGGCTGTGTGTAAATAGATACAAGGTTGCTGATTTTCATTGCTGTATCTATAGCCCAAACCTCATAATCAAGTATAATAGAGTACTTCCATGAAAGATTAAAAAGAACCCAGCTCTAAGTAAACTGCTTGTCTATGATTATTTGTCTCTGTTGGACTAATAGGAATACAGTCCTTATAAAATATTCAGTGTAACTTTACATGATAAGTACAAAAATTGCATATGAATATTTAAACAAGACTCTAACTTTACAGAAAATACAGATAAATGTGCTTTGGAAAACCATCTCAAATTACTCCAAATACTGCATGATGCAAATTGACTTAAATGGGTTACTGAAATGAGCCTCAACTCCAATGATGGTGTCCATTTGTTAGAAAAACTCAAGATATAATATTGGGATTGCAGTTTTGGTTACTTTACTGCACATAATTAAATATATATAATAAAGTATTCTGAATCAGAGTTAGGCAAACCATAAAAAGTAATTTTATAAAGTATGATTTTTTTTATGCTTTCACTATTTAAAACAGCTTTATGAGTCAGACTGCCTCAGCTCATGCTCAACGGATACAAGGACCGTGAGGTCAATCAGCTGGTAAGAGCTGGGGGAAGGGAAGGAGACTGGGATGGGAGGATTAAACAGAGAGGAGAAGGGGAGAGGCAAATGAGAAATGGAATATGGGGAAGGACAGCTAAAACTAAGGGCCATTTGAGGGGTCCTATGAAACCTACTAAAATAGAAGCTTCGTGTGCGTGTGTGTGTGTCTGTGTGTGTGTGTGTGTGTGTGTCTGTGTGTGTCTGTGTGAGTCTGTGTATTTAAGAATATATATGCCGGGCGGTGGTGATGCACGCCTTTAATCCCAGCACTTGGGAGGCAGAGGCAGGCAGATTTCTGAGTTCGAGAGCTCAAGGCTAGCCTGGTCTACAGAGTGAGTTCCAGGACAGCCAGGGCTACACAGAGAAACCCTGTCTCAAAAAACAAAACAAAACAAAACAAAACAAAAGAATATATATTTCAGAGAGAGAAAGAAAGAGAAGACGGGGAGGGGGAGGGAACAACTCTAAATGGAATCACCAAATAATGGTGATGCAGAGACAAAGTCCCAACAAGACATCTCTTGCCACCAAGTGAAACCTCCAAAGCCAGGAATGAATCAAACTGAGTTGTTAGCCAAAGGTGCCCTATGGAAACTCCCAACCATCTCAGATGATTGCCAAGGCTATGGGTTGTTCTCCACAAACTGAGGATAAGGCTCTATTTATGGAGACAACATTTATATATCTCCCTGAACAGGGAGACATTGAGCTTGTGCCTAACTTAAAAATTGACCCCTACTGACTAGTATTCAGGGTACTGGAAGGTACTTTGCATGCTACCAAAGAAGAAAACACTAACCCAGCCAGGGACTCTTTGATCTATCATGGTGACCAGACTGCCCAATACACTGGTGCAGTAGTGGCCCAGATGTTGTGGGAGTAACCAATCACTATCTGCTTTGATTTAATGTCCAGTCCACAGGATAGAGCCCATGGCTGAAACTACTCAATCCAAGAACCTGAGACTAGATTGATCATGGACCTAGCAGAAAGCCAAATCAAAGGCTTAAAACTTAGCATCCACATGTAAAAGCATACACCCCATATTTGTCTTTTGGGGCCTAGGCTAACTTATTCAGGATTTTATTTTGTCTAGTCCCATTCATTTACCTGTGAATTTTGTGGTTTAGTTTTTGTTTTTGTTTTTTCAACATCTGAGCAATATTTCATTGTATAAATCTACCACATTTTCATTATCCATTTATCTGTTAATGGGCATCTAGGTTGTTTCAAGTGTCTGGCTATTATGACTAAAGCAGCAGTGAGCACGGTTGAGCAAATATCTCTGTATAGGGTAAAGCATCCCTTGGGTTTATGCCAAAGAGTGGTATAGCTGGATCTTGAGGAAGATCTATCATTCTGCTAGAGGAACGGTACTATAAAATAGCTCCTATGACATCCTCCTATAACCATAGATCAGGTGTCAGCCGGCCTTCATCAGGGAAGTTTCCTCCTGCTGTAAATGGGAACAAACATAGAAACCTCTAGCCAGACAATTTGCAAAGAGTCCTAAATTGGACACTCAGTCCTAAATGGGATGTCTTCATCAAACTCCACCCCTCAGGGATTAGTGAACTATGTAGAAGAAGAGGTGAAAAGATTATTAAGAGCCATTGAGGTTATATAAACACGAAAGACACAGTGCCTTCCAGACACAACAGGACTGAACCCACAATGACTGTGGTAGACCATAAGAGCCTGCAAGTGTCCAAGTCAGATAGGTCTCAGCACTGAGAGGGAAAATGGAAATGCACTCCCAACCTACAGGCTATCTTCAATTGGCAGCCACTCACAAAGGAAAAATAGTTTTCTCCAATGGAGACTGACAGGTACACAAACCACACTTAAGAGCAGGCCCTATGTCCAGCAGTAAACAGCCAACACAAAATGAACTCTGTGGGATTTTGGAAATGTTTTGTCTTTGGATGCTTTGGGCATTTTTTTTAACCTTATGGATCTCTTGATTACATACTATGGTTCCCAGTTTTGTGGGGTCTTTTATGGTGTGTGTGTGTGTATGTGTGTGTGTGTGTGTGTGTGTGTGTTTCATGCTTTTTCTTTGGACTTTTTTCCTGTTTGTTTTGTTTAATTCTGATTTGATTGGAGGTTTTTTCTTATTATTATTTGTCTGTTTGTTTTCTTTTCCTTTTCCTTTTTTTTTTTTTCTGTTTGTTTTCTAAAGATGGCAGAAGAAGGCCTGGAGTTTGATGGTTGGGAGTTGGGGATCCTCCCCAACTAGAGGGAGCTGGGAGGAGCTTGGAGGAGCAGAGGGAAGTTACCCTGGCTTGGTTTTTGTTAAGTAGACGAAACTTCAGTACTCATGCAGGCTTTGAGTCCATGTCACTCTGGATTGGATGTGGGCTGTTTCCATTTAGATTTATGATATTTAAATGAGAAAGAGAGTGACAGTAGAGACAGTCATAAAAATAAATAGTTGCATGTTAAGTTTATACCTAAATGGTTAGTGTGACTCCTTGCAAGGCTATTTTATATGGAATTAGAAGGTGACCCACACTCTCAGGAAGCCCCTAGGCATGCTAAGATAATCTCTTTAAAAGCCTTACCAAGTAAAACATGCACATACAGAAAGTTGGCAAAAACCAACCAAAAAAAAAAAAAAAGAAAAGAAAACTTACAAAACCCAAATAGAATTCAAACACTTCATTTGATTAAAAGTTTTTTTTTTTTAAACTGGAATGTTTCCTTTGATTTTCTCTTTGGATGCTAGGGCTACATTATGAAATTGCTTTTTAATTCCCCATACAGTGATTATATAATCATGCCTTACCAGCTGTGAACATAGTCTCTCTCCTGATAACATTTTATTTTTAAAGGAAATTGTCTTTGAAGAAAATATTTTGATATTATGCAGCAACATAAGAAACAACAACAGCAAAAAAGCCAAAACAAAGACAATAAAAAAACGAGTAAGTTTAGTTGGTCTGTGGGGAAAATAGAGGAATAATTGCTCCATAAGATAAAACAAAATCAGCCACACATGTAGGGGAAACGATTGACTTGTTCCACATAAACAGAACGGACTGGCAGCCCCTTTCTTCTGTGTTCCAGCCTAAGGGTATTTTGATATCTTTGGGACACAGTCAAGTGTGGAGACTCTCATGTCCTCTCTTGTAGGTCCCATTGTTCTATTGGGTCTTCACACTACCTGTGAACCTTCACTTGTAGATATATAAACTACAGAGGTACCTGCACCTAGGAAGGCCAGGTGGAGAACAACCTAATGCAGCTCTAGACAAGCAGTGTGGAGAATAAAGGGAAACTGCCCTTTTCTGTTCCTCTTCAATCTCTCCAGAACCTCTGAGTAGGGAATGAGTAGAGGAAAAGACAGCTGGAGGGTAGGTCCCCAACATCAAGAGGCACCAAGGAAAGCACATCTTGCCAAGGTTATAAATAACTGGGGACAAGATAATTCCACATGGGTGTGGTTGTCCTGAGCCTCAGCATCACTGCTTCTGACTCTACCCATTAAATGCCATTAGCTTTACCACCACATCCTTTGCATCCCGACTCTACCCCACACTGTGGCAAAGCTCTGTCCAGACATTGCTAAGTGCCCCTCAACTGGGAACAAGGATAGGCAATCCAGCTGAGATGCCCTGTCACTGGTGTGTCAAAGCTCATCAGAGGCCATGTCCTGGCCAGGTTCCAGACATTGTCTCAGGCTCATTCCCCACATGTAAAGCATTTACTTTGGAATGTTCTTTTGAATGTTACTTTTGAAGTTCTAGACCAGACACTGAGGATTCTGAGCTAAGGAAGACTACATCCTTGCTCAAAGAGAAACTACAACTTATGAGGGGAGCTAGAAGTGTGCACAAATGTAAACAGGTCATGCTATAAATGGGGTTGGAACTATACAGCTTCAAATCCAAATAGGTCATTGGGAAAGAGCCCAACAATTTCAACTCAAGGGGAAACAAACTAGCTGGATCTGTGGGCACACAATTATAATTGTAGTGTTCTGTGCGGTGGTGAGTAGCCACAGACTTAGAAGTTTAAGACCAGCTTGGCCTTAGTGAGGTCCAGTCTAGCCTGGGCTATATAGATAGACCTTGTCTCAAGAGAAAAAACAAATCAAAGATGGGAGTGGGAAATCAAGATTTTAGCAGATGATTTTAAAAGCAAGAATGGACCAAATGTAAACAGCGATCATGCTGAAGCACTACATTAAGCAAAAAGAGCAGAAAGTGAAACCCAAGAGAAAGGGCATCCGTTCCTCTTAAGAGAAGAGGATCAGGAAGTCATGATGAAAGAAGAGAACAAACTTTCCTTTTCTTTCTCCATTTTATTTATTTATTAAATTTTTACCCATTAATCTAAAATTTGATCATATCCTCTCCAACTCCCACCAAGCCCCTCAGTACTCCCCCTGAGTGCTCCCCACCCAGCTTCATGTATTCTCCTTCCTCCTTTGTCCTTCCTCCTCTGGGTCCTCTTCCTCAATCTCCTCCTCCTGCTGCTCTTCTCCCTCCTCTTCCTCCTCTTCCTCCCTAGTTCATAGAGTCTAACTAGTGTTTCCTATATGCACATGGATGCAAGACCATTCCTAGAGCAACCTGTCAGCAGCCACACCATCAAAGAAAAATGGCCCTTCCTCCCCAAGCAGCCATCAACTGCCAGTAGCCTCTCAGATAGGGATGGAGCCCAGTGAGCCCTCCCTATAGCCATGGTTGATCATTGACTGTCTTGATCTTTCACAGGCAGCCACAGTGACTGTGTGGGTATGACTGTAACAACCATGTCACGGTCAGAAGACAGAATTTTACCCATGTCCACCTATTCTCTGGCTCTTGTATTTCCTCTTCCCCCTTTTCCATACAAACCCTCTTAGTACATAATCCCTTACACATGTTCTCATTGATGTGACCCAGAAAGCTGCATCTATGACTTTTAAATTGCAGCAATGCAAAATAAAACAAAAGCAAACCAAAAAAAAATCTACCTATACTAAATGATCTTTGGTTCTTCTTAACAGTTTAAGATGAATAAATATTTACTGTCATTAAGAAACGTGTTTTCAGAAGATTATAAGCACACAAACAAGGGATGGAGAGACGGCTTTATGGTTAAGAGCATCTGCTGCTGTTGTGAAGGACCTGAGTTCAATTCCCATCACTCACATGGTGGCTCACATCCACCTATAATTCCAATCCCAGGAGTTCCGATGCCCTCTGCTGACTTCCATGGGCAGCAAGCATGGATGTGGTGCACAGACATACATACAGGCAAGCACACACATAAAGTAGAAACAAATAAATCTTTTTTAAAAAATCATTTGAACACACGCTCTGTTTTATGCCGAGAAGTCAACGCCCTGGGAAGACAGGGGCCAATCAGGTTTGAACTTATGCTGCGTAGCCACAGCCAGGTCTGCTTTACACATTAAACTCACACTGTCATCTCTCTGAGCAGCAAGTTTTAAAAGCAAGACAGGCTTTTTAGAATCCTTGTAAGGTTAAGTTTTTTCTGAAAGAACTTTTCGTCAAAGGGCTTAAAGACGAGCAAAGTGCCTTCTACACACTTGAGTAAAAGGGCTCCTCCACCCCTTTTCTTTGCGACTATCAATAGTTTAAGACAGGAAAGGCGTTTGGGGAAATCTAGAAAGCCAATTGCACTCAGCGGCTATGTCCAGCTGAATTACTCCAGTCCACCTCTGCAGAGGTTAAGCATTAACAGGTGCAAGGAGACTTTTGTTAAGAATGACATCACCACGTGACTTAATGTTCGTGTCAGATCTGTTCCCCTACAATGCATCAATTTTACCTTTTCTGCTCATTGCAGTGGTCTTGTCTTCTCCACTCCATGTCCCTCATCCTAGTCCCTAATTTCTCCCCCAAACAGAGTGCCACACTTATCCCCTCCCTTTTCAGAATGCCACACTCCACCTGAGTAATTTTGCTTCCCCCACACCCCAGAAAATTGGCAACTGCATGATCCATGCAGACCCCTCTGTCATGCCATTGATAAGAAACTGCAGCCTTCTTTCCTCCTGTTTCTCAGTGGAGTGTGCTCGGCTGAGACAGCAGCTGGCAGGAGCAGTCACTTACGGTGCATCTCAATTGCTGCAGCTGTGTGAGACTGTTGTATTCAACAGCCATGCCTGTGGATGACACTCCTACCCTCATGGCTTCTTCGTGATGACTTTCAAAAACCTGATAAAACCCTCTCCTAAAATGTTAACTTATCAGCCATCTCCAAATGATGCCAACCACCTGTTTATACACACACACACCCTTTGTTTCCCCTTTGTCTCTTCACTTCCCCCTTTCCAATTCCTCAGTCTTTCCTCAATAATAGTGGAGAGGAGAGTCCCTGAAGGGACACCATTCTAAGATGCTAATGAATCTAAGACCACTACTGCTTAAGCCCAGGATGACTTTTAAAAAGACTGAATATTGTTACAATCATTTTGGAGAATGAAGTCCCAGTGTTTCTCACTCTGAGCAGTCCTGTGCAGCTGGAGTCTTCTAATGTAACCTGTAAAAAAAAAAAAAAAAAAAAAAAAAAAAAAAGAGCAGAATGTCTTCAAGTCAAGTGACACAGGTCCTCCAACCTTGCCTCCAGGGTCAAAAAAGGAGACAGAAGCAGAAGGCAGGGGAAACAGCAACTCAGGTAGTCAGACCCTTGATCCCTGTGAACTGAACGTTACCCACATACTGAGGAACAGGAGAGGGTTGATCAGAGGCCATTGCAGAGCCAAAGGGAGACAGTGGAAGAAGACAATGAAAGCTGAATAGGAAGAAGTGGGAAAAGCAGAGCAATTGTCTCTTCTCCCTCAGATGAGGAAAGCAAGACTTAGAAAGTTTAAGAAACTTGCTTAAGATGTCTGAAGATACATGTCCATCTGAATCCAGCTGGATCTGAGCCTGGAGCATGCTCCCAGCCCACCTCATGCCTCAGAGTAGAGTCAAGTCCCCACCTTACACACTCAGGCAAGTATTCTACCTTAAGCCACATCCAAGCTGCTGAAAGAGTGAAAGAAGAGAACAAAATCTAGACAGTGTCAGACTAGACTTTTAGGAAAAGCTTAAATTTCCTTAGGAGTAGAAAAATAAAATTTGGGCAATAAAACTAACTTGGAGATCCCCTAGTCTGTATTATTTTCAGAAAATAAAAATGAGGATACTAAAGTGCAAGTAAAGTCTGTACCCTTGGAAAAAGAGGGACCCTCTGTTTCCCCAAACCCAGTGACAAGCTTCAGAAACAGGCCTCTAGTAGTCAGCCTGAGGCTGTAAGAATCACATGGATGGCTTTGGGTTGGGGGGGAGCAGTAAGGGAGAGTGGTTGGGAGTGGCTCTTCCCACTGTTGCCTACTAGAGTTTAATACCAAGTTTAAGGTGCCAGGAACTTGCCCCTTCTCTCCTTCCTGGGTGGGGTGTCTGGCAGAGGCTTCCTTACTGGATGTCTGAGGGTTCAGTCAGTGACAGTGAGGCTGACAACGCTCCTGGGTTGGCTGGCTCCTATTGCTTGTGTTGGAACAAGCTGGCTACAGGGAATTCCACTCAAGTGCTCCTAGCATTCCACATTCTTGGACGAGGCCAGCGCTTCACAAGACCGCGGATGGCTTTGTTAAGTCGTATCTCCTAATCTGCAGTTGGAGGGTTTCCTTCCTTTTGCAGGTGCTCCCATTTCCCTCATTTTTGTTTATTAGAAATCTTGTGGCCTTCCAAAGTCATTCTTATGCTAAGGAAGGTCCAGTGTGATAACATATTTGTGTTGGCCCGGAGTGAGGACAGGACAAATACCAAAAGTCACATAATCGTGACTCTAACTGAAAGTGGTGCTTCATGCATAAACAAAAGTCCCCTCCCCCAACAGAGGAGGGGTCACAAAAGTCGCAGACACACACAGAGAGAAGGCACAAGGCCACTGCAGCTGCTGGTGCAACAAATCCAGTCACTTCAGCTCAGAGAAAGCTGTGGCTGGGACTAATTTCTAAGCTTTAATTCAGGGGCTGTGTGCGTTAGTCAGGCAAGCCAAAATAATATCTGATGAGGCCTAGCGTGGCTCAAGATGTCAGCATAGGAAATGAGTTCTCCCTACCTTGGCAACTCTAAGTAAGGGAAGGAAAGCCACACTGCATGTGGTCAGTGGTAGCCCTGACTTTAGCCAAGTCTCCCAGGAGAAAAGGCCTGACCAAGCAGACTCTTAAGAGAAGTGAGGCTACCTTTCTAGAAGGTTCTACTGGATTACTCTCTTTCTCTTCTCATGGTCTCAACAGGATGTGAATGTAGATCCAGACTTCATGTCATCATAGGACTTTACAGTCTTCAGAATCATAAAGACCCCATCAGTTCTTATGCATAAGCCCGTCTTAACCATCAGATAGCAGTTCTTATCACAGCTTCCTCCTAAAATTAAAAAACAAACAAAAACAACAACAACACACACAAACCAGAAATACTGTGGTTGTTTGAATGAGAATGGCCTCATATACTCACATTTGAATGCTTGATCCTTAGTTGATGGGCTTGCTTTTGGAAGGCTGTGGTTGTGTAGCCTTGTCTGAGGAGGTGTGTCTCTGGCAGTAGGCTTTCAGATTTCAAAAGCCCATGTCAGCTCCAGCCCTGACCCTAACCCCTGCCTCCAACTTTTGGATAAGATATAAGTTCTTAGCTACTGATCCAGTGTCATAGCTTCCAGCTTGCTGCCATGTTCCCCCCTTGACAGTCATAGACTCACCTTCTGAAACTGTAAGCATGGCCCAGTTAAATGCTTTCATTTACAAGTTGTCTGGATCATGGAGTCTCTTCAGAGCAATAGAAAAGTAAGATCTACATTGAGGGCAGTTACTTTGAGAGCTACTTTTCTTAACCTGCCCTGCTGCCAGAGGTACTAAGGCAGTAGCAAAGCCTGCATACATCTTGAATCATATATGTTTACAAGGATGGTAAAGAAGAATAAGAAAAGGGCAGAAACCACAAGCAGCAAAGTAGCCTATGTACAAAGTGCATACCAGGAAACCCTCCGCATCTGTTAAACTACGGTCTAAGGCTTCCTAGCAGCCAAGCAGCTCAAGAAAATAATAATCAGATGCATGGCAGTATCTACAAGGTAAAACAAAAAACAGCTACTTAGGGGGAATACTGTTATTGGTAATGCTAAGGCCACAAAGAACCAAACACCTCAAAACAGTGGACTCTGTAGTGCAACAAGCACTGGACTTGTTCATTTAGCAAACCTTTACTAAGGCCACTAGTGTTGATCATGCTGTGAACAGGTAGGGGTATAAAAGCCAGTGGACATCAGGGCTTGAGAGGTGACTCCGTGGGTAGTGTGCTTGTCATATAAACACGAGGACCTGAGTTTGAGTCCTCATACTCACGGAAAAAAAGCCAGGTGCTACAGTGTGCACCTATAACCCCAAAACCAGGGACATGTGAACAAAGGACATGCCAACTAGTCTAGCTGAATCAGTGAGCTTCAGGTTCAGTGAAAGACTCTGTCCCAAAAATGTAAGGTGGTGAGCAACTGAGGAAGATACACAACACCTTAAATCCCAGCATTCAGGAAGCAGAGGCAGGTGAATCTCTGTGAGTTTTGAGTCTAGCCTAGTCTACAGAGTGAGCTTCAGGATAGCCAGGCCTACAAAGAGAAACCCCATCTTGAAAACAAAACCAAAGTACAAAGACAAGGCAAGACAAAACAAAACAAAACACCCAAAAAACAAAAACAAGACATTCACCATAGCCCACTGTCCCCAAACACACGTTCACATACACACAGGAGTATGTACACAGGCATACACACAAAAGGTAACCAAACATTGACTGATCTCCCCTCTCACGAAGCATCAACGGGAGATAAAAAGTTCCCTATCAGATAAATACAGAAATAAAGATTCAAGCACAACAGTAGAAAAGCCACAGAAGATCTCGTGTGGGCTGCATGGGAAGCTGATGAGACAGTGTAGTCTCAGGTAACTTTAGCTTTTGCTTCTATTGGGGCTTTTTGAATCATCAGTATGCTACGAGGGAAGAAAAAATACAGGGGCCTTCTGCCATGCAAACACTGAGTGAAGCAACGTCTGTAAACGGCTTTGAAAATTACAAAGTCTTATGAGCCACAAGGCACTTGAACAAAGAAGTTTTTAATGTCATCAACTAAAACAAATACAACTGTTCTGCATTCCTAAGGAAGCGATCTGAATGAGTAGATGTTGTTATATAATTCTGAGTAATAGAACTCACTCCTAGCAATCTAATCATAATTTTGTAATTCTCTGTAAGTGAAACAATGATATAAATGTTAAATAGTGTAAAGCAGCCATGATTTGAGTTTTCATTCACTTTTGCCACCCATTTTAAAAGCATGCCATTAATGTTCAGTACAGTGTGGTTGTAGGATATGTCCACCTATTTGATTAATTATAAAGAGATAAGTCAAACCAATATGAGATTTCTTTGCCATATTGATGAACCTTAACATAATCACAAATGGTTCATACAATATGAAAGCACCCTAATATATATGGCTTTACTATAAACACTATTTGAACAATATAAAAAACATATTTTATAGATTCCATTTTCACACCAACAATAATTTGCCTCTTCTAAAAGTATAAAAAAAATTTAAAAGCCTAAGCAGACCCTCAAGTCACATAACGTTTAACTAACTTTTCAAGTTGCTTTGCTTAGTTTATGGTCACAGCCACTCTGTGAAGTGATCAAAGCAAAATAATAATAATAATAATAATAATAATAAGGCTTTCAAAGGTTAAATGACAAGATCAGATGACTGGAAAATAACTGAGTTGTGAGGACTAGTCCCTCGCTCCTTAGGAGGGACTCCCCATGTCCCATTCTAAATCACCTAGGAAGGATGATATATTAATTGCTTTTTTACTGTTGGGATGAGATACCTGGCATAAGCAAATTAAGGAAAGAGAGTTATTTGGACTCACAGTTTCAGGGCACAGTTCACCATGTTAGGGAAGTTATGGCAGCTGGATTGATCTTAAAAGACCCAGCCCAGTGTGGGTGGTACCAATCCCTAGGCAGCTCATCACACTGCATATACAGTCTGGAGACAGAAGGATGAGGGCTGGTGCTCAGCTTGCTTTCTCCTCGTTATTCAGCCTAGGATTCCAGCCCATGGACTAGTCCTATCCACATTTAGAGTAGGACTTCCTGCCTCAGTTAAGACTCTCTAGACATACCCCTATAGACATACCCACATGTTTATCTCCTAGGTGATTCTAAATCTGAATCTTGTCACGTATTACCCTCAAGACAAGGAGTGTGTTCTCATTTAATTTCGGATATCCTGACCAAAGCACCTTGGAGAAGAAAGATGTTCATTTCGGCTAACACCTCCAGGTTATAGCCCATTATTGTGAGAAAGTCAAGCCAGGAACTTCTAACAGCTAGTCATACCACATCTACAGGGCAGAGAGGAATGAATGCATACATCCTTGCTTGCTTGCTTCTACTCAGCTCAATTTCTTCACCCTTATACAATCAGGACCCCTGCCCAAGAATTGGTACCACCTACACTAGGCTGGATCTTCTAAGATCAATTATCCTAATTAAGACAAACACATACACAATGCCCACAGGCCAGCCCAATGAAGACATTCTTTCATGTATACTCACTTCCCAGGTGATTCTAAGTTGTGTCAAGTTCACAATTCAAGTTAATGAACTAACTATCACAGATATCATCCACAACAGAAAAGCTGGAAGTTGAACTGTCCCCTTAGGTACTTCATCAAGAATGAGTACAAAGCACTTGGTTATCTTAGTTAACTTTTAACTGTTAATTGACACAGCATGAAGTCACCTGATGCACAACCTCAATTGAGGAATTTCCTAGACTGGATTGGCCCAAGTGCATATCTGCAGGGGATTCTCTGGATTCCTAATGGATACAGGAGAGCCTGGTCCTCTGTAGGCTGAGTCATTCTATGAGTGGGTGGTCCAGGGCTGTTTGAGGAAGCTACTAGAGCATGTGCTAGTGAGTGAAATAGCAAGCCTGGTTTCTGCTTGAAGCTCTTGCTAACTCCTCTCAACAGCAGACTATGACCTGGAAATGTAAGCCAAATAAACCCTTCCCTCCTCTAAATTGCTTATGGTCAGAGTGCACTATTACAGCAACAGAAAGGAAAGCAGAGCATTGGCAAAAAGTCCTTTGATCACCTAATGGAATTAGTTGTTTCAGTTTTTCTGTATCATGCACTTTCTGAAATGCTTTGTGCACCAATGTTCGGTCCTGGTGACTTGACCAACATCTCCTTCCAGATCTTTCTCACACACTGATGATCAAGCACCAGTTTCAGAGATATCCATTTCACCCACAAAAATAGAATAGTCCTATGCTTCCTGACATATGTCTTTCCCAATAAACTCCCTCATACTGATCCAGATATGTGTGCCAAAGGTAACTGTTAGCTACCAAAGCCCATATAATGGGCTTCCTCATTTCTATGCTACTAGTAGTTGGGGAATGAAATCAAAAGGAAAAAGCAACTTAAGCACAAGAAACTATTGGAAATGTATAAAACAGGATTATCTTGTTAAGCAGGTATCCTTCATCAGTATCATGGAATCCCTAATGTTTGTTATTTGGTTGTAATCACAAATAAGGGAGAAAAAAGAACAAAATCACCAAGAATAAAAAGTCTTCCATGAAAAGCTGGATAGCTCTAATTTCATTCTGTTTACATCTTTTCCTTCATCAAAATGTACAGTATAGCAGTGAGTAGCACCAGAAACAGGAGAGTGAGTGTGGGAGCTCCAGACCAATAGCTGAGCAGCAGAGAGGCCACCTGCACAGCAGGAACAATATGGGCCATTGTTTTGGGGACTCATCCATAGCAATTCTCAGTAAAATCAGAGCTAACACTTTTACAAATAGGCAGATCTGTGGGAAGATTTGGAACCACGCTTTTACTGTCATTGACCTTACTGATCACTGCCTCGAAAAATAACTCCTCCTCTCTCTTTCTAATGAAGTATTCTGAATAAGGAGAATACATCAAACATAATTCTGAATAGCATGATGTACGGGATTCTTGGAAATCAAAACTGGGGCTTCTGTCCTCAAAGAAGCTACAAGGGTTGTGTGGTAGTTTGAATAGGAATGGCTCCATAGATTCATGTGTTTGGATGTTTTTACGTAGGGAGTGGCACTATTAGGAGGTGTGCCCTTGTTGGAGGAAGTGTGTCATTGTGGAGGCGGACTTTGAGATCATACATGCTCAAGCTACACCCAGTGTGAGACATAGTCTCCTTCTTCATATGTAGAACTTTCAGCTCTTTCTCCAGCACCATGTCTGCCTGCATGTTGCCATGCTCCTTGCCATGACAATAATGGACTAAACCTCTGAAACTGTAAGCCAGCCCCAATTATATGTTTTCCTTTATAAGAGTTGCCATGGTCATGGTGTCTCTTCTCAGCAATGAAATGCTAACTTGGGTTGAATTTCAACATGTGCCCCTGGAATATCAAAAAAAAAGTTCAAAGACCTCTTGAGAACTCTGTGTTCTAAATGGCAGTCTTTCATCTGGCTCAGTCAGCTACAATAAGCATGGTTCGCTCCTCCATGTTTTCTTTCCCTGGATGATCCTAAGGAATGCTGGTGGTTACGTGGAACAGTTTATAAATGGACAGAGCCTTTATTCCCTCCTGCAGCACTTTGCCTCTATAAAATGCAGGTAAGAATCAGAGTGGAGTCTACACTTGACTCTTCCATGCATGCTGTGTAGATGGGGCCTGTGTTGGGGGTGGAGCACTGAGATACAGTTGTGCTGAGATGCCTTCCTGGAGAGAAGTTGAGAACTAACAGTGGAGGGAGATAAGGACCTAGCTCAGTGTGGCCAGAGCATGATCAGTCGGTATCAAGAATGCTATTGTCCCCTCTTCATCTTCTCTCTGCAGTTCCCTGTGCTTGTTTCCGTTGCTAAGACACCATGGGATTGGTCCTACTGTGATACAAGCATCACATGAGGTGCCTACAACTCTAATGCACATGACTCCTAGGTCATCTTTGCCAATGAAGCCCTAATCTTGCCCTCTTGGAATAGGTCTGAGAAGGGCAAGGCATTTCTGTGCTGTCTTAGGGACTGTAAAAAGTGGCCACATCTGCTTTCCCATGCAGTTCTTGCAAAGGTCTTCTGAGGTAGGGAATTCAGAGAGAGAGAGAGAGAGAGAGAGAGAGAGAGAGAGAGAGAGAGAGAGAGATAAGAGCTCATGACTTGCCCAAGTCTTATTGCTGGTAGATAACAAATGGGGACTAAGCCAAGATGATGCCAGGCAGAGCCACTCCATAACAGCCCGTGGGGTAGAGGCTTCTTTGAGTCTTCACCTGCAGATAACACACATATCACTAATGAGAAACTTAAACTCCAAGTGTTCCTGGTCCTGCTTATAAAGTAAACCACCTTAGCACAAATATATTTCATTCCCATCATCCCCCAGCTCAGGCCCCATCTATACAGCATTCCTGGAAGAACCAAGTACACAGATTTAACTGACTCAACATGCTTCCCTTGCCAAACATCATAAAGTGGAGTAGTGTGCATCCTGCACTAATTCTGCCGGGGTCTCAGACCTGCCTTTCTCCCCCCAGGAATGGAAAATGGTTTGAGTGAGATGGGAAACCAGGCTTTCCTCTCTCCTCTCTTCCCCTCTTTCAAAACTTCTCAAAGCACATTTCCGTTCAACTGGACAGAGTCATTAAGTTAAATCATCTGCACACATCTTCTCCATACGAGGAGTCCGAATGGTAGACGGATTCCATAGAACAGTTGCATGTAAACATCTCCAGGGAAAACCAGAGGGCACTGACACATGAGTGCCTTATTAGTCCCACAAAGCATGCTGGTTCTGGATATCATCTTTCCAGGAATGTCTAACCTAGGGAACTTCACTCCAGAGCCCAGCTGGTGGGCACTCTATGCCGCCCCCAGACATGCTCTTTGCTCATGGCTCTATAGCGCTTAGGGAAAGGAAGGCAGGCTGGGCCACCCACTGCAGCCAGTAATCCAAGGCCAGAAATTCAACAGAGACCACAAGGCCCCAAAGGGGATAGGAAAATAAAACCCCTAGACCAGTACATCACTCAGGGGGGTGGTCCTGGGGTATGGAAGGCCCACTGGGAACAAAGACCTATTAATTGCCAGTGCCCCAAAGGCACAAGCCTGGGGAGCCTTCAAATCAAAATGAAGAAGACCAAGGAGGACCATCTGGCAAAACCGAGCCTGGCAAAAATGTATGTAATAATGCCGTTATTTAATTAGTTATTATGTTTTTCTTACCATGGTAAAGGCTTTATATATTTTCGCTACATTGTATAGATCACAATAAATATAAAACACAAAGGAGAGGCAGACTGCAAGGGATTAGCTTAATTAGTGAAAAAAACATTAAACAGCTGACCTTGTAAATACTCCCTTTAAAACCTCAAACTTAAAAAACATGTTCCAAATGTCTTCCAGGGTCTGCCAGGCTAGAACAATAGGCCACCAATACAGCATCCCTTCGCCACTGTTGGCAGTTGAGTGGGGTCGTGCAGCCCTCTCAGGGATAGCTCAGGGTCTGGAAACAATAAGCGGGGTGTTCAGGTTCAAAGGTACATTAAGAACTCGTATGCCCCGGGGACCCAAATAAGGTCCTAGGGAATTTGAGTCATATCAAAACCTTTTCAGCAGTGGAGATTTCAACCCCATTTAAAAAAAAAAATGAAGAAGAAGGCAATGCCAGTTGTAAAGGTTTAGAAATAACCATTATGAATTAGTGTTGTTTCTGCCTTCTTCTCTAAGCTGGTAAATAATATTTTTTTTAAGGAAACCTGGATATTTTTATGGAAACCTGGATATTTGAGCTCTGTCCTTCCCTTCATGCTTTTCACTTCTGGTAGAAATGTCAATAAATGAAAAAAAATCTGTATTGACTACATTAATGAGCTTTTCTTTACTCAGAAAACAAGTATTTTTAATTTTTTTGAGGTTAAAATATAGTTACATCATTTTTCTTTTCTCCCTTAAACCCTTCCTGTGTACACTCACTTTTGTGCTCTCTCAAAATCATGGCCTAAATTTCTTCTTTAATATGTGCGTGCGTGTGTGTCTGTGTGTGTGTGTGTGTGTGTGTGTGTGTGTGTCTGTGTATGTGTGTGTGTTCCTACATATTTAACTACAGCCTGTTTAGCCCGTATAATGTTAATAGTATGTATGAGAACCAGTTTGGGAATTTGTCCCCTGGAGAAGACTATTTCTCCCACTCTGGGGATTCCTTGGTTGTCCATATTGACCCCCGATCAGCCCCCGTCCATGGTAGCGTGTTTAATGGAGCTGTCCTTGTTCAGGTCTTGCTTAGGAAGCCATGGTGATGAGACTTCATAGGTTTAGCCTCTCTGGTGTTTCCAGGAGACAAAAATCTCATGGCAAACTTCCTGTTTGCTGGCTCCTGCAATCTTTCTACCTCCCTTTCCTCAATGAGCCCTGAGCCTTGGAAACTACAGATGTATCAGCTGGAGCTGGGCTCCACATGGGGCTGGACTCCGTATGGGCACTTGTACTCTACATTTTGATCAGTTTTCTAGTTTAGTCTCTATTAGTCTCTCTTGAAAGAGATGCTTCCTTAATGAGGGTTGAGAGCTACACTCACCTATGGATATAAGGACATATATTTAAGAATGCAGTTAGGAATTAGGCTTGTGTAGCAATGTGGCAGTTGTAGGTTCTCCTCCAAGATCCATGACTTCACTAGCCCAGGGTAGCTGGCTATGTTTCCAGTGCCAGGCATGGTTCCCCCTTTGTAGAGCTGGCCTTACATCCAATTAGAGAGCTGTTGGTTACCTCGAAGGTGTGTCTGCCACTACTGCACCCTTAAGAATATCATGGTACGAGGGGTCATTATTATTTAGTCAACTTTTTGTTACTGTAACAAATACTTGTGAGAAACTAACTTATAAAAAGAAAAGGGATTACTTTAGCTCACAAGTTTGGGATTGGTTTGCAAACAGAACATCACATCAAATCAGGAGTACATGGCAGAACGGAGATGTTTGCTTCATGGCTAGAAGATAAGAGAAACAAAAGGAGAGAGTTGGGCTTCACCATCCCTGTCCAGGGCATGCCTGCAAATTACTGCAAGTTACCTTTCACTAGTCTCAACTTCTTCAACCTACCACCACCTTCCGAAGGCACCATACCAAGAACCAAGCCTTCAACCCATGGCCTTTGGGAGCTATTTTAGATCTGCACATCACAGAGTAAATAAGTTAAACAAATAAAACTAAAGAATCCCAACTGAGGAAGCATCAAATCAGTTCACACACACACACACACACACACACACCCATGAGAGCCGCACAGATTTCTACATCGAAAGCCCAGCGCTGAGACAACTATGCTAGCTTCACACAGCACAGCAGTAAAACTGACTTACCTAGAAACTGAACATCAAAGGAACTGAGTTGTACAAAGGAAAGTGTTCACATGTGGAAAACTTAGAGGGAACTAAACAAGGTTACATCAAGGTCAATGTCTGTGACAACAAAAGTAAATTTAGTATAAAGTGCTCACCTTATGTGCTCAGTCCAAAGTTTACAACAAGATTTCGAAGAAAAATCAGAAGGAGAAGATGTGATATTCATTTCAATAGCTTTGCAGACACAGAGGTGGTTGATTCCAAGCCCAGACTATTGTTTTTCTTTGGTAGATGAAGGGGACGGACATGAATGGAGCTGCCTGCCTATAGCCAGATCAGAACCAGTTTCTTTCCCTGGAAGTGTCCCATTCCTCCCTCCATTTACCAGCTTCTCTCACTGGTCCTGAGAAGAGCTTCCTGCCTCTTCTCTCACTCTCCCTGTACCATCAGCACAGAGATATCAATGACACTCATGTCTCTGTTGGAGCCCCTCTATTCTCTTCTGTACTATGAGGCTTCTGGCCCCTTTTCCTCTGCTGTGTTATCCCATGATCTCAGTCTGGGTTTCCTCCCCAAGGCCACCTTGAGTCATCTGGAAGCAGAGTTGCCAGGAATACTGGGACAAGACACAAGAGCCTGGCCCACCAGGGCCCTGAGAAGTGAAGAACACAACAAAAACCTCAGTGTTCACAAACACCCATCCACAGTACGTCCTACACGGCCAGTGGAAGGCATCTGAAGACATTCTGTCTTGTTAAAACAGAATTTCACTCTATATCCTAGGTGGGCCTCAGGCTTGTTATGTAGCCCAGGCTGGCTTCAAATTCATGGCAGTCCTACTTCAGCATCTCAGGTGCTGGGATTATAAGACTGATGTCACATCCAGCTAATAAGGTTTATTTTTGAAAGAAGAGAAGACAAAAGAAAGCAAGAAAAGAAAGAAAAAGAAGGAAGAAGAAGAAACAAAAGGAAGGAAGGAAGATGGGATTAGAAGAAACAGAAAAAGAAATGGATTTTTCAGATTCCACCTCTGGACATTCACCACTAGATCTCCCAGGAGGCCTGAGAATCTGCATTGTTATGGGGTAAGGTTAAATCTCAGTATGAGTGAGACCCTGGGGTTCCAGGACTCTCACAGCTGAGATCAAAGCTGGAGGAAATTCACGGAGACAAAATACTGGAGGCATCACGGGCCTGTGATCTTCTGGTATCCATTTCTTAGCCCACAATTTTTTTTTTTTTTTAAGCTTTGGGCCCCTGGTCTGGACATTTCCTTGATTCATGATCTCTTCCGCTTTCACAGTTGTCAGCTTGGGTGGCACTCCAGTCCCCAGGGGAGCGAAAAGGCCACCTATTGTGAGAACAAGGATGTCACAACAGTTTTCCGAGCTTTAGGCCAACATGCCTCCCCAGTCCCCAGATGTCGCAACTGGACTTGCAACTGCAAGAGTCCAGCATGGCTTTTACTGGGTTCTCAGGCTCCCATTCATCTTGTGAGGGCAGAGGAAGATGGGAGCCTTGGTCCTGTCGAGAGAGAGAAAAGACACTTGAGTGGTATGAACCCCACCAAGCAGGTTTGGGGTGGTTCATAGTAGAAAGAAAGCCAGCTGACAGCGAAATTCTCTCTTCTTTAGTAGGATCTCCTTAAGACAAATTTCTACAATACCTTCTCCCAGTTTCATGTTCATTTTGCACTGGGTCAGTCATAACACCGTGCTAGAGAGTGACAGGGTCAATTCTAATCTCCACTGAGTGAGCAAGAGGCCACAACCAATATGGATCTGTGAACTTCACCCACGCATGTTCTTCTTTGCCTGGATCCCCAAAGACCTGTTAGCATTCTGGGAAATGAATGTATTCTTTGACTCTGAAAACTGAAGGACTAAGTCAAGAAAACTGAATTCTTGAGGTCAGGAAGGAATTCCATGTATGTCCAATTGTCCAGGAAGTATAATCTACTCTCAGATTTCTACAGTAATTTTAATTTTTTACATTTTGTTTTTTGAAGCAGGGTCTTACCATACAACTCTGGGTATCCGGAACTCGATATATAGTCCAAGCTGGCCTTGAACTCACAGAGATCTTCCTGCCTCTGCCTCCTGAGTGCTGGGATTAAAGGCATGTGCCACTATACCTGGCTGTAATTTTACATTTTTACTGATGCTACTTATACCTACAAATTAACTATACTCTCTTGACATCTTAGTTAGTATTCTATTGCTGTGAAGATACACCATGACCAAGGCAATTCTTAAACCATTTAATTGGTGTTTTGCTTATAGTTTCAGAGGTTTAGCCCATTATCATTATGGTAGAAAGCATGGTAGCATACAGGCAAGAGCTAGAACAGCAATTGAAAGCTACATCCTGATCATCATGCAGAGTAAGAGACTGGACCTCCAGGAGCTTTGGAAATCTCAAAGAACATATGCTCAGGGACACACCTTCTCCAACAAACCACACCTCTTAATCATAATCTTTTCAAACAACTCTATTCTCCAGTGACTAAGCATTCACATGTATGAGCTTCTGGTGGCCATTCTTATTAAAACCATAACACTTGGTAACTTAGATACCATATGGCTTAAATAACAGCCCAACTTCTAAAATTCAGGTTGCAGAGAGTCCCAAGACATTCACTGGGACATCCTCTCCCATTGTGTCTCTTCTAACCCTATGTTCTCAGTCCACCAGTGCTTCTGCTTTTGATATGAAAAGTAAAATTTTAGAATTGTTCTTGAAGTAAAAAGAAGGAGGAGGAAGAGGAGGAGGAGGAAGAAGAAGAAGAGGAGAAGGAGGAGGAAGAAGAAGAGTAAAATGTTTTTTATTTCTTCGGCACTGGAATCTGTATGATGTGGATATAAAACATGGGGCTATTAAGTTCTTTACAGCAAAAAGATATAAAGTATATGATCTCTTTAATTTATAGTATTTAGAAACACAGAGGTGACACAGATAGCAAGCATATATTACACAGAGATGACCTAAACAAGTTCTGTCTTCTTTCTCATCATCAGCAAACTTACTGGAGAGAAAGAGTCTTGGGGCCCACCAGAGACCTTCCAAACCCAAGCCTGCATGCTATTAAGACCTCCAACACATTCAGAAACCCAGTGACAGTTGAGAAACACTGGCCTTGCTCTAGGCACATAACATAACATAACATAACATAACATAACATAACATAACATAACATAACATAACATAACATAACATAGCATGTACCTATATGTACAGTTATGACAATGAGGCCCCAGAGTAGATGAGCATCCCACCCAGAAGCAATAGGTCCTGACCGGAAAGCCACAGCTCTCCTAGCGCTCTGCCACCATCCTGCTCTCGTTTAGAGGAGCTATGCCTGTCCTTCTTGAGGCCTAACCAAACCCAGGCCTCCTGCCCTTAGTCTGTTTCTCTGAAGTTCTGTTGAATGCAAGACTGTGTGCAGCAGGAAGCTCTGGGAGGCCTGGAGCCAACTGAGCCCCAACGCTGCATCTGTGAAGGAAGTGCTTTCCAAATCCTATTTTAAATGTGTTTGTTTATTTCCAACCCATAAACATTTTGGAGTGCTCACCACATGCAATGCTCTGGACTAGATGAAGTGGGAGTGAGCGTAGCGACCTTGCAGCCCAGCCCAGGCTTGCAGTCTGGCTGAGGCAGCAGACACTATCACCATGTAATTTGGGGTGGGCTTAATGGAGTTACATGGAGTTTTATTTACTTTATTATGGAGTAGGCACCAACATTTATCTCTAATAGTATTATTACACCAGCCGGTCGCTTTAGACTGCTGACACAAACAGAGGGAACTGAAACCAGGCAGAGTAAAAAATCTGTAATGGAAAGAACAGCCTTGGTTTGCAGTGTGTGGGGCCAAACTCGGGGGCCTGTGCATGCTGGACAAAGGGCTCCACGCAGAGCTGTGCTTGCAAACTCCACAGTACAACTTTTAGAAAAGAAAACCTCAACTTGCCAATTAAATGTTAAATGGAAGAAAACATGTTAATAATCCTAGCATGAGTTTTGCTGTTATTGTTTCTAGTGTTTGGGGTTGGAAATGGCATATTCTAGCTAATCTAAATAATGTCAAAATGAGACTTACTATACCGGAAGTATGCCAAGTTAACAAAGCTGATTTGCAAAAAGATGTTAGGGAATCTGGGTCCAAGAGTATTGTATCCATAGCTCATATGCTATACTAGAAAACAATCGTTATGAATCTCAAGCCTATCTTAATATTACTGCCTTGTATCATCTAAAGTATTTTTGAAACATTAATACTAGTTCAGGATCATTTGATAAATATTCATCACAGCAGTTATATGACTTTTAAAAAATGAACTGTCTTTAGCTGGGCAGTGGTGGCACATGCCTTTAATCCCAGCACTTGGGAGGCAGAGGCAGGTGGATTTCTGAATTCAAGGCCAGCCTGGTCTACAGAGTGAGTTCCAGGACAGCCAGGGATACACAGAGAAACCCTGTCTCAAAAAAAAAAAAAAGAAAAGAAAATGGAAATTGTTGTTAAACCTTGAACTTTGGCATTTCTTCTGAAGGAAAAAAAACTAAACAATTACTCTATAAACCATCGCTTTGCAACAATTTCTAAAAGCAATTTTGCAAAATCTTGCTTGCACTTGTTGAAACAGAAATAGATGGATTGGTTATATAAAGAACATAATAAAAATGCCTGGCCAATTAGAAATGGATACTCAAATTACCATATAAATAATCTCTTAAAGTGTCTCTCAACAGGCAGGAGAGAGGGCTCAGTGGTGAAGAGCACTTGTTACTGTTGAAGAAGACCAGCTTTGGTTTGCAGAACCCACATGGTAGTTCACAACCATCCGTTAACTCCAGTTCCAGGTCAAATGTCTTCTTCTGACATACAAGGGCACACATATGATACAGATATATACATGTAGGCAAAACACTTGTACACATAGAATAAATAAATCAAATTTTTTAAATTGTCTTTCAAGGTCCATTTTAATTTCAGAATCACTTTGAAGACAGTTTTCATCTAATAGTGAGAACTAGGTGAAGCCTTGACATAGAGACATGGCCAGAGCTTATTTTCAGTCAACAATGTTCATGAGTAACTCAACAAGGTGTTTGGACTTTCACAAAACATTTAGATGGAGGGGGTGTGATTATAGATAAAATAAGGTTGGCAAAAATGTTGAAAGTCTTGTGATAAAAGATACAAGAATGTATGCTATATTTTCTTATAGGCAATAAAATTGATTTTAAAAACATCTTCAAAAAGATTTTATCAAGTTGCATATTGCAATTACATGGTAAACCAGGTTTAGGATTCAGAGGGTGAAAACAATCCATCTCTTTATCTTACAATTAAAGAATAGTCATTACTGATTTGACCTGTATATTGCCTTTCTTCACAATGTGAACAGTTCTAGTAGTAACATCCTTGATACTATGATTCAACTGAACTCAACTACAGGCCAGAACAAAATGCAACACCATTCGAAGAAATACAACAAATTCCAGCAAGACTCGATCAAAACCTCCAGGACCGTGAATTCTGACTACAGCATCTGCATCCCCTAAAAGTGCTTCCCCACAAAATACTTGCCACTTGATTTTTCTCATTATCAGAGGAGAAGATTGGTAAACCATGGGATAAAAGTGGTCTGGGCACTTGTGAGCACATCTTATCTGAAAACCAAGCAAATTCTGAGTCACAAAGGAAAAGATAAATGTCAGTGTAAAGATTTCCTGGGACCCAGAGGAAAAGTGAAGAATCTGACTCATAAAGAGACAACATAGCAGGGTGTGAGGCGTGGGCCTTTAGTCCCAGCACTCAGGAAACAGACAGGTAGGTCTTTGTGAGTTCAAGGTCAGACTAGTCTACAAAGAGAGTTCCAGGACAGCCAAGACTGTTACACAGAGAAACACTGTCTCTAAAACAAAAACAAAACAAAACGAGACAAGATAGCAACAGAGATTCAGCTATTAATCTCTAAGATCAGGCCACAGAAATAAAGGGTAATCTAATCCTGGACTTTAGATTCAATACTTCCATTAACCAACACTGGACTCAAGGCACTACTGATACTAGTAAAATGACTTCTATATTACTTCTCACTCTTTTGTTCTAGTCAGATTCAAATCCCTAGTAGGAAATTCTAACTGCTGTGATATAGCCAGCCCTAACTGGCTAGTTTCATTCTCCTTGGGAGATGGGGCTGAAACCTCACACAATAGCAGAGAGCTCAGATGGATGGAGTCAGCTCAACTGACAATAATCAATACCCAGTGCTCTTCTCCTGTTACACACACATCTAACAATATCTTTTGGTGGGGGGAGAAGGAAAATATTTCTCTGTGTAGTCCTAGCTGTCCTGGAATTTGGTGTGTAGACAGGCTGGTCTCAAACTCAGAGATCTTCCTGCCTCTGCCTTCCAAGTGCTGGCATTAAAGGCCCAGCATACATAGCGGTTCCCACTGTAATTCTGAATGTATGTTATGCTATTCGAAGGTTAGTTGAAGCAGGAGGTGCTGCATAGAATGCTACAGTATAGGCTGGATTGACTGTTAACATGATGAAGAGGAAGGAGTAAAGAAAGATATTACAACAAATAGTAAAGTCTGAACTCAATGAATCAACTCCATTTCAAGCTAATGACTGAGCACTTACAAACTTGATGGACCTGTTAGGCATTTGTTGCTGGCCCAGATAGCTTCAGTCAGCAATAGCCAGACATGAGTAAATGTTGTACTGCACATGCACCTGGTTGATGCCATGGAAATGAGAATGGTATGAAGAGAGTTACATAATTAAAAGCCAATGTGAGTAGAAAAAAATAATAAATCAGCAATCATATTTCTGCATAAAAAGCAATGCTTTGAGAAGTATTGTACCAAAGCCATAAATAAGAGAGAACAGCCATTTCAAAAATCATAGAATCCAGTGACTTATACAAGAAACAATAAGACAACATTAATATATATTTATCAAAATTCTATGAAAGAGTCACAGCAGGGCCAGGCATAGTATGGGAGGCCAAGGCAAAAAGATTGCAAGTTTGAGGCCAATTTGAACAAAAAAAAAAAAAAAAAAAGGTAAGCTTAGCTTGGGACCCCATTTGGTTTGGGGTTATAAATATACACCTATCTTTTAACAATGTACTTAGAAGTGTAGTTCCTTCACCTGCACATACTGGGTGCACATACCTGTCTTCAAACACCGCATCTAGCAACCTCAGACCCTTCTCAGACCCTCCCTCATCTACAACAGACAACACTCCCTCCCATCTTTGAACAATGACACAAGTTTTGCCACCCCCAATAGTAGTCATATTTAGGCAGTTTCTGTGTACCTATATTCCCAATATATCTGGGTATAAAGACTAATCTGGCCTGAACTGGTATTGGGTGCATGCATGGGAATGCAAAAACTTTGTTCTCTGGTAACCTTTTAGAGAGAGTTCCCTATTAACATCCTATGCACATGTATAATTGGGCATGTGTATGGTAAAAATCAGACCCACTGTGGAAAGGGTCTTACACAATAAACAAGATGATTACATAACCTAATCTATCAGTCAAAATAAAAGCTAGCCCACACTACTTTGGTTAGTAAGCAAAGTCCTCCTCTTGAATCCCCATCAAAGGAAGCTCTGAACAATAGTCAGTGCCTGTGTACCCTGTCACTCCCATGGCCCTCTGTCTGTCTCCACAGTGTATCCCTCTAATATGCACGATCACTTCACTCTAAATACTTCTATCCTGCTTCTTCCACAAATCTACCTTATTTTCAGTTCTTTGGATAAGAGGCCGAGGACCTGTAGACACCCAGCGCAGACCCTAAGCACTGGCAACCCTACTTGACAGCACTCTGGTCACGTCTAATATTAATCCAACACAGTCAAACTCCATAGAAATGTGCTGCTTATTTGTGTAAGTGCCAGGTCTCTAAACGTTGTAAGACAAAAGAGAAATGAGAAAAATCTACCTGGATATTAAATCTGGCATTCAGTACTCGTTTTCTTTTATCCCTCAACACTTTAGAAATCGTGATTGTACCAGTTAATCTTAGCTGTCAATCAGATGAGATTGTTTGGAGGATAGGCCTCTGGGAAAGCCTGGCAGGCATTATCTTGATTAGGTTGATGCAGGTAGAAGACTGGCCCCATCGTGGGTGGCACTGGTGCCTAGGTTGGGATCTGGACTATAGAAAAAAAGAGATAGCGCGCTGAGCACAGACGTTCACCGATGTCTTCTTCCTGTGGTCAGCCGATTAAAGCTCCTGCTGCTTTGATTTTCCTGGCTATTACTGGGGACTCCTTATTCTTTTCTTGTGGTGAATTTGTGATTTGGCAGGGTGTTTTTATCACAGCAACAGAAGAAAACAAAGAAGCAAGCAAACAAACAAGAAACTTCATGATATTTGAAGCAAGAAAACAGAAAAGGCTTTCCCATACAGCTTTAAGATGACAGTTAATATCAAAGTATGTGTTGCGAGACAGTGAAGTAATTCCTCCTAGTGATCAAGCAGCATAGGGAGCCAGTGAATTCCTGAGTGAATGTGTGTGGTTGACATAAGCAAATCCACCCTCAGGTCTGAGTGTGAATATTGACAGAGTATGTGCAGAAAATGGGAGATGTCCGTTGTGCTTTGCTTCCCCAACTACCACCATGTTTACAGCCTGAAGACCACTCCCCTACAGAGACCGCTTCTACCAAGCTAAACCTGCCTCCTGTTTACCTGCTTGTAATAACTCTACTTCCTCATTCAGCTGCATCCAAGAACCCCGATTCCCCATTTGACCGTATATAATAAACACACTAAGTTTCCAGGGTCCTGTGCCTTCACCATCTGAGAGCCCAGACCACCCAACCCCAGCTTTTCTGTGTTTGTATGTCTGTCTGCCCTTTTGTTCTTCCCCTGATGCCTTGGTTAGGTTGGTCCCTGGCATCATGCAAGGATTTAGAAAGGTAGGGAAGGTCACATGCCTGTTAAGAACAGACACCAGAAAATGCATGTGGGAAGAGGTGTTACTCAATATAACCATTAGAAAACTTGATCGACAAGAGATTAAAACATTACAGAATGTAACCGGAAAAAGCCTGACTAGCAGGACTCCAGCAGCTGGAGCCTGAAGGTAGGAGAGAGTCTCTCCAAAACAAGAAGTAAACACTCTGCCAGATTCATGGAGAAGGCTGGGCTTGGCCAGTCCCCTTGCTCACTTGTTTGAAGGTGGGACAATGGGTTAGGGTTGGTGCAGTTTTGTGACTTGGATAAGCCCTTAAGATTACCCTAATTCTGTTCAAGACATTTTCTCTTAACCAGATATCAAGATGTGCCTTCCCCTTTTCAAATTGACAAATATTGAGACTATTTTTTGATCAAAATTTAATGCGCTTGTGGCTCGACACAGCCCTAACTTTTGTGTTATGGATATGGGCCAATGATCACTCATCATGTGGGTGTGAGGTTGGCCCTTCATTTCTAGTCTAAGATTTACAGACAACTAGGATGAGACATGGAAAGTTGGAAAGACACTTGGGAAGAAGGGGTTTGTGGGAGGAGAAAAATAAGACAGGCTACGTGAGAGGGAATATAATTAAGGCACATTATACATATATATGTGTATATGATGTTGTGAAACAATAAACTGTGTAAAAATAGTTATTAATGAATCTGGTTAGCATGCCTATCTCCTTGGTGAGATTATAAATTCCTTCACAGTAGCAAAGTATTAATTATAGCTATATTCCATAAATATTCCAAATATTTCATTATTTAAATAATCAAAATATCCTGAACCAGTGAATATCTTTAAATTAATCCTTTGCCTGATAGTATTTCTTTGTGTGTGCATGCATGTGAAGGTGTACACACATGTACATACATGTGAAGGTGCACATGCCTGTGTAGGCATATGTGGAAGTCAAGGTCAATGGCAAGTATGTGCTTAGCCCACTCTTCATCTTACCTTTTGAGATAGCACCTCTTTCTGAACCTGGAGCTTTCCATTTCAGCTAGAGTGCTAGCCAACAAGACCCCAGCATCCTCCCATCTCTGCCCACTTGGCACTATGCTTGCAAGCACACTCCTTATGTGGAGCCTAAGGATTGTAACATGCATAGTAAGTACTTTCTCCACCAAGCCACCTCTCTCCCCTCATGATTCCTTTTTATTTGTCTATTGTATCAAATGTTTAGGCTGGAAATGTAGATTAGTAAGCAGAAGGATTACCTGGGATGCAAAAGCCCCTAAGCTAAGCACCTAGCACCAAAAAAGAAAAAAGAAGTCAGAAAACTAATTGTTACCGCTAGAAATATAATATGAACCATATACATAATTTTAAAATTCTGGTAGCTATAGTGAAGAGATCAAAAGAAAACACGGAGTTGGGTCTAGGATCATCTATTTAATACAATGTCTCCCAAGCTGAAATTTTATATGAACTTTGACATATTATTTCTTGACCTTTTATAAAGAATTATTTAAGAAAATAAACTAAGTTTAAACAGAAAGATCCAATGCCTGGGGTCAAGAAGCTCTGGCCTAGATAAGGAAGGCTCATGGGTAATGCCTAGTGGTGGTCACCAATTGGTTAAAGTGTTTCTGTGCCAAGGAATTGCAAGAGATCTACAGGGCTTGGAAGATAGCTTTTTGGAAAGTATCTCCCCAAGCCTGTCAACATGGGTCACTGCTTGCTTCATCATGAGTACCTGTGCTGTAGATGGCCTTTACAGATAGATGGCTGCTGATTATCCAACATGGAGCTACAACATCTGGCATAAAAAAGATTTTGACTTCATAAAACACAATTGGTTTAAAATCATCTGACTGTCACCAAACCCCAGCTCCCTGGATAGGCAGAGTAGCAAAGTCCTGCTCTCATGACCCTTGACCCCTTCAAATTTGCTTTCTTTATTCATTTTAACTTGCCCTCACTCATGTAAAGATTTGCCCTAGAGAGACACATGTGGTCTTCCTAGGACTATAAATCTCTCAAGTCAAGGTTTGTCATTTTTGTGCCCCCAAATTGTCAATAGGTCAGCCTTCCAGAGGCCTTTCCATTGATCCCAGCCTCCCATCTCTGGTCCAGTTTCTTTCCCATCCCTCCATCTGGAACTCAATCACTAGAGGATTATTTGCAAAAATATGGAAGGTGTTCTTGAAGTTGACGAGCAACTGGGAGCAGAGGACCAAGATGGAAACAGTCTGAGTGAAAAGGGCAAGTTGGGAACAACTTCCAGCCTTTCCCACCAGAGAGAGGTCAAAATGCGGGCTACAAATCAAATCTGTCCTTGGTTCAGTTCACAATGACGAGATACCTGAGCCCAAAGGCTCCAGGCATCCGTCTGCCATTCGAGCCCAGAGGAAGCTGCCTAGAGATGAGGTCCTCCAGTTTGCTCCGACTGAGCTCAGGGTGAGAGCAGCGCTATCTGTTTCCCCTCTCCTCAGTTTTGTTATCCCCGGAGCTGTCATCAAGCCTCACATCCACTCACAGACTGTACGAAGGAAAGGCGCGCCATTCAGTGTTGGTACCAGATGAACTCTACAGGCCAGATAATGCGAATCTATGGGAACCCGCGGTAAATAGAAACGCGCTAGCTGCCCTCCTTCACCGCGACCTGCGAGGACATATTTACATCTCGAAGCTGAACACACGCTGGCTTAACTCCAATATTTTCTAACATTTTCCCAAGCATCCCCAGTTTTCTAAACCCTCTGGTTAACATGTATAAAAGAGAAGCCCAAAGAGGCAGAAATGTTAGAAGGCACTTATAAACATAGACCACCTTTCAGGATTTACAACAAGATCTTGTTAGTAAATTCAGAGACTTGTGTACGCTTGGACTAAATTTCTGTCTGGGTACATAGACACTAACAGGAGCATGCAGGGAAATGACCCAACTTTTGGATATCTCTCCCCAGTCTGAATTTTTACATTCGAAAGAGGCTAACCAACAATGCATTATACCAGCATAGCTTCCAGAATCAATGACAGTAAGAGACACAAAGAAAAACAAGGGTTGGAGATGTAGCTTAGTTAGCAGAATATCTAGGAGCACGCAGGAAGCCCTGTAACTCCAAGTAGAGGAATTAATTAATTAATTAATTAATTAAGCAAGCAAGCAAGCAAACACCTCCTGGGCATAACTTCCTTTCACCATGAACTTAAACCATTAAATGAAACAGCCACTTAGTCACAAATATTTACAGTATAAAAAATATTTTTCTCTTCCAATTTGGTTTGGCTATTCAAAGGCCTGTACCTTTAGATATCAATTTTTATAACCAATATGTGAATTTTAAGAAGTGAGGCTGAGAGTCCTGTTGCAATGTAGGGCTTACCATTGCTGACACAGGTCTATCTGAGGACTGACGGAACATCAGGCTTCTGCCTCACACCTCTCTCCCTTAACTGTCTCTAAATCCTCTGTTTTCAGCCATGGTTTGGAGTTCTCCTGATGTAAGGCTTGGCGAGCCTCTTTTGGGACTTCTTGGGTTTCTAGGCTGCAGTAATGGAGTATCTGAAATTTCACCATCCATGTGTTTGTGTAGAAGATCTCAAGCCCATGGACCCTTCACTGCCTTCAGGCCACCTCTCCTTAACTACTTGATGACTGACAGGTCACATCTCTCTCCTCTGTCTGCAGCTCAGTCCTCTCTGGGCCACATTTTGCTGATCAGATCCTCATCCTCCTGTGCACTGCTCACTGCTTGGCTTTAGGTCCTGTTTTGCCTTTGTTTGCTGAGGACTTCTGGTCACATGAAAACAATCCAGAAAGCCCAGGGCTGGGAAAATGTTCCTGTGAACAGATCCAGTGCCTTTTACAAGCACGTGCTAAAACAGAAGCCAGAGGAGAAAGGTCCTGCACTGGCAACAGTGCATTTTGCAAACAGAACCCATCTCCACCCTTGGGTGTTGTGATCATGCCCCCTGGCTGCCTCACCTCTCTTCAGATGAAGGCCAATACTGCATTCAAGCCTGAACTGCTCACCAGATAAAAGAACACAAAATACAAAGACTGAATGGGATTCTCGGGGTCTTAAGTTTGCATGTAAGAAGCCAACATGAGATTTGTTCTTTTTCTCCTGCCAGGTAGATCACCTTTCTCCCAGTTCCGACAAGGAGCTAACACAGAAGCAAAGCAGAAGCTCCTGGTAACCGTGACTGTTTCACACACGAACTGCCACAACCTCTGCCTAGTCTTCCTCTGCTCCCATACCTCACTTATACTGTGCACATGCATAGACTCAAGCGTTCTGGCACTTACAACCATAGACAGCTCTAGGTAGGGTGGCTCACACCTTTAACCCCAGAAGTTGGGAGTAAGAGGTAAGCAGATTTCTGTGAGTTCAAGGCCAGCCTGGTCTATAAAGTGAGTTACAGGACGCTGTCTCAAAATACACACACACACACACACACACACACACACCTGAATGAGACTGAAAGAATGACTGGCTTGCCTTAGCTACTTAAGCAATTGAAATTGCTTCATTTCATGCCTTTAAACTGTCCATTGCCTAGTTAAATTAAAATATACAAAGTGATTTATTTTTATTTTAGTTGAACCAACCAAAGGACACTCATCAAAGGGCACACAGTAATCTTGCAACTCAAAGACCCTCTCTGTGTCCATGGAGATCCTTCAGGGTTACTGCCTCCCACTGGGATTTAGCAGAGTTGCTGAATATTTTGTGACACATTCCCAGGAAGACTCTATGTCTAACAAGACTCTCATTTGAAAACCCAGATCTATACAATAGACTAGCTCAGAATTCTCTGTGCCACAGTATTTCCTTCCCATGTCAAATAGATTCAGAATAATGGTATTTTAAAGAATGGGATGCTCTGGTTCCCTAACAATATGATACCACTTACATAAACTTTAGGGGAATGTATCTGTTATGTAAATCAAGGAATGTGAACCACAGAGACCTGGCATTCCCTTCCCAAAGGGCATGGTGAAGAACTTGTCTAGTCTGTCATCCTCAGTTTGCAAGAACAGAGGAATTACACCTCATCCTTGCTCTCTAGAAGTTCCCAAGTCATCACCTCACACTAGGTAGGGCAGGTACCCTCCCACTTAACACCAGATGCTTAAATTTCATCACTGGAAGCCACACAGGCTGTCAGTTATCACCACATCCCAAAGCACAAGAATTCCCTGGTGGATCATGTTTTAACTGATTCCTTTAGCCCTCTAAGTCTCCAGAAAGAATAAGGTTTAAGGTTTTATTCTCTCTCTCTCTCTCTCTCTCTCTCTCTCTCTCTCTCTCTCTCTCTCTCTCTCTCTCTCTCTTCTCTCTCTCTCTCCCATCCAGATGGTGTTTCTCTTGTAGCCCTCATTCTGTAGACCAGGCTGGCCTTGAACTCAGAGATCCACCTGCCTCTGCCTCCCATGTGCTGGGATCAAAGGTGTGCGCCACTTCCTGGCAAGAATAAGGTTTTATTAACTGAGTATAGAGGGTAGCATGAAGTTCTACCTGAATCATAGAGCATGTTAGATTCAACTTCTTAGCCAGAGGAAAAAAATGAATACAAAGGTCTTTTCCCTCAATAATCACAATGTCTCAGCTACTGAGAGGCACAGAGGAAAGCATATTCAAATAGCTTATGACAGATGTTCCCAGGGCTGTGTTAGGCATGTACCAGACCCTCCTCAACAGCACTAGGCAAGCTGTTCAATGACTGCTGTTTGCTTTTCTTGTTACTCTCACCAAATATCTGACAAGAAGCAACTTTAGGGGAGCAGGACACATTTTAGCTCATGGTTGAACAAGATGCAGACCATCATGGTAGGTAGACATGGTGGAGTTTGTGGTATCAGGAGCTGTTAGCTAGGACTCCTCACAATCTTGGTAAAACACAAAGCTGAGACATCTGGCCAGAGCAGGGAGCAACAGTACAATGCTTTATAAAGCTCACCACCACTGTGATCCACTTCCTCTAGCTAGGCCTTGACTCTTCAAGCTTTCCCAGTCTCTCCAAACAGTGCCAATGTCTGGGAACCCAGTGCTCAAACACACAAACCTGGGGAGGGAGGGGGGCATTTCATATTCAAACCATAAGATTGATCAACTTCAGTATCTTGCATTTGAAGAACAGATCACCCTGCCTTCCACTGAAGACATTTATGTATTAATCAGCTGAAACGTGGGACAAGTCACAAAAGTAAAATGTTATCTGGAAATACTAAATAGTTGCTGACTTTCTTCTTAATGCCATGGGTTTCTTTTGGCATCTTATATCATATTCCACACATTGAGCAGAGACTATCACCAACATGTCTCTAATTATTCTTCCTTAAATTACATACATAAAAGCTAACAACAGAGATTAAAAACAGTTGCAAGGGGCTCATAAATCACCAGAGTTTATTCAGGAAACGAGGTCATTATTTCCAAGGCATGTTAATTTCCTAATAAAAAAAATGCTGTTATTTCTACTAGCTTTGTCCCAGAGGTGATATATCTGTTTTGTCACGATCCTTAAGAAATAGGCAAAGACTGAACAGATGCTTTGTACAGACAACTTCTCAAAATTAGAAGTTGTGATTTCTAAATTCCCCCAAAATCTCTCCTAAGAATCATCATGGCATACATATAAAAGAAACTGTTCAAACATGCATCCATGGACATCTGAGAGGCAGGAGGAAGCATGACTTTTAGGGACTTCAGTTTTCAGAAACAACTTTAACCTGTAAAGACAAACTTCTATAAACTCCAAAGTCCCTTCTAGTTAGGCTAATTATACACTTTTAAAAAAATGCCTTTAAAAAAAAAATATAATACTCCAGGGACACTGAGATGGCTCAGGGCATGGAAGCACCCTGCAAGTCTGGTGACCTGAGTCCCGTTCCTAGAACCCATGATAAGAGGAAAGAACCAACTCCCAAAAGTTGTCTGACCTTCACACTCATGCCATGGCATTTGAGTACAGACCAAGAAAGATACATGACAACAACTAATTGATTCATTGACTAATTAACTAATATTAGCGTTATGAATCTGCATGACTGCGGACCTCATCAAACACTGGCTTTTTATCTTCTCCCAAAGCTAAACAGGCCCATCAATGCTGTGCGGGGGAGCTTGTGCCGTATCTAACAGCCGCCATGAGCCAAGGGTGGAAGGGAAAGGAACTTAGACAAATCCTCCCGTTTACATTCTGGATAACCCACTTGCAGCCGTGCTTTGTGCAAGGAAATGCCTGAGAGGAGCAGAGAGACTGGAAATAAGTATGTTGACTAGAGTTAGGTAGAGTGGTGGAAACAGACGTTTCCCTCCCAGACTCCAAGCAACGTTAGTAGAAAAGAATCCTTGGGCTGAAAGAAAACAAGGGGTACAGGACTCAGAGTCTAGAAGTCCAGCTCTAACTTAGGTAGGCAGAACATCCTCTCAACTACGATAGGGAACAAGAGAAAGGGACAGTGAAGGAGCTCCATGACAAAGCCACCAGTGACTGTGAAAAGTGAGGAGAGCAGTCAGAAAGGGCAAGAGACGACAGAGTGACAGGGTGGACTGGACAGGAGCCTGAACAGGCCCCCTGCACTGGGGACCACCCCCACCCCTACCCTGGCAGAAAGAGTCCTAGGGAGCAGCCAGCTTTGATTTAAATCTAGAGATAGAGACATGGCATTGTGACCCTGAGAATGCATTTGCTGTGGGATAAAGTTTTACCCTTTCTAATTCCTCAGCTTCTAATTCTGACCTCAAATGTACACTCTCACCTTTTCCTTCCAAGACATTGTCATCTATAAATTAAAGGGGCAGTGCTTATTAGTCTATTCATCCAGGAAAGTATTGCCTGCCATGGGGAATGCTCAGGCTACTGTAAACCAAGGCTTGTCCACCCTGGGGCATGTGGCTCCTGCACAGATCAGTGTGCTGAACAGTATCACGTCTCAAAAACTCTCTAACATCACACCGTACAAAATAAACAAGTGTCAGTGGTATATGTGTGTGTTTAAATTTTGATAAGTAATATATCAACTTCCTAGGGAAAATTTGTTACCGAAACAAAAAAAAAGGCCTGAAAAATTGAATATTAAAAACTAAGTTGGCGCTTTTCGCCAAGATGGCGCCGAAAGCGAAGAAGGAAGCTCCTGCCCCTCCCAAAGCCGAAGCCAAAGCAAAGGCCTTGAAAGCTAAGAAGGCAGTGCTGAAAGGCGTCCACAGCCACAAAAAGAAGAAGATCCGAACGTCACCCACCTTCCGGCGGCCCAAGACACTGCGGCTCCGGAGGCAGCCAAAATATCCTCGGAAAAGTGCACCAAGGAGAAACAAGCTTGACCGCTATGCTATCATCAAATTCCCACTGACCACTGAGTCAGCCATGAAGAAAATAGAGGACAACAACACACTTGTGTTCATTGTGGATGTCAAGGCCAACAAGCACCAGATCAAACAGGCCGTGAAGAAACTCTATGACATTGATGTGGCCAAAGTCAATACCTTGATAAGGCCTGATGGAGAGAAGAAGGCATATGTCCGCTTGGCTCCTGATTATGATGCTCTGGATGTTGCCAACAAGATTGGGATCATCTAAACTGAGTCCAGATGACTAATTCTAAATATACACTTTTTTTTTCACCATAAAAAAAAAAAAAAACTAAGTTGGCATTAGGCCTCATGCATGCCCAGGAATCTCCCAAGTCTGTGGGTAAAGATAATGGGGAAGATAATAGAATATCAAGAAATCTAAAGAGACATCTAGTCTGCCACTTGAAAAAAAAATTACACTGTGCCACAAAGGCCATGAAAGGTCATCAACCCAATACACACATTCAAATAAAGCTTCTGCCCAGGCTCCTACCCAGCATGCCCTGCTGAGTCTATGTGCTCTGCATAAATGTTCCTGAACTTGAAGCCTTTATCTGTTTTCACTTCATCCTACTAATCCCAATGTCTCATTGCCAAACACAAGCGGAAGGTGCTATTCATATGAGCTCTTTGAAGCTACATCTCTGCCCAGGCTAAAACAGTGATGATTCAAATCCTCTTTTGTAACTGAAAACGAATGATGCCTGTTTCCTACCTCTCCTGTGTGTGTTTCTGGGAAGCTTTCTATCATAGGACTCACAGTTTGTAGACCCGGGGCCAGTACAGAAGCGCTCCATTATGTAAGAGAAGTTGTCTAGGGTCTTGTCACCTTGTTTGTTTTTTCTGGCAAGCATCACTGGAGGACCCATCTGGAGGGGAACACATGCGTAGTTTTTACGTACAAAGCAAAAAACCACTCCGTTCAATTTTACGTGCTCTTTCAGCTGTTTTTTAACCTTGAAGAGTAGTCTCAAGAAAAAAAAAAAAAAAAAAAGAACACCAGTGTTGTTCCTTGTCTTTCTAGGACCGTGGGGAAGACTTGAGAAACCAAGTCCATGCAGCTGCATGGTTAGCAGGGGAGTCTGCTCATGTCCTTCACATGGATTTACGAGGCTTTCTGCTGACATGAAGTATGTTCTGTACTGAATTCCTCAAGTGAAGCAGAACCACACGTATCTAGTTCTGAAGCAACATACTGAGTCACTAGTTTACATAGCAAAATGTGAAATAGCCATTTACAGTCCTGGGGCATACCTGTGAAGTGGACTGAACCGTAACAGCCATCTGGGAAAAGAAGAGAAGAAAAAAAAATTAATGAAAACAAAAACTTGTATTTAATTTTTCCATCTAAAAATCAGCTTAGAAACTCTTGTAACAGCCCCCCACTAGTGGAAATGAACTCCTGTAGCTTTTGCAGAAAGGATACAGTGCAGTGTGATCTCAGAACTCGAACCATTCTAAAACTGCTTGCCATGGCACTGTAGTCCTGCCTTTCTTGTGATACCTGGATGTGGATGTCACCTGGGCCTGGTCTCTTTCTGTAACCGTTGCATGGAATTAGTCACCAAACTCCCAGCAATTGCTTCTCTGGTCATCTAAGCCTTGTGTCTAGCCTCTCTCCTTTTCACACTGCTATGACTGGAGTTCTGGCTTTTCTGATCACTGGTTCAGTGTATGCACCCTTTCTAGCTGGTGTGGGGATGTCAAAGTTTTCCCTGCATACTACATTCAGAAGAATCCCCTCCGAATACCACCCAACATCACATCTTTAAAATCCTAAAGGTCTCTGTAGTGTGCCTACCTACCTACCTACCTCTTTTCTAGCTTTCTCCTTCCTGGAATCTACCCTAGAGATAAAACCATTACTAGCTAGTCCTCAAACTGACCTTATCTTTTCCTACCTATAAGCTATTCCCCCACAGCCCAGATACCATTCCCCATTTATGAAGCACTTTTTGTTGCTGTGATCAAAAATACCAAAGTTGGGGGGGGAGCAACTTAAAGGGATATCTTAGGGTTTTAGACTCCATAACCAAGGCAACTTTTATAAGGACAACATTTAATTGGGGCTGGCTTACAGGATCAGAGGTTCAGTTCATTTTCACTGAGGCAGTAGCATGGCAGCATCCAGGTAGCCATGGTGCAAGAGTAGCTGAAAGTTCTACATTTTCATCTGAAGGCTGCTAGGGGAAGACTGACTCTCACATGGTTAGGAGGAGGGTCTCACTGCCCACCCCAACAGTAACACACTTCCTCCAGCAAGGCCACACCTACTCCAACAAGGCCACACCTCCTAATAGTGCCACTCACTGGGCCAAGTATATTTAAACCATCACAAGAGAGAGAAGATTCACCTTGGCTCATGGTCTGAAAGGTCTCAGTCCGTGGCAACTCAGTTCCATGACTCTGTGCCTGATGCAGTGGAACAGCACAGAATGTGGTGGAGCAAAAAGGCTGGGATGAGATGCTCTTGTCCAAGGCCTGGGTACCACAGACCACAGCCTGTTTTCATCCACTAGCCCCACTTCTTACCTTTCAGTATATCCCAATGATACTAACCAAGTTATGAATTCATGGATGGAGTCAGCCATTGATGAGGCTAGTGCTCTCAGAATCAGGTCACCTGTCAAGAGCACTAAGCCAAGCCTTCAGTACATAAGTCTTGGGGGAGCTGGACCTACAGTACATGAGGTTTGTTTAATGGGGGCATCTTTCAATACACTACCCTTAGGGGTGGAAGCACATCGTATCTAAAAACCACAGCAATTGTCTCTGTGTGAAATTTTCCATGAAAAATAAGTCCAGAATATTCTCTTTCCTCTTCAAACATCCACCAGGCACTGTTCATCTTCTAGCTATGATGATTCAAAAGTAAGTCCTGGTATTTGGGTTTGCATTCATGTCCTACGGCTGAGAGTGCAGGACGGGTCTGCAAGCAGTACTCGGTTGTCATTCCTCAAGAAAGATCTCCTTGGTTTTGTGATTTGTTTTGTTGAAATACAGTCTTTTGCTGAGACCTGGTTTTCAGCAATTAAGCTAGATTTGGTGGCCAGAAAACTGGAGAGGTCCATTTCTCTCTGCCTCCCCAGCCCTGGGATTACAGCACACCCCACTGTGCTGGGGGCTGGGATTGAAGTCCTCTGTAACTGGCCTATCTCTGTCCTGTGTCTGAAATCCTGTCTTACTCATCTATTCAATGCATTACACATGGAGCACTTACCAAAGTTAAGGCACTCTGCTCAAAGCTGAAGATATAGGGGAAATTCAGTGGTCACAGAGCTCTTGTCTCACAGGGAGACTAGTGGATTGCTTATTGGGGAAATGGTTATAGAAATAATTCTATGATGAATAATAGTGGCAATTAATACTGTAGTTTCAGGCTACCTCATCAGGGCCCTCATCCTAGTGGGAAACACCAGGCAAACTTTCCCAGAAGAGATAATATTCAGGGTGAGAGAAAGATTTGCAAACCCAGATGAAGGGCTGGAGGTGTTAGGCAGTTGTTGAGCACTTGCCCAGGATGTGCAAAGTTCATGGTTCAATCCCCAGCACTAGCAAAAAGAAGAAAGAAAAAACAGAAGGGAGATAAAAGACAAAAAAAAAAAAGTTTAAGGGACTGGAGAGATGGTTCAGAGGTTCAGAGCACTGACTATTCTTCCAGAGGTCCAGAGTTCAATTCCCAGCAACCACATGGTGGCTCACAACCATATGTAATGAGATCTAATGCCTTCTTCTGGTGTGTCTGAAGACAGCCTTTCAAAGGTTATTTGTGAAGGTACAATGTACTTTGATATGTCCCTTTAAAACTCATCCTGAAGACATCAAAGAGCAGACAGAAAAAAATATAGAAAGGCCAGGAGAAAAGAGCCAATGCTTAGACCAATAGATTGCCTATGGTGGTGGTGGGGGGGGGGGCTGATAACTATTGGTGTTAATCATTTAACATGGATTTTTATAGTATATATAATAAAACAGGACGACTTGTCAGTAATAGTAACTTAGATGAGGCACTCCTCTGGGAACATGGATGAAGGAGGTAAGGGGACAGTCCCTTGTCTGCATGTACAAATGATTATGCCACTTACTAGAGCAGAAAAGATGGAAGAGAAGCAAATCTGTAGAAAGACTCAGGACTTCTGTTTAAGATGAGCCAAATTCACATGCAGCTTCTGAGTCCCATCTGGAATTCAAAGCAAGCTGAAGGAGATAGACTTTTCTACTTAGAAATTAGCACAGTTAAAAGCCACAGGAGATGGAAGAGGAGTAGAAAAAAAGGGGGTGCCTAGATGTCTCCATGTCATAGAGCACTTGCTGATCATGCAGAGGACCAGCTTTGGTCTCACCTGGCAGCTCAGAACTGACCGTAACTCCAGTTCCAGGAGATCATGCACTCTCTTTTGTCTTCTTGGACTACCAGGCACACATGTGGTATTCATACATACAAGCAAGAGAAACATTCGTTCACATAAAATCTTTTAGAAGGAAAGGTTCAGTTCAGTGGATAACGCTAATTGCTGCTTCGCTTGACGGCTTGAGTTCCATCCCCACAATACACATGGTGGTAGGAGGAAGTGACTAGTGTGGGTCTGATCCACCATACATGCATGGCATGGCATACACACTATACCACACACACACACACACACTATAAACAAACAAACAAACATTTTAAAAATTTCACCTATGAATTTTTCTTTTTCAAAATACAAACCAGTAGCCCAATAAATTTTTGTGGTTTTCATATATGTGCCTTTAAAAAGTACATCCTACCAGGTGCTCCAATGTATATCCATGATTAAAATAACCAGAGGAAAAAACTTGAGCAAAGAGATCAAAGATGGATCACTGAGGAAGTATCAGTACAGATTTTAAAAAGCTGCCATAAGCAAGAGAGAAGGGAATCGTCAGGAAGCAGCTGCTCACACCAAGTGACTCTGGGGGCCACTAAAATGCTCTGAACTAAAGACTGAATTCACTCCATGATGATCTCAGCAAGAGCAGGTTCTGTGGAGTTATGGTCCAAATGCAAAAGAAAACAGGTTGGAGAAGGTAGACAATTGAAGCAGGAATAGAAGGGTTAAGAGGGCTTGTGATCTCCAGGGGCCCACGCTTCCTTTCTGAAAGCAAGAGTTGACTGTATCTAGAAGTCCTCTGCATAATGGTCAGCACGTTGCCTCGCTCACACCAAATAGCATCTTAAACACTAAAAAATGTGTCTTTCATAATTACAAAATAATCTGCAAAACACAGAGACATCACCTTGATTTGATTACTTTCATTAATCCCCAAAACTCCAAGTATGCCCTTACAGTATGCCAGACACCTGCTCATCGCTATGTATACAGAGAAGACATGGTATCCTTGTTACCTATTTATTAAATGACTATGACCAACATGGGCCCTAGGGACATAGAAGGTTCTTGACAGAAGTGGAATATCCCAAGGGTCTACCCTGTAGAGCCTAAGTCTACGAGTCATTTGTTTTAACAGAAAGCTACTCAAGATGTGTGGGTATAATTGTTCAAGGATGTTTTGAGCTTCCTCGTGGTTCCTGTCTAGAGATGTGGGTGTGTCTTCTTCTGAAGCCACATAGACAAGATAAGACACCCAAAACAGAGAGCTACTTTAAGGACTTAACAGTCTGGCTAGTATGCAGGACAGTTCCCAATACCTCTCTGTAGAATCAGTCAGAGGCTTCAGAGACCCAACTTGTCTGGGCAAAAGTTCTGGCCTTTCCTTCGCCTGGAAGCACCGGAAGTGGATAGACAATGCTCCTGGAGACTTCCTGAAACCCCAGGATCACATTAGCTTAGAGACCGAAGAGTTTTTCTCCCATAATTCAGAAAGGTCTGAAGAGAGGGAAAGGACTTTAGGTAAGATATTCTTCCAGAGGAGGGGGCCCTTTGCACCTGACCGGGGTCACCTGGCCACTAGGGGGCTTTAGCGACACACTGAAAGACAAAAGAACCAGGTGGCATGCTCACCTGCTCTTAAGAACATAATTCTCTTCTCCACCTAATGGAATCTGCCCAGATTCTGAAGGTCTTGTCTCGCCCGCTAAAGATGGCAGTCTAGCTTCAGCTTTGAAGTTAGTATGGAGTGGCACAGCAGCATTACCATAAAGAATTATGAGGAGCAACATCTCCAAGGGACTACCCGAGGAAAATCACCACCCTGAGGAGCAAATCCTGAGAATGTGAGAGGTAACCAGGAGCTGCACCCATTACTGCTTTTCAAAAGGACAAACACGGGCCAAGTACAGAGATTAGAAGAAACTGAGTGGAAGATTCGTAGGTCATCTCTGGGGAATTCACTACTCCCGGGCATAGTCTGATTCCAGAGGCATTTAGAGCTAAGACTCTTGCTTCATAAATGAAATCCAGGCAAATCTAAGTGCTTACTTTAAAAACATCCTTTCCTAGATGTTCAAAAGAGAACAAACTTAGGCTCTGCCATAAAATGGGCCTGGAAACTATTAATGTATCAATGGTCTTAAATGGAAACATTTCCTATAAATACGTAAGATCCAACCCAGTTAACTAAAAGTAACTTTCCCCTCCTTAAAGGATTTCATACTTTATAACTATCAAGTAGCTAACGATACCTTTAGTCAACTCTTCAACCCCCAATACGCCTTTAAAATCCAAAACCTAAAAATCTTTGTCTAAAACTTTCTGATATTGTTAAATAAAAAGTATTGTGCGTGCCGGGCGGTGGTGGCGCACGCCTTTAATCCCAGCACTTGGGATGCAGAGGCAGGTGGATTTCTGAGTTTGAGGCCAGCCTGGTCTACAGAGTGAGTTCCAGGATAGCCAGGACTACACAGAGAAACCCTGTCTCAAAAAAAAAAAAAAAAAGTATTGTGCGAACTTCGTTATCTACTCCAAGCCTTCAAAGGCTCTCCAACTTAAGGCTGGTCCCTTTCTTCTCGGTTTTTAAATTCTCTGCATTGTGAGCTTTTCCTTTAGTAAGTCATGTACATTTATGGAAATACATGGAACGAAACAGCAGTTCTTCAGTTTGTGAGACCAACTGTAATAAAGTTGTGTTTCTATTCCAAATATTTTCATCTAATTAGTGTTGTGGAGCTGCTTGGCTGCCATAGACCTTGCCTTGTTGATCCGGCCCACTTTACAGGTGCCCTTAGGACATTTCTTCAGGGTTAATTTTAGGTTTCTACCCTTGGTTATCATCTACAGGCATAACATTATGAAGTTGTGCTTGCTACATACACACACATACTTACTCACGTAACCATATGCATATACACACTCACACTCACACATTCACATATATATGCACACACCATATTGCTAATTTGAGTAGCTTAATAAAATGTTTCAAGGTTGTTCATATAAAATATACTTAAGTAACTTTAAAATATTACTAAGTCAAGACAAGAATGCCAATGAAGATTGTAGATGAAATTTGTTTCTATTTTTGTTGGGAGAATTGCTTGGTTTTGTGGTTGGCTTAAGACTGGCTACGGAGATCAGGCTGGCTTTGAACTCACGGAGATCTAGCTACCTTTGCCTTTTCGGTGCTGGGAGCAAAGGCCTTGGCCATCACACCTGGCTGTGAGCTAAGTCTATTTGCTGTATAGTTTGATAACAAAGTACCACAAAGTTGTTAAACAACAGTGCTTTACTTTCTCACAATCCTACAAGTCCAGAGTCTAAGATCAACCTGTCAGTAGGGCTGGTTTCCTGAGGCTTTTCTCTCTGCCTGTGGATGGTCTTCTCCTCCATCCTGTCAGTAGGGCTGGTTTCTGAGGCGTTTCTCTCTGCCTGTGGATGGTCTTCTCCTCCATCCTCCATGAATGGGTCTGTGTCCAAAGTTTTTTATGTTATAAAAATGTCAGTTATTTGTATTTGTCAATCATAGGACATTGTTACCTTAATTAATTAATTGGTTCAGGAGGAAGCTGGGGATTAAACCCAGGTACCCATATATACTAGGCTAGCACTATATCAATGACCTGTGGACACAGGCTCAAGACATTATTTTAAGTAATTTATTTAAAGGCACTGTCTAAAGAGAGCCTTATTTGAGGTATTGGGGTTTAATAGCTACATGTATGAATTTGGGGAGCTAGAATTCAACCTATAATACTTGTCTTTCATAAATTTATGACATATTCCTAATTTGTTGGAATACTTACCACTATTGGAATGTTTAATACTTGTTAAGGGGAAATTTACAATATACTAATATCCTAAATGCAAGAATCATTCTATATACAAAGTCAAAATATTTAAATAAGCCACAGTTCTCATAAAGTCAGGTATTAAATGGGATTTTCAGTAAATATCTCAGATGCACTTTTTACCCAAACTTTGTAAAATTACTCTTTCTAGTAATAAAGATATCATATTGAAAATATTTAGCCTCTACATTAAAACACAGTTTTTCTGAAATAGTAAAAATTACCCCCAGTCCCTTCTTTCCATCTTTATTATTGTGAATATCTGAACCTTCAGCCATATCATCTCTCTGTGCACATACGTATAAACACCATACAGATGAATGCACACACACACACACACACCATTCATACACGTCCATGCAGGCCCACACAATTTAATATGAATAGAATTATTGTACATAGCAGTCTTCAGCATTGGCCTATCCACTAGACAATACACGTATTGAAATATTTTTCCATGCCAATGTATAGTCATGGTTCAACCCGTTTTTTTTAATGGCAACATACAGTTCTGTTGTATGAATGTACAATGCTGACTCTGAACCAGTCTGTAACTCTTTACTTCTTTTCTTCAATCACCAATGATGTCATGCTAATGCACTGTAATATATGTGTGACCATATATGTGCATCTGAGATAAATCGCTAGAAGTAGAATTGTAACTGTGAGGACTCACAGCAGGCTGCCCTCCAGACACGCCATCAGTTCACACCACACCATGTGAAAACGTCCACACTCCTGCAAACACATCACCAGTCTTTAATCTTTGCTAAGCCAAGTTCAGGTCTAACAACTCGTCTTCTCCTTACCTATATTTCTACTTGTGTTTTCTACTGACATTCTCTGCCTTGTTTATACTTTAAATAACATATATTTTTTTTAATTTTCACTGCAAGAAGATGTTATTTCTAAACCGTTCAGGAAAACGAGCAATCAAAAGATCCTAAAGTACTTCAGAAATCTAAATAGAACCTGCCCATTCTCTCTTCCTTTAAAAACTCCCTAACCTCATCCATACTGAAATGATGATAGCCTACAACCTGGCTACAAAATAAATAAGCCAACCAGAATCTAGCCTCCTGCTAGTTTAAGTTAGCTATCCCCAGAGACGTTGCCAATTGGCCATGGAGCTGAATGTTAGGGGATCACCAGAGGTTGGACTTCTTATCAACAGTCATTGTCGTGAACAATTTAAAACTGGAAAAGAGGGGGCAGGGAAATTTTCAGTGGAAAGACTGAAAAACTATGCTTAGCATGCCTGAGGTCAGCTCAGTCTCCAGCACTGACATCATCATACTTGTTAAAAGATTTAAGAAGACACAGATACAAGTTTACATTAGCAAGGAAGGGAAAGCCTTATTTAAGAAAACAGGGGTGGAGTGGGGGTGGGCAGGATGCTGGAGAGGTGGCCTAGTCGCTAAGAGCACTTGTTGCTCTTGCAGAGGAGTCTAGTTCGATCTCCAGCACCAGTAAGATAATTCACAGTGATCTACATGTAAGTTGAGGGGATCCGAGAGCCTCTCCTGACCTGTATGGGAATTAAGCATACACATGCAATACACAAATGTATGTAGCCAAAATACTCTCAAATAAAATACATAAGTCTAATTTTAAAAAGAAAAGGAAAGTTGGTGTGTGGTGGTACAGGCTTTTAATCCCAGCATTCAGGATGCAGAGGCAGATGGATCTCTCTGAGTTGGAAATCAGTGTGACCTACAGAGTAAGCTCCAGGACAGCCAAGGCTACACAGAGACACCCTGTCTCAAAAAAAAAAAAAAAAAAAAAAAAAAAGAAGAAAAAAAAAAAGGAAAAAGAAACAAGAAAAGGAAGACACAGAGGGCAGGCTTCGAAGCTGGCTAAGTCTTAAAGTAGCGAAAGGCCTGGCTTAAGCCAAGTGTGAGCCCACTTACTTTTGGTTGAGTTGGAGAGCAGCTAAATGAAACCAGGAGAAAGATATGAATAAATAATGTTTGGACTATAGTATTTAGGTGCAGCATGCATGATGTGGTTTACTGACTCGGTGTGCTGGGAGGCCTGGAAAATGATGGGCTACTTGTGAAAGTGTTTCTTTTCCTGCTGATGGATTTGAGCTAGGACTTGCAAACATGGATTCCTTTAAGGGTTAAACAGGAACTGTTAAGTCTGGAGAAGAGGCCAGTGAGTGCCCCACCTTAAAACTCTTCAGAGTTAGCATTTGCTTCAAATAGATTGTGCCTTTAAGACCCAATTTTATCTCTGACTTGCCAAAGTTACACCTGCGTTATGACTCTGGTGGTACTAAGAATTGATGTTTGTCCTGGTACCAAGATAGTGTCTGAATGCACATAAAATGCACATAGAACATTCCATAAGTTAATGCTCATCTCCACCACTGTGTCATTCCAGTGGCTGGGATTGTGACCCTCACAAAATTCATGTGTTGAAGCCCTAAGCCCCAGCACCTCAGAATAGGACTCCATTTGAACACGGGAGGCAATTAAGTTAAAGTGACCTTTTTAGAGGTTGAGAATGAAGTTTAGGAACAGAGTACCTGCTTAGAATTTGCAAGGCCCAGGGCTTGGTCCACAGCTGTACAAAAAAAAGGAAGGAGGGGAGGGAGGGAGGGAGGAAGGAAGGAAGGAAGGAAGGAAGGAAGGAAGGAAGAAAGAGGGAGAAAGAGGAGAAGGAGAGGAGGGAAGGAAGAAGATGATCAGGAGAAGTAGAAGGACAATAAGGAGGAACAGGAGGAGGAAGGGCAGGAGGGGTAGGAGGAGTAGGAGAAGGAAGGAGAGGAGCAAAAGGAAGAGCAGGAGGAAGGAGCAGGAGGCAAAGACAAAACCTTTAGGTAGGCACTTATCTAATGTGTATCCTTTTAAGAAAAGGAAATTTGAACCCACACAGGATGCAGGAGACTCATCCACAGAGTACAGATGGATCTCGTGAGAGCATAAGGGAGGCCATCTGTGAATCTGCCTTTGGAGAATCATTCCTGATAACATCTTGCTCTTAGACTATGGCCTCTCGAAATTCAAGGAAATTAATTCCTGTTATTTAAACAACTCCTCTGGGATGTGTTGTTGTGGAAACTCTAGGAAACTAATATAGTTGTTATGGTCCTGTATGTCAGTGCCCTCAGATAGACCAAGCACCTCTGGAGTAGAGGCTAAACTCAGGCAGTGTGCTCACTGGCTCGTGCAGTGCCAGTGTGTGGAGGTAGGTAGCCACCCAACAACGTGTTAAATGGATGAGTAAAAGAGCTTTCTACAATTGTTTAGATGTTCTGACTTGGCAGCCAATACATTTTAAGGCATTCCCCTTTAGAACTATGGGTTTGACTAAAAGGCTCATCAGGTAGAATGGTGGAGACAAAAGGCAGAGCCATACAGAAGATTTGCATTGAGCTATTTGCAAGCATGAGCCATACAAACTGTGCAAAGGGGAAAGGTGCTCAATATTTCATTCAGAGAGACTAGATTCTAGGAGAACGCTACACTGGACTTCAAGTCTCCTCAAGTCACCTTGGAAGCAGCTATGTCTCCCTCATGACAGTGGGGGAGAAAAAGCCAGAATCTTCTTTGGAGTCGAAGCCCCCGCCCATTACCTACAGGTGAAAAAAACTGTTCAAGTACGCCAAGGCATGAAGTGCAGGCCGCAGGCCGCAGCTATTGATCTGCCGCAGTGCAATTACCTAGACTCTAGGCCATATTTTCCCAATTTGTTGAGAACTATATCATGTGGGAAAGAATTAAAAGGTTTACTAAGGTCAATACAAACATAATTTATTGCTTCCTTTCCATCAACCAAGCTCATCTGCTTAGGTCTGTGACCAGTTAGTTAAGTTGGTTTTAGCATTGTCCGCTCAGGGGCAAGGTCAAGGTATCAGTTTACCAAATCTGTTCCTCACCTTCTGTGGCACAGTCACAGACTACTGCTCTAATAGTTCAGTATTATTTGGATCTCAGGAGGAACCTGGGGAACAAATCCACCTGGAACAGACAATGTAAGCCAAGGTTGCTGGAAGACATGTTCTTCTTGAGTCCATGCCTGGTCTCACAGATCAAAGCTTCTAAGAGGGTCAACCTTAGTGGGCTTGGGCTGCAATGACAAACTGACATATACATGTGTGAGAATGGCGGGCCGGTTTACAGCTCTGCAAGCTAGAAAGTTAAAGCTCAAGACACCAACAGATCTGCTATCTAGAGAAGACCATCTTCCAGGATTTCCAACAAAAATTTTTATTGAGTCCTCCTGTGATGGGTGGGGTAGGGAGGAAGGGGGTGGGAGGAAGGAAAGAGAGGACAATAGGACAAGGGCCTCTAATCTCTTCCTCTTTTTAAAATGTTGCTCCCCCCCCCTCTCTTTTTTAGGTTTTTCGAGACAGGGTTTCTCTGTGTAGCCCTGGCTGTCCTGGAACTCACTCTGTAGACCAGGCTGGCCTCGAACTCAGAAATCCACCTGCCTCTTCCTCCCAAGTGCTGGGATTAAAGGTATGCGACATCCCTGCCAGGCTGCTAATCTCTTTCTTATTGTGAAAGCCCCACAGTAACTCTAACTAAACCTCTTAACATCTGCCATTGTGGGTTTAAGGTCGACCATCATGGGTTAGGACTCAAAACTTATGAATAAATGGCAGGCAAACTTGCAGCCAATGCAGGACCTAATCGGCAACCTTTAAAGACAGACTCATATTTCACTTGACCTACAGAAGCTTAGTTAGATTGAAGACAACTTACGATGAACTTGAGGATTTCTGCATACTCAAGCTGAACTATCAGGCTCATGAATTTCCTGCTTAAAGATGCATTTATTATTTCATTTAAATATCCCATCAGTCAACTCTGAATTTCTTAGAATGTTTGCTTCACACTTGGGATGATATCACCTAACACTTTGACCCTAGGCTGCTCTTCATCAACACCTGCAAATCTGGATCTGCCATATCAATCATACACAAATCCTTATTTACGTCCATTTGCTTTTCTCCCATACCACCATCATATTATCTTTTCTAGTTTCTAAATCACAGTGACCAAGTGTTAAAAAAAATACCCTAGTTATTTGTTATGACTTAATCTATCCCATCAATGGGATAGAACATCTGGATAGAACATCTGGATTGTCTTTTAGTTAGCTCTTCTCTCCCCTAGGAATAGTCAAACTTCCCACCTAGAAGAATCATGGTTTTCATGACTCTCCTCTTAGTTTGGCCTAGTCTCCCATTATGAGGCATTTCAAAGACAGTATTCAAAAGTGTTAATTTTGAAATATGTAAATACTGTAGGTTAGTCTTCTAATTGATGTAAAGTAATGGGATAGGGCTGGGAGTTTAGCTCAGTTGTAAAGGACTAGTATAAAATACATAAATCCCTAGGTATAATGCACAGCAAGACACTTAACTAAAGAGCGCTGCAACCAAACCCATCTCCAAGGAACCTATGCCTCTGTTAGTCAATGACTTTGTAAGTAGATGGCACAAGACTCGTGTGGCGATTTTCTATTTCTCTAGTTTAACAGGCTAGCCAGAGTTCTTAGGCTGAATCTGAAATTTTAAAAGGGAAATAATTGGCACCATTTTAAAAAGACATGTAAGGAGCTATCAAAATATTCAAACAAAATGTCAGCAGAATTGAAGACTGGCAGGAACGAGTTCGATGCCACAGATCTCCAGCCCTGCAGTGAGAATCTTTTTTGTTCTGCAGGCCCACTATTAAAGGTGCTTAACCTAATGAAACACTTGGGAACAATAAACTGTGAAGGTAAGCATCTTTTACAAGAAAATGACAACATAATATTAATGATACTCTAAGCATCTCTTTTAGTTACAAAGAAAGGTCATTCTCAAATAAATAAATAAAAATATTCTAAATTAAACAGGATGATGCTTTCGTGTCTACCTAATAATGTTTAAGACACTAGCAAACAAAAAGCAGAGAGTTGTGCTCCCTGGGCTCTATACTCCACATAGAATACAGGGTGAGGAACCCTCATAGCTTTTTTTGGGATAAGTTACATTGGAAAAAAAAAAAAGGTTTCTGCGGGTAACATCGTGTAGGCAAGGCAAGAATGTCACAAACATTTTTTATTTTGTGACTTTAATCGTTTTCTGCCTCCAGGGGTCCAAAGAGTTTTATAACACAGTACACAAGGATTGTTTTCCTATCAAAATTATGCATAAGTACAGTAATAATACTTAATATATAAAATATTGTGATTTTTTTAATGTTTAATTTCTAACATTTGTATCTGTGTTCCTGTGGGGGGAGAGGAAGGCACCTAGGCCTAGGTGTGAAGGTCACAAAACAACTTCTTGGAGTTGATCTCTCCTTCCACCTTTACATGGGTCCCAGGGATGAAATCCAGGTCATCAGTGCCTTTACCGGCTGAGCCATCTCGAGAGCCCAAAGATAAGATAAAAAATTATACTTGACTAATTCAAATGTGAATTTTTACTGACTGTACTGCTTTGTGCTCAGGTATAAGTTATTCCTGAACTATAAATCATTGTATTTTATAGGTCTATTTGTTTACTATACACACTATAAAGCAGTGGTGTGATGGCCTACATGCTGGGTAATCAGCTGTATGTGTCACTGATTAGAATGACAGTACCTGACATACATTAAGCCCTATCAAACATCAATTCTTCATGTTTTATGGGGGCAAGACACTCCTGATAAATCTGACTCATAAAGTAAGTAATTTACCCAAAAATTTTCAAAAAAATAAAAACAAAAACAAATGTCAACTCTGAAACGACAGGACTTCTAGTCAACCAGCCCCAACCTGCGGTTTGGGAAAAAAGAAGACATCTTTTCCCAAACACTGAACCACTTTGCCTATAAAGTACTTTCCTCCCATGAATCTGAACAAGTCTTCATAAACATTAATTAATTCTCACTATCCTTATGACGCCCACTTCACAGTACAAACTATTAGGCTGGGCTGGGAGGCGCGTCGGACGCTATGGATGCTATAATTACATAACAGTCCTCCTTTTACCAGGGCTCCTCCGCAAAGCTCATGTACATTCCAATGGATGCTCACACTGCAGATCAAACAGCCCTGTCTGCAGGTAATAAGACAGGCAGCTCACCATCTGTGCCTGACTGCAACAGGACCACAGAGCATCTGTAAACACGAAGCCAATCTCTTGCCCTTAAGTTAATCTTTTTAAAAACATGTGTTTGTTAGCTTTTTATGTAACTAACAAAACAATGATAACAAATTCAAGGTCTAGAAACTAATGTCTTCCATATACGATTCCCTAACACGGTTTAATTAACACAAATACTTTGTCAGGTGTAGGCACTTCTGCCTTGAGAAAGACCTTGAGAACAACAAAGTGGAATTAGCTGAGAAATAGGAAAGTCTTTGGGACCCCAAGCATGGACTGATCTTGAGGCCAAATGAGGCAAGCTTTACTACCTTTAATTCAGGATAGTTAAGTCTCCTCTCTTTGACCTCAGACAAATTAAAGCATGTCCAAAACCGGTTTTCTCACCTCGGTGCCAACAAGCTCCAATCCTCGTCTCTTTTTGTCAATTTTTTTTATGTTGCTCAGGCAAGGCTGAGGCAGATGAGGTTCAATTTGCACTAATGTCATTTCTTGTCTAGTGAATGAGTGTATACTTTTATAGAGAGAATCAGAGGACACGTACTTTGGTATTCTGCTCTTTTCAGTTAACATGGCTTGATAAACACAAGTCCTGGTGTTGGCACCATGTCCACTCTGGCCATTTTTAATAGCCCAGAGAAAGTTTTTCCAATCTTGTGCTATGATATCAATTTCCTGAGGAAAAAAAACAATGTTTTACTCTTCAGATGTCAAATACATAAGCAATTTTATAGTTCTTATGTCCAGTTGCCTATGTCCCAGAAAACAAATAGATGAAGCCATTTACTGAAACACCAACAACAGATGGGTGCAATTACATGAGTGGTTAGCGAAACCTGTGCTGAGTTGTCCTGTAGACTTGAAGCGCTAATTCACATGTGGCTACTAAACTACTGATGAGACCATGCAGGGTTTTTGTTTTTTTCAGGAGATAATTAGATAATTTAACACTTGTACTTTTCTTTGGTATAATACAGTATTTCACAAAATGTGAAATTGGTCTATAACATCTATAATATACTTTCTTATTCTCTTTCTCCTTCTCTCTTCTTCTCCCACCTCCCTTTCTTTCCCTTTCTCTCCTTTGTCTCTCCTCTCTGTCTCTCTCTGTCTCTTTCTGTCCCTCTCTGTCTCTGTCTCTGTCTGTCTCTCTCTCTCTTTCTTTCTCTCTCTTTCTCTCTCAAATAAAAAATTGTATTTGTTTTCTGTGGCAGGTACTTTGAAAGATAGGCTGTTCTAGTGAAGGTGAGGATGTTGTCAAACTCATTACAAAGAAGAGATGAAATGTGTTCATATTCAATTACATACAGAAATAGAAAGTACTATAACATTCTTGAGTGCACATGTGTGTGTGTATGTATGGATTTGTGTACGCATAACTCTGTGTGTTTGTGTATGTTTGCATATGTATGTGTGTTTGTACATATGTGTGTTTGTGTGTATGTGTGTGCTTGTGAGTATACGTATGCATAGAACAGAGGCTGGCATTGAGTACTGTCCTCCACCTTATGTTTTGAGACAGAGTCTTTTGCTAACCCTGGATATCACCACTTTTTCTAACTGGCTGACAGCAAGATCCAGGTATCCTCCTGTCTCTGCCTCCTCAGCACTGGGATTACAAGCATGCACCCTTTCCATGTAAGTACATGGGACCAGACACAGATGTTTGTACAGCAAGCACTTTACCAACTGGGCCATCTCCCCATCCCTAACATTCAATGAACAAGACTGTAAATCACATGGCTGAGCCTGATGGTACGGGGTAGGGACTGTTTTAGAACAAAGCGTTAGAGAAAACTTTTAGGAATGTACAGTTAAGTCAAAAACTGATTAACAAGGAGGGGTAGATCTTTGTGAAGACCTTTTAGCCAAAGGGGACAGCAGAAGTCTAAGACAGAAAAAAAGCCTATATGGTGGGCACAGAACAAACCAAATGCCAGTGTGGCTGGTGTGTAACTGGACAAGAGAAAAGTGACATCAAGTCTTCTCAGAGAGACAGCTATTAGCTAGACTTCATTGACCTTTAAGAGTGAAAATCTGAGGGACAAAAGGAGTCCTGGGGTAAATGGGTTAAGTCCTTGGACTGAGCAGTTTAAACTGGGTTCTCACTATAGACCTTCTCGAAGCTTTCTTTGAAACTGTGGATGTTAACTGTAAATGTTAAAGCAGATCTCAGGGGTTTCCAAGCATATCCTTTGCTTCCCTTTCCCCATAAAGGAGTTCTTGAGACTATTATCTCAAGGAACAAGTTGTTGTCAAATCTAGCCCATCATTTGTTGCTTGGTTGGTTGCTTTATCCTTTGTTTTATGGTGCTGGTAAACTACCACTATTTAAGAAGTTTAAATAGTTTTTAAAAATCAAGAAGCCCATTTCACAAAATGCAAAAGTGTATGAAATTCAAATGTCCATGATTCGTAACAAATGAGACGTAGCCATGGGTGCCTGTTCACTGTTCTCTCGCTACCTTTCCACTTTAACAGCAGGCAAACAGTTGTCTGTAACCAAGACCTTCAACCCACAACACTGAGAGGTGTCAGCACCTGGGCTTTGTAGAAACCTTTGCCAACCTCTGTTCTGAAGTGTCTCTTCACTGGCTTTTTCTATAAACCTTCCTAACTATAGCCATAATTTGCTTATTTGATAGTCAATATTTATCCATTTTATCACATTTTGGACTATAGATTATGCCTTTGTGTATCACTCTCATTATATTTCACAATGCATTTTAAATGTTTACATATGATACCCGTTCTTGACCTCTCTAAAGACACTCAATGCACCAATAATAGGCATTCGCTTTCCTTATGACTTCTCTTTAATTTGATTAGACAGTTCTGTTTGTTTGTGTTTGTTTGTTTGTTTGTTTGTTTTCTAAGACAGGGTTTCTCTGTGTAGCCCTGGCTGTCCTGGAACTCACTCTGTAGACCAGGCTGGCCTCGAACTCAGAGATCTGCCTGCCTCTGCATCACCACTAGCAGGCCCTGTTTAGACACTCCTTATGTTTAGTGTAACATGCAGATACATACGCAACACTTAGACCGTGTAGCAGGTCTGATGTACATTTCCTCTAGTTTGCCTAGTGAAACTCTAAAAGGTTTTGTACCTCTCAGCTATCTGCTCCTTCGCTTGTCAATCTGTCTCTCAACATTTTACAAGAGAGATACTTTTGAATTTTTACTTTATATCATCCCTGGTCAATCTATTCTTCCCTTCTGTTGGTCTATCTGAGCATCTTTCATGTTCCATAATGTAGTTTAAGGTTTTAATTAGTGTCTCATTAAATCAGTCTAGGGAGCATTTTCATTTATGAAAGCTATATTTTTTTTCCTATCAATAGTGACATTTCTATTTATCTTAAATCTACTTGGAAGGAAAAAAGGAAGAAAGGGAGAGGAAGGAAAGAAGGATGGTAGGGAGAAAGGAAGGAAGGAAGGAAGGAAAGGAAGGAGGGAAGGAAGGAGGGAAGGAAGGAAGGAAGGAAGGAAGGAAGGAAGAAAGGAAGGAAGGAGGGAGGAAAGAAAGGAAGGAAGGAAGGATGGGAAGGAAAGAGGTTCCAACTTTACACCAAAAGATTCCATCACTTTTTTTTAATAAGTATATTATCTATCTGTTGAAGTTTCCATTTGGTTCAAACACTCAACCAGAAGGCATTTTTACTGTGAAGTCCTCTCAGGAAAGCAGCAGCTCCTGCAGACTCTGCCTGCCTCACCCTGTCAGGTCCTGTCTCCTAGACAAAACTCTGCATGGCAAGCCGCTGGTCACTTTATCCTGCTTGGCATTTTCCTCCCCTAGCAGTTCTTCAATTTCCTTTTCTTCATGTCACTAGAATTGTAGGATGACATTGCTAGAAGCAGATTCTCCCACAGATGCTCAAGAGGTTAACAGTGTTCTACTTTCGAAGTTGCTCCTTCATGCCTACAGAGCTTTTTAAAGGTTTGGTTTCTTCCTTCAGATTCCTGTGACTAATCTCCCAGTTTGGAAAGAACAGATGTTCAAAGAGCCACCAGTAAGACCCCACACTAATTAGACTCTGGGAGTGGTCAGTCTTCTAGAATGTTGTAAAGCACCCTTTATTTGTGTTTTGGGGTCTCTAAGGTGGGTCCTATTTGGTGAAAATAAGTTATGAGCTATTTCTGGAGACTTGCTAAGTGGCAAGCAAATAAACAATAGCCTACACATGAGTGTAGGCCCCAGACACCAGGACTGACATGGGTGATGAGTTCTACCAGATTAAGTAGGGTAGGTAACCAACCGGCAAGCAGAATTTCAAGATAAACCTGACTCCTTCCCATGCAAAGCGGCCAATGAAGGAAAAAGCTTTTTCCTGATCCTGATCTATTTGAGTTATGTAGTTTTAAAAAAACAAAACAAAAAAAAAAAACAAAACAAAAAAAGAAGAAGAAAAAGAGGAAAGAGGGATGCTGGTAGAATTTGGTGTATGGTCTCCCCAGTTCTCACTTGCAAGTCTACATGGACTTACCAAAATAAACAATGTTAGCAAAACTGTCCTCTTGGCAGCTAGATGCTAAATTCGACAGCTCTTGCAACCTGAAAAGCTTGTTGGCCTCAAGATAGTGAGCAAAAGAGCCTGGGGTTTGGGGGAACAGGAAGTTTGATGAAGCTCCCTTACCACACTGCTAGTTTTGGGGGAAAAAATGAAGAAGACTTCCCCTGCCAACAGCCTCACTTCCTGGGGCTGTCCTGCTGAAGGGAATGCTTCACTTTGCAAACAAATCTGGGCTTAGGGTGTGTGGAAGACTTTAATGAAAAGAGCTTTCCTTTTGAAGGTAATGAACTCTTCTAAGGTACCATTGAACAAATGACTTTACCTTGCTGGGGACATCCTCTTGGTGGCCTGAAAACCTCAAAATCACCTGAGATTAGCTTGCTTCTTTGAGGGTCAGGCTTCATAAAGAGGGAGTCCCATTGGGAAAACATCTTTTGTCTGCCCCTATGAAGGCACACAAAAGAAACTTGTGAAAACCATTCAGCAACTGAACGTTGGTGTCTGACCCTAACCAATTGGAATGTGAAGGTTAACAGTGTCCAAGATCACTCTGAGTCTAATAGCCTACCTGTCTGAATAAGTAGCTGTTCGGTAATTACTGCATTTCTGTAAACCTGGCTCCCTTTCTCACCATGCTCAATGTCCAAGAAGACGAGTATAAGAAGTCAAGACAGGAACATGAGGATGAAGATGACGTCAGTGGCTACTGAGGGCCCCCTTACTGTGTTTCTTCCTCTCAGTTCAGTTACAGTGGACTTTGTCCAGAGAAAGTGTGTTATGAAGATCAAGTTATATAGATTCAAATTCTCCAACGAAATCTGCCTACAAACACCTAACGTAGGATGTCCACTTTTCAGGATGCTTAAAACACACAAAAGAGCATTCTGCCTATTACTGCCTCCTACTCACAAAGGAGCAGAGGTTATCTACCCTGCACAGGTACTGGTTGCACCGTTGGGGTTTAAAATATGTAAAGGTTATAACTCTGATCAGAAATTAAGAAAAACCAGTACAAAACAAAACAAAAAACAACACATCCAAACCATGTGAATATAGACAAAAAGGAGACCAAAAAGCCTAAATAATTACTTTAAGATGATGTGGCTTCAAGTAAACTTGCTATCTCAGAAAGTTTTTTAAATATTAGTTTTAGGTAAGAACTAGAAATGGAAAAGACAAAAAGAGATATTTGCAATTGAACAACCTGATTGAAATATTGCACAGTGACCCATTACAAGCTCCCTTCAGTCTGAGCTTTCGGGGAGAGGGGGTGAATACTTGGGACTTCATAACTTTCACTGACAAATTAAAAGATATTATACAGGCTTTCAGAAGGAGATGTGGTTTTCTACTTCTGGATTCTAGTGAAATTCAAGGGGACTAGGTATAACATTGACCATACCTGCTGTTAGTCCTTTAAAAGGGCATTCCATATAACAACTGATATAATACTGAAATAAGTAGGCTTGGAAAGTCTCTCCCCATCCTCTCTTTCTCCTCCTCTTTCTCCTCTTCTTCTTCCTCCTCCTTTCTCTCTGTCTCTCCTTTTCCCTCTCTCTGTTTTCCTCTGTCTTTCTCCCTGTGTCCGCCTCTGTGTCTGCTCTATGTCTGTCTCTGTCTCTCTGTCTCTCTGTCTCTCTCTGTCTCTTTCTTTCTCTGTCTTTGGGCTCTTCCCTCAGGCCTTTTTCTTGAAATAAACTGCTTCGAAAACCCAATGACAAGGATTACAAAATTAAATCAGCATGAAGCTTGAGTTGAACACAGTGCATGCGCTCTGCGGATCCTGGGAAGCTGTGAGCAGCTATGTCAGTTGCTGCTATCTTAAGGGGAAAGAAATAGTTCCAGGAGAAAGCAAGTAATCAAGTCCAGCAATTTAGTTATTGTGGCTTACACCCTTTAGAAAAACTATGTGTTTGCCAAAGCATCGGTTAATAAAACTGGGAGGGGGGAGGTAAGTACACTAAAGTTATAATAAAAATATGCCCCTAATGTTATTAAGGTACCTTGACTTAGGAGTTAAAGGGGTTGGGACAGAGAAGCTTCATTGTTTTAAATATTTTAGGTAGAAATCAAGTTATGTGAAAAGACAAATCACAATTTCTTCAAAGAAATGGCAAGACTTACTGAAAGCTAGACCAGAGAGACTGTCATTAGTGACATCTCAACAAATTACTCTCCCATCTTATCACCCTTTCTCACTGAACATGTTGTTGTTTAGATTTAAAAAGTAAACATATCTGGATTTTATAACCTTATATTCTGAGCACTTTGATCTGAGCTGCATACTGCACAATATTTGGATGTGCAGTGAGCATTTTCAGGAGCTATTGCAAAGGAAGAAAGAGCAAAGGTAACTGGAAACTTCCAGTTAGTGCTTTAAGGAACCCACCCTCCCCCTCCCCCCCGCCCCCACCAACAGAGAATGGCTGATAGGAGGTTAATATCTTTTTTTCAAGAATCGATTAAACATTACACACCTTGAACTTCTGACTTCTCAAATGTTCTGTCCATGTGTGTTGAGCTGCTGTGTTGTCACATTCGAGCCACTCAAACGTCTTTTCTAAAACCGAACACTTTCCCCCTCTGCTGAAAGTCACACTGAGTAATTCTTGCTTACTCGCTGCTGGTCCCTAAGTGCTGAGCGCACAGGTGAAGGGATCTTCCCAGTTGGACATGGGCCCTTCCTAGAGTTTATTTCTAGCTGTAGTTTCTCTAACTGTGCTAGTTTGGATCACATGGCAACCTTCATACTGCACATCCTGGTTAGGCACTCCAGCAAGTCATCCTGAATTCCTCTGGGAAGTTAGGTACCAATGGTCTTCTGATGCTGGGAGAAGGCTGCCTCCGTCTTGTTGCTCTGGCTTGCTTTCATTCTGAAAGAGACTGCATGAGGAGTATAAGATTTACGCTGGGTGAAAGCAGAGGTATCATTAAGAAAAGATAGTTTGCACACCTGGGCCTCATGGTAAGCTTTCTTCTTCCCTGAGCTCACCTTTGGAGGAGAAAGCTGTGGCTTCTAATCGGGTCAAGTGGGGCGCTGGTATCGCGCATTATGGACTTGGCATGTCCTCTATGAAAGAAATTAGCTCACTGTGCTCTTACACACCCGAGGCCACCACCTGTTCCCTTTCTCCTGCTACATTTGGGAAAAGTAAAGCCAGGCTCTCAAAAGTTAAGCCAGGACGTTAAGTTCTGTTTGCCCCAAGAAGCTGAGGCCAGCTGGGGCTTCAGTGGCCGGCTTCATAGCATCCCCAGTCAATAGGCTTGTTCCCAAGGCCATGCAGGTCCGCATTAAGTCACTGTAGAGTGCTGACCCACTGTGAGCTCAATGTCAAGAGCTCACTCTCTAATCCCCGCTCTCTGCCCCCACTGAGATCCCTTAAAGATCTCGAAACCTCACCCCTCCACACGTTGAGCCTCCTCCCCGTCTCCGGACCCCAGTCTCCACTCCTACGCATCCAAGTGACCCCATTTCACGTTAAATACTTAAGTACGCCGCGAACAACAGCCCTAAGGACCAGCATGCTCTAATCAGAAACGCAAGTCTCCGCAAGCTTCACCTAGGCTGCGCCGCTGAGGGTGGAAGACCCAGACCCGCGTTGGGCTGAAGTTGGGAGACCTAAAACTACTGTCGGGGGCAGGGGTGGTGCCACCAGGTGCACGCTCACGCAGGGTGGAGCCGGGCGGGGCGGGAAGGACGCCCCCTGGTGCCCCCGCCGCCGCTGGCCAGCAGCGGGAGCGGGAGAGAGGCGGCCGCTGGGGCCGGATCTTGAAGTCCGTCCAAAGCCTGGGGTGACGAATGGGGTCTGCCAGCTCCGCGGCTGCGCGGGGCCCTCGCAGTGTGGCGCTGGCCTGCGGCAAGAAGGGCGGTGGAATGAAGCACCGTCAAGACAGAAAACAAAGTCAGCAGGTCACCTGGCAGGTTCTAAGCGAATTACGCAACGAAAGCCCCCACACAAACACTTTTTTTTTTTTTTTGTCTTAAGTTCCAAGGAAGCCGGTTCCAGTTTAAGGGTGGGCTGGGATCGAGTCAACAGCTCTTCTAATGTGGTTAAGACTTTTGCTGAACTCCTAGGGCGATTCTCCCCTCCCCTTCTCTAAGTAATGGAATCATCGTGAGGGGCGGAGGTGGGGTGGGGTGGGGGAGAGACTATAAAAGGTGAGATGCCAAGCTCGACGCAAGCTCTCCTGAGGGTCTGGGGCCCAGTCTAAGGCAAAACCTAATTTAGGTAATCTCACATTCAAGTTCATCTCCCCCTAGGCCTCCTCACTGTGCTTCAACAAGAGTCCGAAGGGTTAAAGCCGATCACGGCGCCTTGTTTTCCATGCTGACATTTGTGGCACTTGGACTATTTTGTTAACTAGGTATATGCAATTCACAGAATTTCACGGTAAATTCCCCAGACCAAATATTTGGCTGAACAAATAAACAACATTATCCATTCCTGAAAATAAGCCAGTAGAAGGAGGTTGGGGGTGGGGGAGTGCTTGCTACAAAATGACCTGAGCTGACAAGCCACAAAGCTAGGACCTTTGGTTCAAGTGGTGGAGATCTGGGTCTCTCTTCCAACGACACAGGCTTCTCAGAGATTTGCTGAAGACCAGGCAAAGCAAAATGAGGCCTCCCAAAGGAGAATCCACTATGGGCTGCCTCCAAATATTTGATTCAGACTACATACCTTTACCACAAGGGGCAACGACCTGTGGAGCTGGAGGGATGGGAAAGAACCCTTTTTTGCAAGGAGTTTGGGGGAGCTGTGGAGTCTCGCTGCCTTTGCCCAGGGCTCTGATCTCCTCTCTCCACCTGTGCTCTCCAGGGAGCTGAGGCTTTGGCAAGCACCCCACTTCTATTTTTATTGGTTTCCACTAAGCTGCTCCTTTTGCAGGACTGTAGGACTTCAGTAATTAAAAACAAAAACGAGTCCTGCTTCATCCATCAGACTTCCAAAGGCATATGCTATACTGCATGTAAAAGAATGCAGGGAGGTGCACACCATACACAGAGAAGGCTAAGCTACCCCTGTGCTGTGTGACTGACACACCTCCCAGATAAGACTACCTTCACCTTCAGAGAGAGAGGCAGACACAGAGGAATGCCCTTCTGGCCCTTTCTGGAAGAGCAGAATACCCACTCTTTCTACCTTAAACCCTTCCAGAGCAGGGAGACACATAAGAAATGGGCCTGAGCTGACTAGGACTTAATTTAACTACTGATAATGAGAGAAGTCAAAGGCATCTCTTTTGTTTGACTCAACTCCTACAAACCTTTTAGAAAGCTCTTCCTGTCCTTAACTGAAGGGGTCTCCCACCTCTAAGCCCAGTGGTGTCTTCTTTCCACTTTTTCTTCCTTTTGTTTCTCTATTTTTTTAAAGACAAAGTCTCATTTGTCCCAGGCCAGTCAGAAACCTGCTAACTGAGCATGACCTTGAACTTGTGTCCCTTTAGCCTCTACTAGAGAGCTAGATCACCGGTGTGTGTGTCACCTCTCCCACCACACCCTGATTCAAGCAGGGAATCACACCCAAGGTTTCCTGCACTCCAGGCAAGCTCTCTGCCAACTGAACCACATCTCCAGCTCAGGTCATTCTTTTCACTGAGCCACCAAATTAGTCTTTCTCCTTGAAGAACCCCTGCTGCAAACTTCAGTTCTACAGGATGGATCATATTCTGTCTGGTTTGGAGGATGGTGGAGGAGGTATCAGAGAAACAGAAGATAAGACATCCATGACTCAGTAAATGCCAGAAAAAAAAAACTCAGAACACTTTCTCAGGGCCCATTTAAAACACTCTGACCCTTCAGTAGCTCATCTTATCGCCAGCTCCTCTTCCCTAACACAATCCTGGGATTCTGAACGTGAAAGGAATCCTTCATGTGGGGAATGAAAGACAAAGGTCAGCAGTCCTTTAACAATGGAGACTCCTACCACACATTATATATACAGAGTGGTCACTAGACTTTTTCAAGGTAAGGCCTATTGTTTGTTTTATTGGATAAAATCCAGCTTTTTAAGAAAAAGGAGGGGGGATAGAGAGAGAGACCTTTAATCCCAACACCTGAGAGGCAGAAGCAGGCAGATCTCTGTGAGTTTAAGGCCAGCCTGGTCTACATAGTGAACTCTAAGACAGCCAGGGCGACATAGTGGGATCCTGTCTAGAAGGGAAGGGAAAAAACAGTAAAAATAAAGCCCTGCTTGAAAGGAGACCGTGTGTGTATGGATTGGATTTGGTTCAGAAAGAGAAGGATGACTGCCAGGACTGAAGACACTGGGATATCATGGAGCAAAAGGCGGGAATGAGGCTCCTAGAGAGGAGACCTCCTTCTCTACATGGCTGAGGCTCTGACACACTCCACAACAGGTGAGCAGAGCCAAGATGGGCCAGAAGCCCCAAACCAAATTCTTTCCTCTGATCTACTCCTTTCATCCCATTTCTGTAGGGCATGTGCCATCCAGATGGGAGAGGGCACTGCTTCCTTGTTCACATTAAATAAAGATGGAAAACAATCCATCCTGGCAATTACCATCTCTCTGCCATCACTTGGCTCCTGCCCCCACAATTCATACACTTCCTTCACCACCTCTGACTCTCAGTTTACCCCCACGTAAAAAAGGATGGAACAGGAAATAAGGTAGAAAGGCCATAGCTTATCTTTAAAATAATGACTCATTTTATTTTCTTTTAATACGTAGTTATAAATATATTTGTCAAAATATATGATCAATATGGTCAAAACATTTGCACGTAAAGTCATAAATAAGGTCAAGGTGAGTGTTTAGGGGTTTTTTTTTTCTTTTCTGTCTTTTTTTTTCTTTTTTCTTTTTTTTAAGATAAAAGTCCAGCTATAGGGAAGCAGTTTGTGTGGTATGTGTGGGTGGTTGGATGGGAACGTGTGTGTGTGTGTGTGTGTGTGTGTGTGTCCCCGTCCTCGGGACTGCCTGATCTCAGCGGCATCCGCACCCCTCTACCACCATCTCCTGATAATTTTTCAACACCACCTTGTCATATTCGTCCAGGTACAACATGGAAATGGCACTCAGTTCAGTGGGGACACAACAGGCCTTAGGGATGCTAGAATTAACAGAGTTGACCAGGGTCTGCACAATGGCATGGTTGGTTGAGTTGAGGTGATCCGCCAGTGGAAAGGGACAGTCCCCATGGCAGTAGAAGGCCTGGTAGCCAGGTGGGGCCACAATCCAATCATTCCAGCCCACGTCACTGAAGTCCACATAAAGTGAATGGCGACGGCAGTTCTTATTCTTCTTCCTGGACCGCTGTGGATGATGCTTGGGACTCCGTTTGGCCCTCCGGCGGGTCAAGGTATGGCCCCGGCCATCATGGCCAAAAGTGACCAGGAGGGGCCGGAGTTGGGCCCAATCTCCACTCCCTTGAGGTAACGATCGGCTAATCCTGACGTGCTGGCCCTGATGGGTCCGTGTCTGGTGGAGGTGAGTCACCTCAATGGCCAGCCCATAGTTGGGCTGCTTTTCCCGGGTCCAGCGAAGGACTGCAGGGCTCACATCGAAAGTTTCCCACCGTGTCACATTGTGATGGACTAGTCTGGTGTCCAGTAGTCGTGTGATGAGGTGTCCAGGCACCATTTCTGCTGGGGGCTTCATAACCTCATAAATGTTTATACGGTGGAAACCCTGTTCCCAGTCAGGGCCCTGGTCCACCTGCTCCCGAAATAGCCGGAGCTCTGCAGAGGAGATCACCTCATTCTCTGGGATGCTGCTGAGGTTGAAGAGGAAACGAAAAGCAGACCTCTCACTGGTCCCTGGGATGTTCTCCAGATGTTCTAGGCACAGTTGAAAAGGGAAAAGAAAGGCCCATGAACTCTTCTGAGACAAAACAGAAAAAACAAAAAACAAACAAAAGCAAAAAAACAAAAATTGCAGAATTGGTTGAATTCTGCTTATATAGCGGAAACCTAAAGAGAGGAAATTCCTGTGCCTTTTAATTTGAAGAAGCAGCGGAGTGGAGCAGCTAGCAACCCAGCAAAACTTAGCTTGCATTTGTCAAACACCAAAGACAGAAAGTATCTCCCAACCTCCTTTATATGCCTAATAATTTCCATGTGTCAACTCTTTTACTCCACCACCCTCGGACTCCCCTTTTAAAACCCCCTCTTGGCTTTGTGTACAGTTTTCTTTACAAGTGGTTGTAAAGAAAAAAAGGGGCCACCCTCTCTCCCTCTCCACTTTCGAGTATGTTACCAAACATTTCCCCAGCGATCCTGGAAACACAGAGCATGCCTTGTTGATCATGTTACAGAAGGGAAAATAAATTCCAACACAGTAATGATGCTGGAGGATTAATAACTCAGATTTACTTTGGAAAAGAAACATCCGCTAGGAAACATTCAGATCGTATTACAAGGCCCCTATTGAATAAACCTGACAAACACACAGCTGTAATATTAAATTCAGTAGGTGCTTTGAACAAACCGGGCAGAAACCTCGGCTTTGATATAGCTAAAGCACACCGCTGGGGCTAGCCCATGTCTGAGTGGTATCATTCCGCTTCTCCCTAACGACCCCCCTCCCCCATCACCACCACCACTCGGTCTCCAAAAAGTACCTTCAGAGGCAGCTCTGGAAATTTGAAGGTAAGCGGCCCTGTTCCTCAGCCTTGAGGACTCTGAGCTTTGATGTAACCTGAACTCTTCTTCCCCGGGGGCTTCCACAGCCCCTTCAGCTTGCCCTGCCAGCTACACCCCCCCCGCCCCCGCCTCGCCGCCCGGGCGCTCCACCCCACCCTACGCCGCCAGGACTAGGAGCATTAACTGACCTTCGTGATGGAAACTCCTCACAGTGTTGGCTCGGCTGGCGGGACGCTCGGGGTACTCCAGCCCGGTTCCCTGGCTCTGCTCTTCCTCCTCCTCCTCCCCAGACTGGAGCCGGTAAAGATCCCTCATGTAATCCGGAATGACGGCGCTCTTGCTCGGCTGCGGACGGCGGCGCAGCCCAAACATCTGCAGAAGTGTCGCCTCGAAGTCCCGCAGGAGCTCATGGCTCTGCCCTGAGCGGCGTCCTCCCGCGTGGCCCTGAATCTCGGCGACTTTTTTCTTCCCGGTCTCAGGTATCAAACTAGCATGGCTCGCGCCTCCTAGCAGGACTTGGCATAATAAAACGACCATCAGCATTCGGTTACCAGGAATCATGGTGTCTCTGGGGAGGGGGAGGGGGTGGAAGGTTAAAGAATAAATAAACACCGATCAATAGCGAGAAATAGAAATGCCTCTGCATATGCATATAGGGGTAGCAACCGACGGTCAAGATGTAAAACAGGTCCGAAAGATCAAGTTTGTGTTTTCTCCCTCACACCCTCCCCACACACACACCAGCTGCAGCCATGCACGGCCCGAAAGTAAGAATCGCCCTGTAATTACTTGGTCTAACTTGTTTACACTCAAATAACCCCAAATCAGATAGCCTCCATCCTGTCCCAACGGCTATCTGAGCCATGATCTCAGCGTGGCTTCTTCAAGGATAAACAGTTAACATTGAGGGGGTAAAAGGGGGTGGGGGAGGGAGAATTAAAATGCCATCGCTCTTCACTTCGGACCTTCAGCCTCCCCCTCTTCCTCCACCACCACCCCCCGCCCTTCCTCCGCCCTCCAGCCCAATTTCCACAACTTCCAGCTGGTTTGAGAACAGGAGGAGGGGAGGACAGAGCAGCGCCGACCGGGCTTGGACCAGGCAACAAGGTCTAGTGGCTGGGAAAAGGAGTCAGGGGGCTGCCCCAGTGACTTTGTGATTTATTTCATTGTGGTCGCTGCATTGAAATGTTCAGTAAAAAGTCTTGTTCCTAGGGAAGGGTAGGGGTGTTTCCGAAGCGAACACGAGTATATTTTTAAATTTTTTTTGATATGAGGCAAGGAACTGGCCTTCCCAGGTTAGGGACCGGCGGACGGGGAAGGGAGTGGTTAGCCCTCAAGGGACAGCCCCAACCTGCGGACCTTTCATCTCTTTGGTCCCTCGCGCTCCCCCTTTCTTGCAACGCAGCGGATCAGAGAAGACAGTGGGAGCGCTTTAAAAGGAACGCGGACGCTTCGAGTGTCTGGTCTGCAGCGGCCAGAAAGAGAGCGACAGCGCTGACTGAGAGTGGGGCGCGGACACTGGAATGGAAGTCCGACGGGAGGGACAGACAGCGATCAGGGATGGGAGGACAGAGTGAAATCCCAAGAAGGGGAAAGAAGAGGTGTCTACTCACTGACAGAAAACAAGGCATATAATAACAGTCCATGATTCTTGGGAGCCAATCTTGAACAAACTTGCTGGAAAGGCTCAGAGAAGCTGCGGCAGTGCGTCGCTCGGAATGGCACTACGGAATGGCTCCTAAAATGAATATTTGAATATAATGAGACTCTGGAGCAGACAGGCTCTGTTTTTCTTCCAGCCCCTAGGAGTCACGTGGACCCAGAGGCCCCGCCCCACTCACCGAAGAGCCCGCCCGCCCCTCCTCCATCCTCCCACCCCGCCTGGGTCCAGCCCCTGCGAGCGAGGCCAACCTCCGCGCCCGCAGCTGGAGCCCCAGCCGTCTGGGAGTTGTCCCCGCCTGCTCTGAGGAGCTCTCGGCGGGACACCAGCCGCTGGCGGGGTTCTCGGTCGTAGTCGCTGCACGCAGGGGACGTGGGGCACGTCTCTACCTGCGGCGTGCAGTGCAGTGCATCTGGCCAGGTTCGGGGACCGGTTATCTGAAGCCTGAGGATCAGGGTGCACTTGAAGACGCTTCTCTTTACAGCGCCGGCACAGCTTAAAGTGCAGCCGAGAGGGGGACCGAAAAGACAGTTTCCCAAAGCCTCACGAGAGAGAGTTACGTGAAAAGGAAAGCGCATAGGGACCCTCCAAGAGCGTGCGCGCACGCATACACACGCAAACACATTCGCACACTCCGGCACTTCCTCCACAGGGTCTCCGAGAGACCAAATAATGCTTCTAGCCACAGGCAGCCGACCCCTAGCGGATCTAACTCCCAGCCAGAAGACTCTGACCCCATCGCCAACTCAGTCCGCCGCGGGGGTGTCAGGGTGTGAGCGGTGTGGGAAAGTTAGAAAGAGCGGCTTCTGAAGTACTGTCTAATAGCCCCGCCAGAGTCCCCGCACCGTGTCTGCCAACCGCAGCGTCCGCTCCAGCCAAGCAGATCCTTCAGAAATCGGTCGGCGGTGCCATTCAAGGCGGAGGGGGTGGACGTCTGGGCTCCTAGCTCCAGACAGATTCCAAAACAGGAGTCGCCGAAGAAAGAGCGCATCACATTTTTTCAGATTTCAGAGTCGCAAAGGCTTTACAACTCCGACCCGGCGCGGAAAGGAAACCCCAGCACGATCCCAAGCGTCTACAAACCCGAGAACAGCTTTCGGCCTGCACTCGACCTCTCCCTCCGGCTTGGCTTACTTTTTAAACCACCCCCACCCCAACACCCCCCCCCCGCGGGCGGGAGGGCCGGCCCCCACCCCTTTCCTCCTTTGCACCAGCTACAGAATCGCAGCAAAGATTCCTCCAAGAAATTCACCAACACACAATTCAGGCAATAACGTGGGTGACCTGACTATCCTAAGATGCCACACATGTGGGCCTGTTCTAACCTCAGGAAGCTCTTCTGTTCATGCAGGTCCATCCGAGGGACCCGAGTCCCAGGACTCCCGCTCCAGAGCCTGCTCCACCCGGCCTCTTTGCCTTACTTAGGAACTCGACGTGTCCGGCTGGTTTCCAACCGCCCCCACCCCCACCAGTTTTCGGGAGCGGGGTCACTTTCGGGAAGCATTTGAGAAAGAAGTGTAAAGGATGGAGAGTCATGTCCTTCCTGGCGGTGGTGGCTGCCCAACGCCATTCCACACCTCTGGCCTGGGTGCAGAGACCGCGGGCGCCCCTGAGCGACAGTCCTCTCTCACCAACGGCCGCGCAGCTTTCTGAGACGATTTCTCCTTTCCCCAACCAGCGTCGCCGCTGGGAATAACTGGGAAAGCGCTGGAAAGGGCAAAGGGCTTATTGTTGATTTATTTATTTGTTTTTAAGGGGAAAGGAGATGGCGATATGCTAGTGCCGCCGACGCTCGGGATCCCCGGACAATCCTGTACACTTGGGAGTCTCTGGCGGTGGGGAGCGCTTTCGACGTTAAAACCCAGTAAATAGGAGAAGGGGTTGTTTCAATTTCAAGTTCACAAGGATCCCTCTCTAATCACTCTTTTTTTCCCTGATTTTTTAAATTAAAAAATACAGACCAAAGTTAATTTTCATCTCCTGGTATTTTTTTTTTCTTAGTGGGGTTGATACAGCTTGTGGCGACAGTTACCCTTCACTTTCTTCCCAGAACCTTCTCCCAAAGCCAAAATTCAATAGTAGCCTCAGTTTACCAAATATGACCCTGCGAAGTGATTCAACATCTCACAAAGCCTTCAGTTCATAAACCGAAATACTCAACCAAAGCCGTGACGGTAAACTTTCCGAGTTCCGGGGGTCCAACTCCTCTACGTGTGTAAGGACCTCGCAATCCCCGAACCCTTTGAGGCATCATGAGCCAAGAAGCTCCACATAACCCTGTCGGCTCGTCCCATAGACACAACATGGCTGAAGACCCGCGAGGTAGCCTTTCGGCATCTGGACCACGGCCCGTCGAACCTTACACCCCCTCTCGGGGGAAGGGGGAGACAGAGGCAGAATGCATGGGTGCCCGTGTCTAAGAAAATAGTTCGTAGAGGTGGGAGCGAGTTCTGTAGCTACAGTTCGCTAGCTGTCGGGAGCAAGGGGGGGATTAGAGGGGGGTGTTGGGGATTAGGTGACACCCCGCTCGACGAAGCCCCTCTATCCCGCGTCGCGCTTTAGAACGAAACAGGACTACAGTCTCTTTTGCAAAGCTAAGCTCTGGCTAGGTTTTCCCTCCTGGTGTAGCAGTACTTCAGTCCCCCACTGGTGTTGAAACTTAGAGTTGACTCCCTCCTCTCCTCCTCTTTTGGTTTAGGGGGAATCAAACCCACCAAACCCCACAGTCCTTCCAATGACCTCCTTCCAAGGCCTTCTCTCCTTCCCGCCTCTCCTGGCTTGCACCTCCCTAAAGTGGGTTGGATAGACGCAGTAATATATATGGAGGTGCCTTTCAGCCCCTTCATCGCACCTCCAACACCTACTCCAACGTTGTTGTAAAACGAAGGAGGAATAGGCCAACTTTTGCCTCAGTTACAGCCTGAGCCCCATCTCCAGCACCCGTAGGTGCACCTCGAACCCTCAGACTAGAGCCCCTCATCAGGTTGCACTGCTCACCATAGGTTCCTGCAGAAGCGGGCTCGCCAGCAGCTGCTCCTGGGGACCTCTAGACAGCTGCAGTGAACCTGGTCGAGGGCCAGAGACTGGATCGCTGCAGGCTCCAGACGATTTGGACGAGAATCCCATCAGGGACGGAGACCAGACACTCAGGCTGGGTAGCAGCGGCGTCTTGGGCTAGGGTCCCTTAGCTCGGATGCCGAACTCACCTAGCTTCCGGGCCAGGCCTCGCGCTCCTGCCTTCCCACCCTCCAGCACCACCCTCTCACTTCTACTCCTTCCTTCTCTTTTCCCTCCCTCTCTTTCTTCCCTTCCTCCCTAGTCTTTCCCCAGCGGCCCCTCCCTTCTTCCCTCCTCCCTTAATCACCTCCCCTTCTGGGGATGGGAGCCCCGCCCACATCCTCCCATCCAGCCACGGGGCCTCGTCTCGCCTGGCAGGCCCGGGTCCGGAAGCCTGCACAGCGCCCCAGCCCTCAGTTGCCACCTTGGCTGGGACACCAATGCCTCCAGCTCGGGAAGCCGCCGGGGCTCACCTGGGGACCACGTGCAAGAGGTACTAGAAAGCATGCACCAACTAGTCTCTGTACCTTCCAAAAATACCCATGGGAGTCTGGGCTTCCCTGAGTTTAGAGTAACTGCTGCCCAAACTGATGATTAAAACACTGAGTAATCACCATTTACCCCGAGTAATTAGAGATAATGAAACACCTCTAAAATCAGGTTATGGAGAAGGGAGCTGTTGGATTGGTTTAAAGGGTGGCCTTCCGTAAACTGTTAAAGGATTCCCAAACGTTGAGAAACAGGCTGTGAACAGGGCCTTGTGCCCGAAGGAGATACCTCTTCAACCATTAGGAGGTGACTCTCCCCAAAAAAACGTTTTGTTTTGTTTTTTTTAAAGATGTTTCTTGTGAAAACCCTTGATGCTGACACTGAGAATCGCACCCCACTTAAACTGGGTGCCCTCCATCAATTCCCCAGGTCTAACCTTTCAAGAGCACAGAGGTGGTTTGCAGGCACTTGGCAGGCAAACAGTCCTAGGCCTTGTAAGACAATTAGAAAAGCATAGTTATAACTCTGAAGCCTTCTTAACTGCCAGATGGTTATGTTTGTTTGTTTGTTTGTTTGTTTGTTTGTCTGGGACCTTCCAGGTAGGTAACACAGAGAACCAAGTGCCTTTTAGGCCGTGTAGAAACAAACAAAAAACTAAAAAAAAAAAAAAAAGGCCCTTTGGTCCCTTTTTAAAAGAAGGGAGAGATTGTTCTTTCATAATAATAACAGTAAGAACAATTGTTGGTAATCATACTAGCTGGGAGGTAGAAGGTGGCCCGGCTTTTAAACCTTCCCAAACAGGAGCTAATTTCACACACTGCCTCTGATGGAACTGTGAAGGAACTATCAGCTTCCTCTTTGTTTTTACAAACAAAGATGGGGAAGGAAAGCCAGGGGAAGAGCACTTGCCCAAAACGCTGAAGGAAATCACAGCTTCTGCTAAAGCTAAAGCTGCAGGGCAGGGGTGAGGCCAGCAGCTTTGAGCTCCAGGTAGCTCCCAAAGGGCTGGAAGATAGCAATTTCCGGTTCTTGGTTTCTGTTCTCTTAGGTGGTTGTTCTATTCCCTTGTCATCACAAAGCAGATCTTGACCTAGTGCAGTGCTCATCTGACCTTTGCACTTACACACCATCAGAATTAAAAAAAAAAAAAAAAAAAAAAAAACAGGAACCAGTTCCTGTATTCTGGCCAGAGACAAAGGGTGAGAAGGAATGTCAGGTTGGAAGGCCTGTTAGCGCTGAGGACAACATCCTGACCTTCCCCAGCCTGGAGCACAATGTATGCCCTTGGCCAGGTCCTTTCATTCCAGTGGGTACCACCTCTCTCACCCAGAACAGAAAGATCCAGTCAGGTCTCCATGATCCCTTCCGATTAGAAGACGATTCAACTGTTTTACTGTAACTTTAGTGAAGTTACATTTGAAATGTACCTTCTTTCATTTGAAATCATTCCTAAGTATACCTTCTCTTTTAATCTCTGATTAATCATAGTTCAGCAATAACACCAGCCAGAAAAGATGACTGAGAAACATACCCACAGCTTCTAACACAGCCAAAATTACAATTAATTATTTAAAACAACAACACAAAATTAAAACTACATTAGATTACATTATTACATTCCTCCTGGGGCATCAGGCTCTGTGCTCCCATAGCAGGTGGAAGGACAGATTCAATGCTTACCGAGGCTACTGCATCAATCATGTTGCCTCAACCATTAACACAATGTGTTCCTTAAGATTTAAACTCACGAACAACAGCTATTCGTTGTCCTTGGAGGTGCGGCTTTTGCTTTAATGAATTTTGTGGTTTTTTTTTTTCATTTGTTCATTTTTCTTCTTACCCAAGTGTTGTTTGAATGACAGCTATTGCCTCATTTTCCTGAAACCCAGTCAATAAAGTGGCCATTGGCCCAACCAGTCTGTGAAACCCAGTTTGGGAGTTTCTAATTAAGGTACCTGACAAACTTTATTTAGAACCTAATATAAATTTCTAGATGTTTGATAGGGAAACTCAGGTGCTCTCTCTCTGGGGACACCTGTACTTCTTTCTTCCCCATTTTAGTTGGATATAAACTACCCATTAGCTGTCAGGTATAGTAGTACATGCTTTAGTCCCAGCACTCAAGAGACAGGGGGAGCCACATGATCTCTAGGTGTTTGGGGCCAGCCTGGTCTACCTAGTGAGTTCAGGACAGCCAGGGCTATGTAGAGAGAGACCCAACCTTAAAAAAACAAAACAAAAAACCCTACTCATCAGCACCTTTGCTGATCCAAGCAAACCCAATCCTCCTTGTCTTTTCCTCCCCCTCCCCCCAGTCTTAGTTATGTCAAGCAACAAATTACATTTGTTTTGGTTTGGGTGGTTGGTTTGGAAGCAAGGTCTCCCTGGACAGTGATTTCAGGTATATACCGCCATGCCTGGCCAACGAATACTCCTGTTTTAAAAGTTATTTTACATATAGTTTCAGAGCTAATAAGTACCATTAAAAAATAGAAACAAAGGCATTCTTAAATAGGTAAGAAATATTTTTGAGTTAAACTTTATGAACAGTTATAGTATGCCCAGAACCCATCAAATAGGTCCATAACAGTGAAGAGATTTCTGCTTTCTTTTGTTTTGTTTTATTTTGTTTTGTTTGTTTTTTGAGACAGGGTTTCTTTGTGTAGCCTTGGCTGTCCTAGAACTTGATCTGTAGACTAGACTGGCATGGAACTCACAGAGCTCCATTTGTCTCTGTCTCCTGGGTACTAGGGTTAAAGATTTATACTCCCCAGCTCGGTAAAGAACATGTCTGATTCTTCAGGCACAATACCTTAATTCTAGGTCCCAAATTAAGAATGACATGGGGTCTTCAAGCTTTGTCACTTAGATGCCTATGGAAACTATGAGGGAACACTTTGAAGGCATCTCCAGCACCATTGCTAACTATTGTAATAAGACAGGTCAATTTAAGATGAAATTAGAAGGCATCTTTGTAATGACCTAGACCCTTAGCTTTCTCACATATTACAATAATTTGTCCTGTGATCTTGAGCCCTCACAACAGCCCACTTCAAACCATTCTTCTGCAGATGAGATTCTGAAACTTACCAAGATTGTATAGATTCTCCAAGGCTACAGAGCTCATAAGTGATGGACCCCAAATTCAGACCATGTCAATCTGTCTCTTCCTCCACAAGTCTTGAACAGGACCGGTGGGATGTGGATGCCTGTGGTCACAGCTTCCAGCTAAACAAGACTTGTCCCAGCAGGTGCATCCAACCTGCAGTCTGTGGGCTGCATGCACCCAAGGTAACTATGAGTGCAGCCAAACAAAAACCCATAAACTTGCTGAAAACATGATGGGATGTTTTTTCCCCTTTGAATTTATTTTTCCTACTGTGATTGTATGATTCTCCAACAAGAACTCTGCAGATGACAACATCATGACTCAGGATCAAAAAAAAGACACATCTTGAGGGTTTTCTCAGGCCAAGAAATCAGTTGCTACTCTGCCACTGATGATCTCAGACCTACTGTGTTCCTCCAACTCAGCTTCCCTGGTGCTGGGATGTAGGAGTCAGCCACCCTGCCTGGCTCCCAAGTTATTCGATGGCAGGAGAAAATGAAGCCTGAGAAAGCTGCATTCTTCTTCTCATATAGCCAGCCCATCTCAGGACAAGACTTTCCTGTGGCCTTACCTAAAAACAGGCTGTGGTGTTAAGAAAGAAGCCAATCTTCTCTGTGGGTCAAGGTTTCCTCATAAAAAATGTAGGGACCAGCAGGTTCCATACAAATTCCTCAGAGACCAGGATTCGTAGTAGTTACACCATAGTCAAGTTTGCTTAATCTCCAGTACCTCAGTTTCCTCCTTCATAGTCTGCAAATAATTTTTATTTCCTAATGTTCTTATAAACATTAAGTGAATTAATAAAAGAAAATGGCAGGTACAACCTGGTTTAGTAAATATTAGCTACTATTATTCTTTACGGAGCTACTAATGAACTGACCAAAGCACAGCACAGAGACACCCCGCTATGGAGATTTATTTAAAGTCTTAAAAAGGTATTGAAGAAATTTACTTAAGGAGATATGCACGTATGCAAATACCACCATAGAAACACATTTGCTTGTACAATTAATATGACAACAATTTCGATTAAGAAGAACCTGTCAAGAAGCTTCTGAAGGAGGGACTGTGTCTCACATATACTTTGTTCTCTCGGGGACTGAAGACATCTTGGGTATTTACTGAATGAAAGCTGCTGTTTGCGTGACTAACATTCCTTAAGTTGCTACTCATATGTAGATTAGATCCATGAAAATATCTCTGCCAAGATAACCCATAACCATCTACCAAGAAGCAAGAAGTGATAGGCTCCCTGATGTCCAAAATATCTGCTTCTGATATTCTGATATAACTTAAGGGACTTGTCGGGAATCTTCTATGCTCTGGGTTTGATCCTACACCATAAGAAAGAAAAGAGAGGAAAAGAAAAGGCAATAGTATTTCAGTCCTGTGCTTTATAATTTGTTGTCTTTTTGTTTTTAAGGAATATGATTCTTCCTTTAAACGAAGAATCTTAGCTGGGTGATGGTGGCTCACACCTTTAGTCTCAGCACTCGAGGGCAGAGACTGGTAGATCTCTGAGTTCAAGGCCAATCTGGTTTACAGACCTGAGTTCTAGGACATCCAGGGCTATGAAGAGAAACCCTATCTCAAAACAAAACAAAAGTGAAACAAAACAAAAGTGAAACAAAACAAAACAAAAATTATTTCAAACTATAACATCCAAAAAGATTAGCAAATTCTAAATGGAGCACTAGTGATTTCAGGCATAAAACAAGACACCGTGCTAACATGTAATGCCTAGGTGCCAAAAGTTAGGAGCTCTTTATTTTCCAAAACTGCTCCTCACATAATGGATTCTGAGGCTGCTTCTCTTCAAACATGGTCAGCTGTCCCTACCTAACTTTATAGCAGACACCCTGTGGAGAAATAAATTCTTGCCATCAAGTGTATGAAAATGTTTAAAACTCTGGAATGTCTTTGTTCTCAGCCCACAGGTCCTTTTCATTCTCCTTCTCTTCTTGGTTTGCATGAACAGAGAGACCTGGACAAGAATGTATCATCACTAGAGGATACATTTTAGAAGCAGGACATGCCTAGTCCTATACTGATGCCTGCAGACCAAGTGAACTACTGTGGTTTCTCAATTACATATCAACTGAGTCAAACTAACTAACATTCTCGCCTCAGTGTGTTCTAAAAGCTTCCTAGTATTTCACAAGGAAAGCTTTGTCTAAAGAGATATGTGATATGAGAATGTTTTTATCATGTAAATAAAAAGTTGGAGACTTTTCCTCAAAGGGCAAGAATTTTAGTGTGGGGAGGGGAGCTTTCCTTGGTGTCCTGTTCAGGGATCTTTGCGTAATGTTTATAACCCCCTCAGAGATTATGCACAGCAGTAATAACTCAAAAATAGTTGTTAATGTTTGCTTTGTGACAGTTTGTCAAACTGAATATCTGAGATTTATAAAATTCTCCCTATTGTATTTTCATTTAATTAAAATATAATTCTATCATTTTTATAGTTTTTTCATTTATTTGTTTGTTTAAGTTGGGTTTGCTCACTTGTTTGTTTGTTTGTTTGTTTGTTTTAAGATAAGGTCGTCTGTAGCCCAGGCTGCCACACAAGACTGGCCTCAAATTTCTGACCCTGTTGTCTTCACTTCCAAGTGCTGGGATAACAGGTGTGTGTCACCATGCCATTTTTATGAGGTGCTGGAGACAGAACCCAGAGCTTGGTCTATGTGAGGCAAGCACTCTACTGACTGAATGTATCTCCAGCCCTTGCAATGACTACTTTTTTTTTTCAAAAGTATCTTGACCATCCTTAGAAACCCTCCAGCAAGGGACAAGGGACAAGATGTACCACCAAACCAGTCAATGTTTATACAAGTCCAAGCTAGCTGGAGCCTGAACTCCTGAGAAACCCACCTCAGCCACCTTCTCAAGGCTTCAGGGAGTCTAGTCTGGGGAAGAAAGAATGGTTAAACCAACTAACACCTGGCTTCTAGGCACTAGAACATTCCATGGTAGATGGCCCACGACCAGCGGCATCCCAGATTCTTTTCTCAGATTCTGGAGGACAGGGTACCAGCTGGGCTAGGAAAGAGCAGGTGCAGGCATTAGCTCGTGCTTGACTCTTTCCCTCCATGACTCCTCTTGGCTCAAAGGTTCTAACAGGGCTTTGCAACACAGCAGGGTTTGTGTATCTTAAGACAGGAATGTACAAAGCATAAAGGGGCAGGTAACAGCTGAAGAGTTGGAAGTGAGCCCCCTCTCCAGATCCTGAACGCCCTAGGCTTGGGGAAATGGTTGGGGGTGGGGGTGAGGAGGACAGTAATACAGAAAATAGCGCTTTGAAAAAGTTATTCTTGATCCTTTTCCTAAGCAAGACTTTCTGTGACCTCCCCAGTGAAAAGGTTGAGATCTTAACAAAGATAGAACTACCTCTGAGGGGACGGATTCTTTTAGGGTTTCTCGGGCCCTGAAAATACACAGACATTCCGTTTACAAGTTAGCCCACAGTCCCGTAACTTGCCTCCCAGTGCCTTGGTTTCCTTAAGTGTCTATGACCCTAGAGTAACTCTTACTTCATGGCGTTCTGAAAATAATCGAAGGAAAGCGATGCTAGAGTAACTGTCAGTAAAAAAAAAAAAAGTGAGGGGCGGATGAAGGCAGGCAAATAGCTCTGCTCTTGGGGGGCAGCTCAAACATCCCCTTTCCCCGGCGCTCACCCTCTAGATAGATGGCCAAAAAATGTCGGCATTCCTTCTCAGATGACAGATGGGCTGGCAAGAACAGAACATCACCCGGCACACCAGGTCCGGAGCTCCCCAGCCCTGCCTAGGCTAATTGACCTGGCCATTTTTCCCCATTCTCTTCGTGACCTCCCCTGATCAGACTCCCCGCTGAACTTCACTAACATAAAGAAACCTGTCTGCTCCCCAAACCTCAGGGGTGCCACTGGGGACCAAGGGCTCTGAGAGGCTGCCGCCCCCACTCCTGGGAAGTCTCTACCAAGACACCAAGTGAACTGCATTTTCGCACCGGGTGGACGGGTGCAGGGTCACCCCGACGACTCCACACCACCCTCTGGGGCTCTTCCCAATTCCCCAACACCTCCAGCAAGCGGCCCCAGCGACCGCGGCACGCCTGTCTCTCTGCCCTTGTTATTTTTAGCTCTACGGCTGCACCCTCCTACCTGCAAGAGCTCGCCCCGCTCGCAGACTTGTTTTGCAGGATTTGTGCCCTAGGAGGCTAACCTGACCCACACTTGAATAAACAGCAAGCTGCGGGGCGATCCCGCTGAACCACCCGCACCGAACTGCATCCACAGCAGGAGAGACTACCGACACAACTGGGCGTTCCCACCTCCTTGAAGTCAGCCGCCTCTTGGAAACCCAGACCGGTCTCCCAGAGTCATAAATAAATAAAGTGGAAAGAAAGACCTAAGATGAGACTCCGCCGTCCTAGATAGAGCTGCTCCTGGAATGATTTTTGCCCCCTGCGGGGAATGATCTCCTAGGAGGTTGGACTGTAGGGTACAGGGACCAGGATGATTACCCGCCCTCCTCTGCTAATTCCATCATGCAGCAGGTAGTCCTAGAGCGTGGTTTTCCCCACCAGGCAAGAAAAAGTGCCCCTCCTTCTGCTCCCGAGAGCTCTCTGTTTGCCAAGCTCATCAGCTTCCCCTACCTTGATGCCTTCCTAGAAAGTGGGATTTGTAAGGCCTGGGAGAAGTTTGTGGAGGGATCTGAGTTGAACAAGAAGAGGAGCAGAGAGGTTGAGAGGTCGCTTTAGACAGGCCCTAGCCGGTCCTAAGGGACCTGAGCCTTCCTTCGACCTAGTTAAGGAAATCTAACAAGACAGCTGCTTCATTCTGCATAAAAGGGTCACCAGCTAAGGTATGAAGCCTGTGCCTCAGAATTCAGACTTCAGTCTGAAAATCCGAATTTTATACTTTCTCCTTTCCTGAATATGAGGGTGTTGACCAGAGTGTTAAGTAAGCAGCGCTTCCGTACACTCCAAAGACCCTTGCTGCCCTGGCTCTCACTAGTTTTATAGGGACCAATATGACAAGCTCCACTGTCTCCAGCTTCATTGTTAGAATATTCCATCATACCGCATAGCTGAAGGACTAGCCTTTTAAAATTAAATTAAATTTAAATATAAATTTAATTTATATTTAAATTTAATTTAATTTTGCTTAGTTTTGTGAGTGGTTTTTTTTGGTTTTGGTTTTTTGTTTGTTTGTTTTTGTTTTTGTTTTTGTTTTTGTTTTTAAGACGAGGTCTCTCTAAAAAGGCCTGGCTATTCTGGACCTATTCACTCACTATGTAGACCAGGCTGGCTTTGAACTCACTGAGATCTGCCTGCCTCTGCTGAGACAAAGAGTATGTGCCACCACAACCTGGGACCTGAAGGATTAGTCTTAAGGTGAAATAATAATGGGTGTTGGCTTCCTTTGTCATATTTAAATTAAATGTCAATCTCTTTACATTAGAGATTCTTAAATCTGGTTGAGATATGTTCATGTTTAGTTGATAGAGTGATTCCCAGATCTTGCACAAAGCCAGGCATGGGAGAACATGCTGGTAATCCCAGAAGTGATTTTGAGGCCATCCTGTCTGCCCCCCAATAATTTATTATTAATTATTAATAGATAATATTTACTATTGTCCTGCTATGTTCTCACTAATAATTTTAAAGGATTTAGAGAGAATCTGCGACAACATTCACAATGATGCCTATCATTTTTATTGCAAGTATAAAAGTTTGTAAAAATCTTTTCATTTGTGAATTGGGAACTAGAATATGCAAAAACAAGCAAACAAACAAACCGACCCAGTCTACTCTGGAATGTAGCCCATGTGCTCTTTCCTGGAGTGCTGTGCCTCCAAGTCCACCACACAGCTTTGATGCAGTGGTACACAGCTTTCACACTCAACAGTACAATGTCTCTGACCTACTAGGAAGCAGCAGAGTCAGCATCAGCACCAGCAGGAGAAAGGAGCCCAGGATCACTCAGCTCAACTCTTATGTTAACTGGATCAGCCACTAATCCACCTACACTTATGACTGCTGGGGGTGGGGGGGAGGAGGAAATCAAATGCTAGAGTGTTTGTAACCAATTTACGGATCACAAAATACATGGCTAGTGGCACCTATGAAAAGAAATGTGGATGGGTTTCCATGAGCTAGTTATAATTAAATGAACAATTATGGAAATAATTATAATTATATGAGTATTTGCATGTTTTCTCCAACCATGTACTTACAAGAAAAAAATCAACATACTTTGGATCCCTGACAATTATCAGGCATTTTTGTGTTTCATTATCTCACTTAATCCCTGAAATAAGGTATGGCTTTATATTTAATGCTATGGTTACCACCACCCCCAAACACCACTCCCAACACATACCTTTTTGATTTTTGAGGAAAGAAATAGAGAGAGATTCAAATGTCTAAGGTCACCCAGCTAACAAACACCATGCTTTCATTTCAGATAACATCCCTTCTTTGAAGGGAGGCTATTAGGAAAGAAGGAAATTCTGTTCAGATTTAAGTAGATTTGATTCCCTGTATATTTTGCTCAAAGTACAGTTTAGAGTAGAGTACCTGCCTGGGACCACCCAATATTCTCGTAATTCTTTGGCAGAAAGTCTTTTTATAAGATTTATTACATATATACATATACATCATATACATATATATGTGAGTACACTGCTGCTGTCTTCAGACACACCAGAAGAGGGCATCAGATCCCATTACGGGTGGTTGTGAGCCACCATGTGGTTGCTGGGAATTGAACTCAGGGCCTCTGGAAGAGCAGTCAGGGCTCTTAACTGCTGAGCCATCTCTCCAGCCCCAGGAAGTTATCTTTAACCTACTCACTTTCTTTTCATTTCCTCCATGGTTCAGGTTACTAGCACCTTAACTGAAATTTATACACATAGTTTCTTATTAGTAGCTATTAGCTTTTTAAATTAACATCTAACTATACTGATGAGGTCTTTTCAAAGCTGACTTCTAAGCCTGTGTCCTCTACTCCTGCAAACCCTTCCAGGGACCTCCATCTCCAGAAACGAATGGAAGTTCAAACAGAGACTGCTCCACACAGTCATCCCTGTCGAGGTTAACAACAAGATGCTTCCTTTTGGTCTAGAGCAATGGTTCTTCTTAAGGCTGTCACATTTTAACACAGTCCCTTGTGTTATGATGACCCCCCACCACCATAAAATTACTTTGTTACTACTTCATAACAGTAGTTTTGCTACTGTTACGAGTCATAATGTTAATATCTGATATGCAGGATATCTGATATGTGACCCTTGTGAAAAGGTCATTCGACCCCCAACACACACACACATACACACATACACACACACACACACAGTCACTACCCACAGGTTGAGAACCACTGGTCTACACTGAGTGGAGAAAAGCAAGGCAGGTTCTTTGAAGGAGCCAATAAAACCCTGTCTACTTCATTTTAAACTTCTATGACTTCAGTGTTGAAATGTGGGCTCATTCGATGGGCAGTCCTCCAGTTTTGTCTCATTAATCTAAAATGCACAATAGCAAACTCACTGTATTATAGTTGGTGGAAGCTTCAGAGAGGAAGCAAACCTTTGCTCTTGACATTTCTTTATGCTGTAGTTTTGTCTGGAGTGCAAAGGCAAGAAGCCAACAAACAACGACAGAGAAAAATTCCTCAAAACCAAGAAGAGTGTGTTCCTTTGTCGTATTTTGCAACCTACACACGAACAGACTGGTGACATGAGCTTTTATAGGACTGTCATCAGTATGCTTGATTTTTTTTTTTTTTTTTTTTTTTTTTTTTTAGGAAAAACAGGCTTGAAGTCAGATAGTTTAGGTTTGGGGTTTAGCTGAAACCAGTTCACATGTGTTTTGTGTTGCTTATTAGGATACCATAGGCCAATGTAGTGGTTTGAATATGCTTGATCCAGGGAGTAGCACTGTTAGGAGGTGTGGACTTGTTGGAGGAAGTGTGTCACTGTGGGAGTAGGGTTTAAGACCCTCATTCTAGCTGCCTGGAAACCAGTCTTCTCCTGTCTGCCTTTGGATCAAGTTGTAGAGCTCTAGCTCCTCCTGCACCATGCCTGCCTCGATGCTGCCATGCTCCCACCTTGATGACAATGGACTAAACCTCTGAACCTGAAAGCCAGCTCCAGTTAAATGTTGACCTTATAAGACTTGCCTTGGTCATGGTGTCTGTTCACAACAATAAAATCCTAACTAAGACAGCTGGGTAAGTGAGAAACCGTAAAAGTTCACTGGACTCTCAGTTCTGGAAACCGGTGAATCCAAGATGGAGGGACCATGTCTGGTGAGGTCCTTTCACACACTGTAGCATGGAAGGCAGTGTTGTGTGGAGGACACGAGAGAGGGAGGGAGACTGCCCTTACCCTTTATGAGGATCCCACCACTCCTGGGTCTTTTCCTCCCTCCATAATGCCATTTACTCTCTCCTGAGCACACAGGCCTCAAACCTAGCCATCTCCCAACACTACTCCATTGGGAGTCAAGCTTCCCATACATGGTTTGCAGTACATTCCAGCTGTAGTCCTGTTACATGTGACTGTAGTTTTGGAGACTCATTTCTTTATGGGTTCCATGGGCTATATGGGTCCTGAACTTCAAGAGTTGACAAGCTTTTACTAGAAAGGGTTAGGTATTGAATGCTCAGGCCAGTAGTTCTCTATCTTCCTAATGCTGTACCCCTTTAATACAGTTGTGGTAACCCCAACCATGAAATTATTTTTATCGCTACTTCATAACTATAATTTTGCTAGTGGTATGAATCATAATGTAAACATCTGTGTTTTCTAGTGGTCTTAGGCAATCCCCTTGAAAGGGCCATTCATCCCCCTAAGGAATGTGACCCACAGGTTGAGAACCACTGGTTTATTCTCTGAGAGGCACAAACCATCCTCTTCAACGTTTCTTCCTCTTTCCTCCATTGCTTTCTTCCTCTGCAGTTGTTTTCAGATACATAGACAGACCATTTGTATTCATTTTCTAAGGTTACCATGACAAAGTACCACAAAGATGGCTTAAACAATACAGTATATCGTGTCTGTTTGAAAGCTATGAGTCTGAGATGTAGGTGTCTACAATAGTGACTACGAAGCAAGCCTTGCTCCTGGCCACCACTGGCTTACTGGCCATCTTTGGTGCAGCGTTTTTAACATATCACTGAAGTTCATATGTTGATTTAAGGGAGTCTCATTGAATACCCCAGACTGGCTTCAAACTCACTTCAGCCTCCTTCCTGCCTCAGCTTCCCAAATGCTGGGATTACAGGTGTGAGCCTCAGATCCTGGCTCCCCACATGTTCTTAAACACAACTTTGGTACTTTTCTACCCCAGAGACAGGGAGATACGTTCTTCTGCCTGAATCTGAGTACATCAGTTTTTCATAGCTGCTGTACCAAATAACCAACATGTCTTGAAATGACACAGATCTATTCTCTTACAGTTTGAAGGTCAAAGTTCCAAAACAGATCTTAGCAGGGCAAAAATCAGGGTGTTGACAGAGCTCTTTTTTGGTGTTTCCTCACTGTTTCCAGCTTTGAGGGGCTGCTTGCATTCCTGGGCTCATGGCCAACATCACACTGGCCTCTGTTTCACTGTCTCCTTTTCAGGTTCTGACCCCTTTAGACGCCTGTTGTAAGGACTGGTGGGATTATATTGTGTCCACCTAGAAGATCCAGGAGACTCTCCCCATGGCTTGGTCCTAAACTTAATCACATCTATGAAATCTCTTCTCTCAGGTGAGGTAGCATATTTACAGGTTTGGGGATTATGATGTGGACTTTGTAGGGGACCATTTGTTCTGCCTGGCACTCAGAGAGAAAACATCTGAGTACAAAAGAATCTATGATGTATAGTGCCCAAGGCTAGCTCATGATGTGAGCTTACAACTGATCATTTTAGGTTACTTGCTTTTAGAGCCCAGTGGCCTCTCCAAGCTATCGGGAGTTCCAATACAGCCCAATAGTAAGTTCTCCCTTGAGAAGCTATGTGTCCATATGTCCTGGCCAGCAGCCAAGTGGCCTCAGAAGATAAAAACACTCATTTGAGTGAACATAGCTGTCACTTAACCCCAGTTGTCTTAGTTAGGGTTTCTATTACTTCAACAAAACACCATAACCAAAAAGCAAGTTGGGGAGGAAAGGGTTTATTCCACTTATACTGCCACATTACTGTTCATCACCAAAGCAAGTCAGGACAGAACTCAACCAGGGCAGGATCCTGAAGGCAGAAGCTGTTGCAGAGGCCATGGAGGGGTGGTGTTTACTAGCTTCTTATAGAACCCGGGACCACCAGCCCAGGGATGGCATAGTGGCCTGGGTCTTCCCCCATGAATTACTAAGAAAATGTCTTAAAACTGAATCTTATTGAAGTATTTTCTCAGTTAAGCTTCCCTCCTTTCAGATAACTCTAGTTTGTGTGTCAAGCTGACACAAGACCAGTCAGTCAACACACCGGCTTTCAAGCCTATCTACCTGAGACCCTATATACTGCAAAAGAAATACAAGTACCTTTAGTGTGCTATGCTCAAAGCTTGGGTAATGATAAAGACATAGCAGAATAACCCATAAATGCCCCCAAAGACCTGTGTTAAAGGTTTGGCTCTCAGTCTGTTGGAAGATGTTGTGGATAGCTCTGGCCTTGTGTTTTGATGCTAATTCCCCTTTTCTGGGAGGGGTTGCAGAGGAGAAGAATCAGTACACAGGTGACTTCTTGTGAACCTTCTGCCCACCTTAATTTGTAAAATAAAGGCTAGAGCCAGTAATTGGGCAGTAGAAGGAGAGTTGGAGAAAAAAGGTTTGGGGGGGAGGAGAGAGAGAGAGAGAGAGAGAGAGAGAGAGAGAGAGAGAGAGAGAGAGAGAGAGGAAAGCAACAGAGGAGCAGGAGGTGGAAGGACAATGGAGGAGAAGCACGTGGCCTGGAAAAACAGCAAGTTATAAGGGATCTCATAGCTGAGGAATAGAGTAGTGTAATGGTAAATCTGCACAATCTAGGCGTGCAGTTTATATTCATAATTATTCAGTTGTGTTTTCTTTGACCAGTCTTATTTGGGTTAGAGATTTACCACAACAGGAAGATGGTGGAATCTTTAGGAGGTAGGGCCTAGTAGAAGAAAGGACATTGAGGGTGTCGTCTTCAAAGAGGCTTTTAGGATATCCCTTGGTAGTCTCAGCTCTCCTTTTGCTTCTCTGTGCCATGAAGTGAGCTGCTTTGCTCAGCTACGTGCTTCCATCCATAATGGTCTACGGAAACAACAGACCCAACCGACTATGGTCTGAAACTACTGAATTTACGGGACAACATTAACTTCCTAAGTTGATTTCGTAAGGTGTTTAGTCACAGTGACAAGACACTAACACACTCTAAGACAACGGAGCTCCTGACACTTATTCCCATGAGCATCTCCACTCTGCAGTCTCATTTATCATGGCCAGCACAGTATCACATAAGTTGGCAGCCTCCACTCACCACAGTGAGTCATGGAGGATATGATGGCTAATCTTGGCTCAATTTGACTGATCAGGAATCAACTAAAAGGTATGCCACTGGGTATGCCTATGAAGGAGTTTTCTGACTGGATGACATAGAGTGGAAGACTTATCCTAAGAGTGGGTAGCATCTTCAAGGAGTGCAGAGGAAGAGACTCTTTGCTTTCTTGCTTGCTTGCTTGCTTGCTTGCTTGCTTTCTTGCTTTCTTGCTTGCTTTCTTGCTTTCTTGCTTGCTTTCTTGCTTGCTTGCTTTCTTGCTTGCTTGCTTTCTTGCTTGCTTGCTTTCTTGCTTCCTTGCTTGCTTGCTTGCTTGGTTGCTTGCTTGCTTGCTTGCTTTCTCGCTCGCTCGCTTGCTTGCTTGCCTTCACATTGTCTTCTATCTTTCTGGCCAAGTTCATTTACCCTGTTTGTATTTTGCTGTCTAATCTATCTACCCTTCTGCTGCCACTGCCACTGCCAACACCACCATGGCTGCTACTGCTTCTGTTTTTGGCTGAGATCAGAGACTGGGTTCTTTAGCCTCTCTTGAAATGCTTCAGGCCTTCAGTGCCAGCCACGTTCAGCCTCATGAGCTGAGTAGGGACTGGATTCTCAGCCTCTCCAGCCACTTTCTGATTGGCCACTATATCATGTAGAACAATCTAAAGAATCCTCCCTTTGTCGTGTATTTATTCTGTCAGTTCTGGTCTTCTAGAGAAAGCTGAATAGTACAGAGGAGAAGGTGCAATAAGCAATGTCCTCCTGTGCTAAGAAGGCATTCAGAATGGGGAAGCTCTACTCCGATGCCTTAGGTAAAAAGCTTCCTTCGTGGAAGAGGTAATGATTTTTCCCATTGCCTGGTGAGTTTCAGAGCACTGACATTCTCACGAGAACCTGAAAGATAAACATGCATAGAAATTTGTGACCATAAACACATTTGGTTTCATTTCTGGGATGGGTTGCTGTGGCCATGGAATGGAAAGTTTCTTTCTACATAATTACAAACATAAACTTTCCTGGTGTTTTTGGAAAACTAAGCTCAAAGCAAGAGGAGCTTTCTATCTCACAAGTGTCCACGACTCTCTCAATAATCAGCCCCTGTAGGTTTGATTTCCAGGAGTGGCTGTCACAAGTTACCTGGGGATGACTGAGTGATTTCTACATTCTTTTTCCAGTCCTATAGGCAGAAGTGCAATGTAGTACCTCTACTGTGAGCTAGAAAAGCTATAGAGAGCCATAGCCATGACAAGTTTAATTGAGAAGAAATTTAGAAATTTTGTAGGTTTTAGATGATATATTTATAAAAAATAGATATATCAATGTTTTGAGTTCTGAGCTTTATTAAAGACTGTTTTTTTCCAGATTATAATACTAACACTATTTTTTCTTTCTTTTTCAATTTAGAAAACATGTAAGGGGGAAGCACTCTTGTAAATCTTTCACATAGAAATAACTACTTTCTGAAAAAATGTTGTTGGCCACATTATTTGCAAATATACAAAATTTTAAATGGCAGCTGAGAAGGCGGCTCTGTGGTTAAGAACATTTGTTGCTATTTCAGAGGAGTCACTTTTGGTTCCCAGCACCCATATGGCAGTTCACAATCATCCATAACCCCAGTTCTAAGGTATCTGATACCCTTTTCTGACCCTAAGGGTATATATGTGATATATAGACACACATATATACACATACATACAAGCATGGCCACTCACACATATAAAATAAATAAGTCTAAAACATTTTTAACAAGAACAATCCGGTACTTAATAGTTTATAGTCTGATTTTTTTGGGGGGAGGGGGCTTGTTTCCAGACAGAATTTCTCTGTGTAGCCCTGACTCTCCTGGAACTCATTCTGTAGACCAGGCTGGCCTCAAACTTTGTCACTACTGCCTGACTACAGTCTGCTTTGTTTTTTAAACTGGTTTTAAAAATTATTATATCATTGAGTGTCATCTTGTCAGATTATTTTTATTTAACTCCTGTTATAATCCCCTTTTTCCCCCTCCCCCTCCTCCCCCCTACCGCTCCTCCCCAGTCCCCCTCCCACCTCTCCTCCTCCCCACTCCCCCTCCCCCTCTCCTCCTCCTCCTCCTCTTCCTCCTCCTCCTCCTCCTCCTTCTTCTTCTTCATGAATTCAACAAGAATTTGATCACAGACTTACAGTAAGCACAGCTCTAAGCACTGGGGATAGAAAAGAGGAAAAAGCAGAGCTTGCTGTGACATTGCACACCTTTAATCCACTCCAGAGGCAGGTGGTCCTCTGAGTTCCAGGCCAGCCTGGTCTACAGAGAGTGTTCTAGGACAGCCAGGGCTACACAAAGAAACTTTGTCTTGAAAAAAGAACAATAAAAAGAAAAAAGGAAAAAAAAAAAGAAAGGAAAGAAGGAAGGAAGAAAAAAGATCAGAATTATAAAAATTTTGCAAACCACCTCCTATCGAGTTTGGTTTGCATATTTACCTCCACACTTCATGGAGTGAAACAGCTTCCCATCCTCACATAAGTTGGATTGACTCTGCTGTAACTGCACCAACAGCTTTGGGGACCTAACAATGCTTCTATCCTCTGCTGCTTCATAGTAGGTAATCCTCAAATAAAGCAAAGTAGAATAACACTTTGTTACCATCTCTCATGGTTCTGTAGGTAGACTGGACACAGCTGGGTAGTTGTACTCCAATAGTGACTGTGGGGACAGACTTCTGAATACTCACCTGAATTGAATGTCTTTCTTCTTCCTGTGTTTAGGTCCCCTAGATAGTTGGATTCCAGAAATGGCCAGGTATCTATCTCCTTTCTCAATTTTGGTAGCTTGGAATTTCCCACAGCCTGGTAGCAGCTAACTGTTGGTACAGGAGTGGGCACACACAAAGAGAACTTCTGTTTGTTTTTTGTTTTGCTTTGCTTTGTTTGAGTCAGGGTTTCTCTGTATAGCCCTGGCTGTTTTGGAACTCCTGATTTATAGACCAGGTTGGCCTTGAACTTAGAGATTTAGCTACGTCTGCCTAAAATTAAAGGTATACATTGGGCTGTACTCAGAGTGACACCGCAGAGCCAGCCTTTGCCAGGTCACATGGTGACTGTGCAGAGACAGAATAGGAGGTCTGGAGACCCTGGGGGAACAACAATGAGATGGAGGGCAGCGAGTCCTCCAGGGCTCTCTCCCCTGCTCCCTGTGGGGTCTGGCCACCATGCCTGGCCCACAAAGGGAACTTTCTAAAGATGCAGGGTAGAGGCTACTGATTTACCTCCACCCTTGCCTCAGAAATCACAGGATGTTGCCTGCGCTGTGTTTCAAGAATTGTGCAGAGACCCTTTAGTCCTAGTGGAGCAGAACTCTTTAAGGGGTTGTGAGTACCAAGGAGCCTGCGTTAGGTTTCCCAACTGAAGATGGTACCACAATGAGGAAATGTGTCTGAGACAAAATGAATTTGAAATATCAGTGGCCATCCACAGAGCTCAGGATGAAAGGCCCTTTTCAAATTGGTTCCAAAGTTACAGTCCTGTTAAGGTCGGAAGAAATGCAAGCAGTTAGGCATCTTGTATTCCCAAAGTATTCTCTCCCATGGCCAGGGTTGCAAAACCTAGGGGTTCTTTTTTATCACTGGGACTGAGAAAGCATTTTTTTGTTTGTTTGTTTTGTTTTATACTTGTCTCCAGAATGACCAAACTACATCTGTTCATCTACTGGATTCTGTTGAACACCAAGGGTATGCTGGCCTATGCTATGGCTGCCTTGTCAGAGGGGCAAGTAGCAACCCTGACTCAGAGCTATTGAATGTTTGTTCTGGACCTGTTGCTAGGCAGGACTCTGTCATTGCACTTAAACCATGTTGTTTTCATGAACTCTAAAGCAACTGTTGTCTATATTACAGACGAGGAGACGAGTGTAGAAACTAAACAACTTCTACTAGCATGTAGACAAATGACAGCCTGGGGACTCAGGCATTCACAATACAACACAGATCTGATCCTCCTAATGGCCAAATGTTCTACTTTGCACAAAGTGCTTGACTTCCGGTTAGTTTTCTTATCTGGAAATATGAGCTCATACCTTTTCCTCATAGGCCATTTATAAGCTATGTAACCTTGCAGGACTTGCATTCTGAGACTTATTTTTTTATGTCATAGATGAATGCAATGTGTTTTCGTGAGAAGTTGGCAGACAGCAATGCATAGAAAGTGCAGTGTCTGGCACGAGGAGCTGTTGATACATGCTATTCATTGGCATTGATACTACTGTGTTTTATGCTGTAACACAATTTTGAGGTTCTTAAGCCCCAAATCCCCTGCTGAACCCGTTGTTGTTTTGTCTGATTTCCAGTGTTCTTTCTTTCCCACCCAAGGAACAGCTGCATTTTTGAGCAGAGACATAAAAAGCATGGCAGATAGTCACGCCGCCACCACAGATGTCCCTGCCTTGGCTGAGGACAGAAGACAGCAGCCAATATTCACAGCGGATTGCAGATGTTTCCCTTGACCATGGATCAGAGGGGCCATTATGGACAGTGTGGGCTCTGCAGACGTTTTGTGTTCCAGACGGAATATTACAGAATATGCATGGCTCCGTCCAACATTTATTGAATACCTACTCTGTGCTGAGTTGCTTTCTAAATACAAAGATGAATAGGTCACATTCCTTGTCCCCTCGGACACTGCAGTACACACAAGGAGACAACACACATAATTAACCGTAGCAGACTGAGGAGTTCTGTGTGTGGCAGAAACAGTGGTTGATCTCAGGAGATATTTCTGTCGGAGGGCTTTGGAGGAAGACGAGGACCGACAGACATACAGAGTCTTCTCAGGGTGGTAAATAATGAAAGGACTTGAATGAACAGAGATGAGAGGCAAAGGTCATTTCATTTCATTCAAGGTGGAGGAGTGAGGTGAGTAGACCAGGAGGCTTCCGTCCACACCCCCACCCCCCACAGCTTCACCTGGCCCAGTCACTGGCCACTTGTTGACACTTTCTTTAAGTGTCTGAGTCATAAGCAGTAGATTGCTAGGTGAGGACACCGGAAAGCCTTCACCCACACAAACAGGACAGGCTCTCTCAGAATGCATGTTCCTCCAACGGTTTTTACCTGTCTTTCTTTTCTTCTGAGACTGTGGATTGGATTCTTAGAAGTGAATCTCAAGGTCATGAGGTGATAAGAAGAATAAAGCCACAGAGAACTAGGAGTAGCTTGATCCCTTTCTTGAGTAGCAGCTCCAGCCCTGCAGGGTCTTCAGATCTCTTATAAGTACTTACTATGTAAGAAACATAGCTCTGTGCTTAAACCACTGTGCCCAAAGCATTTTGAATTAATAGAATTAGTCGCGGTGGTAATTCCTGGGATATGGGGTGGGAGTGAGGGACTGTAGTATTGAGGGCCTGCTCCTAGATGGCTGTGAAGGGGTGTAATCATAGCATGGGGTGGGGATGGGGCCCGGGGTGGGAAGAGAAGTGCTGAAATGGGAGGACTGAATGAAAATGAGGACTCCTGGGTCAAGTTTGTGGAAAGGGTTTTATTATAGATATGAAAGAACAGCTAGAGGCATCTGGAAGAATCTAGGCTGAACTAGGCCAGCAGAATATACCTGGCCATTGAATAAAAGAAAGGAAGGAAGGAAGCAAAGAAGGAAGGAAGGGAGGGAAGAAGGAAGGAAGAAAGGGAGGGAGGGAGGAAGGAGCAAAAGAGGAGTGGCAGACCAAGATAAGCTGCCAAGGCCAAGGGGCCAAAAGGATGACCTAGCCAAAATGGCTAAATTATATTGGGATTAGCCTGGGGGGTGAGGTGGAGAAGGAAAAAGGAAGCGGGGAGGGAGAGGCTAAGGTGGGGGTGGGGGGTGGGGTGAGAAGTGCTGGAAGGAGTCACGATTTCTGATTGATTCTGGGAGAGCTGGCCAGTATCTGCTTTGATATGTTAATAGGCACCAGGGGCGGAGTCCGGAGAGCGAGTGGCTATAATGATTGGTTTATATAGAAAAGAGAAACTGGAGGAAGGGAAGCCCAGACCCTAAGCTCAGAGTGGAGAAGGTTAGGGTAGAGAACAGGGTGGAGAAGTGCTAGGAGGAGCCACAGGTACTGAGCCAGTCCTGGGTTTCTCTGGAACCTGACAAGGATCACCTTGAGTTTCCAACTAGCATAGGTTAGAATGAGACCTTAATTCAAAAATGAAAACACAAAGCCAGGTGTAGTAGCACAGGGCTTTAGTCCCAGCACTTGGGAGGCAGAGGCTGGTGGATCTCTGTGAGTTTGAGGCCAGCCTAGTCTACATAGTGAGTTCCAGACACTATGACAGCCAGAGCTACATAGAGAGACCCTATCTAAGAAACAAAAAAAGAAAAGAAAGGAAGGAAGCAAAATAAACAAGAATGACCTTTTCTTCTGTAGTAGGCTCTAGAGATATACAGCTCAGGTGTAGAATACCTGCTTAGTATGCATTAGGCCTTGGGCTCAGTACCCAACACCACCAAAAATGAACTCCAAACCTACTTCTTATTTATTAGGAGATGGTGATGATCGGTGAATACTGTTAATATGGAAATAATGAATTTGGCGCAATGTACTGAACAACAGAAGAGAACATGCTTGGAGTCAAAGAGACTGAGGGACAATTTTGATGATTGCTCTGTGAAGTCTGGTCTCCTGCTGTAATAGTGTCCTCTAATGCATACATGTGCATGGATAATTTGATATATACAACACTTTCTCAGTTATCTAAAAGGTATTCATAAAAATTTCCTGTATTGTTCACATGTAATACAAAAATTTAATCAAGTGATATTTTTCTTTGCTTCAAAACCAGTACCTTACAAGCTTTTGCATCCAGACTGTGGTTCCTTATCCCTGGATTTTTTTCTTCTTTAAAACCTGGAGAGTTGCCACCAGGGAAAATAGCAATGGACAGTGAGGGAGGAGGCAGGTGAATTTAATCATGGAGGGAACAAGAGGAAGATGTGGTGAGAGAGAACCCTAAGACAAAGCTTAGTCAGTGGACGTTTCAGGAAGAGAATGAAAAGCATGAGGAAGGGGTAGGTTTGGGTGCTGAGTGGCAGAAGACTCCTCACAGCAGTGACTGTCAGAGCTGAAGCATTAGGATTTGACAACATTAAGACCTGGAGAGGTGGCTCGATGGTGTGTGCTGCAGATGCATGAGGAGCTGAGTTCAGATCCCTTCCCAGCACCACATAAAAGCCAGGCAAAGGTGCACACATCTGAATTCCAGAGCTAACAGACAGATCCTGGATCCTCTGTGCACACTAGGCACCCAACCTAGCCCAGTCAGTGGGCAGCAGATTTAAGGAGAGCTTCTGCCACAAAATAAATAAATCAAGGGAAAAGCAACAGCGGAAGTCGTTGTGTGTAGACCTCTGGCATTCCCAACCACATGCAGCACGTATGAGTAACACACACACACACACACACACACACACACACACACACACACACATCCACTTCAGCACATCCTGTAGAATACTTCCAAGACCTCCTGCTATCCCTGCTTGGACTGGAGGCTGTAAAGATAAGGGAGATAAACTTGAGGACTTCTCAGTTCATTCACTTGTAAATACTTGCTGATTGTGTACTGCTAGCAGGGCGGGCGTTGTGGACATTCAAATGCAATAGGGTTGACTCTCAGCCCTGAAGGCACTTGATCAGAGAGAAAGATAGTTAAGGTGACAAAGGTGAACTGATCACAGTAGAGACACTGCAGAAACTTTTGGACCAAGGGGAAAGCTGGAGGGAGGTCCGGGAAAAGTGTGACTTAAAAGAATCTTCTGAGGGCTGAGAAGGGCACCTTGGATAAAAGAAAGCATGTGGCAGATGATAGGGCCTATTCTCCCATCTCCGTGAACCGGAAGAATATGTGTGACTCAGCGGATGAATGAAGTCCCAAAAACACAATGCACAACTGAATTAACCTCTCTGAGCCTCACTTTGCTGCTCTGTTAAGTGGGAACACTTTCATAGGGATTTACAAGTTTTGGGTGACAGAACGAGTACTTAGTAAAGTGACAGGCAGAGTACGTGCTCAATAAACATCAGAGCTCCTTATCTAGTTAGTGTCAAGCCAGGATCAGAGAGTGGTGTGGGTGGACAAGAGTGTATAAGGCGGTGAGTCCAGTCTGAGCAAACCACAACAGGTCAGGCTAGAAACCCGAGCCCAACATGGGCAATGATAAGCAAGCACTCATGAAAGTGGGCAGAGTCTTTAGTCACCAAACATTTCTTAAGAAAAGATAATAAATAAAAATGCAAATCCTACACATCAGTAAAGTCAACAGACTCCTCATTAACTGCGGAGGGTTTGTAGAATTAACCCAGTCTGGCAATCGAGGTATTTCATCCAGAGCAATGTTTCAAATTTCCCTTTGGATTCTGTCAAACTGTGGCCATTTTTCAGAAGGGGAGACAGCCTGTAGTTGTGTGTAATAAGTGTTGTCTGAATATTTACACTGCAGAGCACCAGTGAGAAGAGGCATAAATTTTAGCCTAAGGCTCAAGTTTCTAATGAAAGTTTGTTTTTGTGCTAAAGAGCCCTGGGGAATTTGATGATGCTCAATTCTTAAATCTGAAGACGTAAAAGCAATTGAAGTCATAAGCAATTCTGAAGCCTTAACCCCTTGATCCTTTTGAAAAATGACAGAACACCTCAAACAGAACCAAACACAAAGCTGAATTCTGAAAGCATCCAAGAAGGTCTTTTACGTCACTGGGAGAGACAAGATGAAACTGTCTGGTGCTCACAGGATGCTTGGATCTTGTGAGCACATGTGATTTCAAATGTTTATCAGAGTGTTCCACAGTTCCCACAGAGCCTAGGAGATACATTAAACAAGACCGCTTACAGATGCTACAGCTTCCTTTTATTCACAACCTACTTTGTGCCCTTGGATACCAGGAAACTGGAGAATAACCCTGATAGATATGCGTTACCACATTCATTTTAACATGAGAGGTAAACTGTGCTCAGAGGTTAAGTTCAAGGCCAAAGTTGACCTTGAACTCTGGATACTACTGACCCTGTAACTCAGGCTCTGCCTAGCTCTTGGGTGACTTCTTAAGTCACCTGATGTCTACCCTGAACACTTCAGGTAGACAGTTTGATTTCTCTCTGTGAATAAAGATGATTACCACTCCCTGCAGAAAATTCAGACAAAATAGAAACATAAAGAAGCCTTAGGCTGGTTACTTTGATCCTTAGGTCCAGATTAGGTTGCTAAAATGAAACTCCGTGTCCTCATTTCAAAGGCAGTGCCCTATCTTATGAGTTGAACTGGGAAAGGAATTAGAGGTTTGGGAGATGGTTTAGTAGTAAAAGTGCCTGTCACACAAGCATTAGGTCCTCAGTTCAAATCCCCAGCACTCACCTTACACACATCTATAACTCAAATATGGAAAAGTGAAAACAGGAAGTTCCTAAGGGCTCTGTAGTCCATCAGCTTGTCAATCAGTGAGTTCCAAGTACAGAGAGAGACATTTTCCCAAAATAAAACAAAATAAAATGGTGGCAAACAACAGAGGATGGCATTTGATGTCAACCTCTAGGCCTTCACGTGTGTACACTTACACACATGCACCCATATGCATATCCCATATATACACAAAAAATTAATCAATAGCAGGGAATAAAATGATAGAAATGGGTTGCTTCCCCTCACACACAAATTTTAGGCACAATAAATAAATAAATAAATAAATAAATAAATAAGATCTTTTGTAAGGTCAACATTTTTCTTTTTCCTAAATGAGAATGACAGGTGGATGGTGACATATTTGAGAAGACTCTTGTATATGACAACACAGGTCACACATCTCAGCCACTCATATATGTTACATGCACATTTCAACACATAGATTCCTGCCTACTGTGACGTGGACATTTTTGGTTTCTTTGGACACTCAGTTGTGCCCTGTGATGTTTTTTCTGGAAGCTGTCTTATGAGAGGATGTTTTGCTGAGGCAGATACTTGAGAGGATGTATGATGTTTGGAAAGAGTATAAGTAGAACTCCACAGGGATGCTGAGTGGTGCTCTTGCATTGGTTCACCTTGCAACACTTTGCTGGTCTTCACCGATCTTCTTGTGGTATTCTGACTGCTTCTTCCACAGACTCAAGCCAATTTGGCAGAGCCTCACAATTTCTTCTGGATCGAGCAGCGCTGCTGCTGATTCGAATTTGGAATCACCCCAAAGTGCTACTCCTAAACAGGTTCACACCCCATTTCCTATCAACCTTCCTTCTCCCCTACCTCTGTTCAGGGGGCTAGAAGAGTGGTCGAAGCATTTAAGGACCTTTATTAAAATAGGTTTTGAAAAATCTAAGCCTACCGTTCCGCCCCAGTTTACATGTTGGTTATAAGCTAAAGATGCGACCATTGGAATCAAGTTTCTTTGGAAAAGAGGAAACAGAAAGCCTGGTAGAATATGGATGTCAGAGAATAGATGTCCAGCATGCTTAGTGCCCCCTGTGCATCCATGACTGCCAAGTACCACTGGGTTCTGATAGCAACATGAACCATGGGGACAGCATCTCTTCCCTCTGTTATCAAGGTCTCTACAGCATTTTCTTCTGTACAATTCTCAGGGTACTTGGCTGGCTCTACATCCTCCCTTAAGAGTGACAACTTCCTGGATCCCAAGAGGCTATTTATTTATTTATTTATTTATTCTCTCATTCTCTGGTTTTTGGTTTTTGTTTTGTTTTCACAAAAGCAGTCCAGGGTTCCATAAGTACTGAGGCTTGGAGGAGGGACATTCTGACTGAAGACTGACAAGGAACCCAGATGAAGGGAGGTGGGAGGAGAGAAAAGCCATTCTCAAGAACCCACCCAGAGACAAGCAGAAGGGCTAAAAACAAAAATGAGTGTCAAAGTTTGGATTTAACATGCCCAAGAGCAAGACAAACACATCAGAATATTTTTACATTTTAAATAAAATTGCAGCCAGGCAGTGGTGGTGCACACCTTTAATACCAGCACTTGGGAGGCAGAGGCAGGCGAATTTCTGAGTTCCAGGCCAGCCTGGTCTACAGAGTGAGTTCCAGGACAGCCAGGGCTACACAGAGAAACCCTCTCTCGAAAAACCAATAAATAAATAAATAAATAAATAAATAAATAAATAAATAAAATTGCATTAAATATTTTTACAAATTAGTAGTGTACCTTTTTTCCTTCCTTCCTTCCCTCCCTCCCTTCTCCCCCTTCCTTTAATTAAAAAAAAAAAAAGGCTTTCTTTTAGGGGCAGTTGAAGGATCATTTCAGAGATAGTGTATTCTTTCATTGTGTAACTGTTTTGTATAACTTTGTATAATATTGTAAAACTTTATTACTGGAGCAATAAAGGGTTGGAAAGAAAGTCCCCTTAAAGTTGATGGTCTTATGGTTTCCTTGCCAACAGCCTAGAGACAGCATTGAGTTTAGGTAACTACGTTTTTATGTAGAAAGGAAAGATGAGATGTGATCTTAAAATATCTGTACATGTGAGAGAATAACTGCATTGTTTCTAACGCTTAGGAAGAGGCTATCAGGACCATTTCTGGCCATTGAGCATCCTGGGAGAGGGGTAAGGAAGCCAGACCTCCAGTAGTACAGGGAACTTGTTTGCAGTTCAGCTTACCTTTCAGATCTCCAGTCTCATCGGAACGGAACTACTGCCTCGTCTTTGTCTGCCTTGTTAATATGAAAACTGGCTTCCTATTGTTGTTGTTTTATTGTTTTTAACCCCTCCTGAGAGTGCTGACACTCAGGACATGCTTCTGGGTGTTCTCAAGACTTAAATGACATTGCTTTAAAGAGTTCTGAGGCCCCACAGAAAGGTTGATAAGGTAAACCACTCACCCTCTGGATATGAACCCCATGTCCTTTTCCAAAACAAGGTCTAAGAAGCATGGAATGCATTCCGCAGGCTGAGGAGTTCTACCGTGGGGAGGCGAAGATTACCACCAGGATCTTTCAGTAGGAAAGAGTTCTCATTGTAATCCTTTATCTTTGAGAGTAGAGTTTAATTTCGTTTATCAAGAGCTTACCACTTCCTTCTTAGGAAAAAATGCTTTGGATGATATACTATACTGCTGGAGAATAAAACAGCATATTTTTATATGTTTATCAGTTCAAACTGAAAACTACTCCTAGGGATGGAAACATCCCTTTGCCTGTGTTCATGAAGGTGGCAGTCTTGTTTACAGCACCAGTAACTACTTTAGCTCTGGGCAAGGGACCAGTTATCTCAATGAGAAAGACCTCTGGATGAGAGGGGGGAGAACAAAGGGGGGCCTCGTGTTCATTCTAGGAGCAGCAGAGTCCTGTATGTCACTGGAAGCTGGGTGTTCACAAAGTCAGAGAGGGTGTAATGCCGCCTAGTTGTACTGGGGACAACTTTAAATCTTTGGTTATTTACTAGAAAGAAAGAGGAGAACACGGAGAAGAAGGGAAGTGGAGAAAAATAGAATAAGTTCATTCTTTTTTTAGGAGCTGTGGTCAGACAGCAAGATGCACCTAAAATGTTTTCATTCTGATTAAATAAAAATTTGGCTCTCCAGTGTCTTTATTTGAGCTACAGGCTCAAATTATAAGCAGGTTGACTCAAGGTTGATAGAGTGATTTTTGGAGGAACTTGATCCCTAAATAAAAATGGGTGGGTGCCTCTCTCTGCTCAGCAGCCTCTTCTCCAGAAAGACTGGCATCCAACACTCTTCTGACTTTATGGTACTTGTTCAATTTTTAAATGACCCCCCCCCCCATGAGGAAGCTCGCGCTGTGGGATCGCCGTGTTGGTGGGAGGCAAAAGCCCTTTGCAAAAACATTTGAAAATGAAACACTCCCGGTGCATAATCCCTTTCTCTGCGGCACAACAGAAAAGTGCACGTAAGCTCCTGCCTACCAGAGGGCTGTGCACATGAATCTCCAGGCTGCAGGGCTGCTGCAGAGTGCTGACATTTGACACCACTCTGAACCCTGAAGGCAGCTGGTTGCTGGCCTTTGCGTTCTCTCCCACCCTGTTCAGACTGGCTCTCTCTTCCGCCTCTGGCCCAGTGCCCCAGCCTCTCCTTCTGCAGAAATGGCAAACCGGGGAAGCCTAAGCCAAATCCGTGGCAGTTCCATCCGTTTTCCGCTCTCATTATCAGAGGCCTTTGGTTCATCAATGGCCGCCAAAGGCACTGCTGGACGAGAGAGTAGAGATTTTTCTGTTAGGGCCCCACCAGCACCTGCGAGTTTGTAAACAGTCGTAATTATCGAAATCCCAGCTACAGCGCTTCCAAGAACTCCGTGGGTGAAGAAGCAGGACTAGCGATGTCCGGGTTTCCGTGGAGCGGTAGTCATGGAAGCATTAGGGTGTGGTGAGAGATTAGGCAGCGGCGAAAGCCATTGTACCTTGCCAGATGGAATTCTGCTTTGATGTACACTGGGGTCTAAATTGTTTTCCTTCCTTTGGTACATTTAAAATTAAGATTCCGTGTTAATCCCTAATTAATTCTAAGATCAAGCTTCTATTTTAGCTTCTTGAATGAGTGGTGTTGGAATTGGTTTTAGGGAAGTGAGGCCATAACAAAATATTTTCCAATTACATTAAATACCTTGGGGGCATGGTTATTAAGCATGGCTGAATTAAGTGTGGGATTTTAAATCAGAATGACATGATTTGAAATTAGAAATCATTTTAAGTGCTCTGGGATGGAGTACTTAGAACAACAGTTATACAAAGAAAGGAAGGGGCCTGGAAACTGCCATTAACAAAACAAAACAAGCTCGCTTTAGCACAAAAGACAGAACCATGCCGGATTGTAGAACTTTAAAGGATTAAGCATTAAACACTCACTATAAACCTGGGGTGGGGGTGGGGGGATAGATCAGGTGGAAAAGGTAGAGATGGGGGATGTGGGGGCCAGTGGAGGCCTGGAGCTTTGTCTACACAGCAAGCTGGAAAGAACGTGGGACTCACGTGGGACTTTCGCCGGCTCCTTACACGGGTCAAGGACAGCTGACCTGGGCTGGATCCAGGCAAAACTATGAACTTAGCTCAAACATAATGAGTTACCCTTGCAGACATTCCCAGCATTCTCGGCTGGTCTCATCAGGTGTTTGTGTCCTAGCCCAGGGAGGAGAGGAACACCATAGTAAGAAAATTAAAAAGCAGAATGCTAGCTAGATTCTTTTGGGGATAGTCATAAATTAAGACATCAAGACTATCTCTCTAGACTGTGAATCTGAAACATTTAGGAGGGAGAAAGTATCACCATTTATACATTCATTCAAGAACACCCCCCCACACACACACACACACACTCCCTTCCCCATTCCCCTCTCTCTGGGCATGGGGAGTGGTATCCCTGCCTGCCTGCCTGCCTGCCTGCCTGCCTGCCTGCCTGCCTGCCTGCCTGTCTACACTGAGGAATCAAATCCATGTCTTGTGAATACTAGACAACTGCTCTACTGTTGAGCTGAAGTCCCATCCTGAGAAGCAATCTTGTAATTCAGCCACAGCCATCTGGACTCAAGAAAGAGCTATACATACAGTCATATGTATTCATTCTATTTATTTGTACCATCTTCTGTCTGTTCTCATTTCCTGGAAATTGGATGGAAGTGATTTGCTTTTTCTTTCTTATGCCTAATTAGGAGTCTGAATCCCCCATGATAATATCTTCAGGGATGCTCTACCATCATCAGTGGGTGGGGCTCTGAGGCCTACACCTGCTTCTGCCAGCTCTCTCATCCATATTAGTTCCAGCAGGGCCTACACCACCTGCTCTACTGGCTGCTAAGTGTTTTACTATCACCTGCCAAGAAGACTTCATTTTATGCGGCTGCTGTGGCTCAGTGAGACACATACATTAGGTTTGGCATTATCAAAAGATTTGGGTTTAGCTGGGTGTGGTAGCACATGCCTCTAATTCTAGCACTCTGGAGGCTGAAGCAAGAGGATTGCTATGAGTTCCAGGCCAACTGGAGTTATATGATGAGATCTTGTCTTTAAAAAAAAAAAAAGTTTGTGTTCAAATGCTCATTCTGTCAACATGAAAATTAAGGACTTGTTGTAAACCTGAAAGCCTAAGATGTTCTTAAGGTTTGACACAATGTCAATAAGGAAAATTTCTTAGACACATCATTCGATGTGCCCTAATCAGAGCCCAGGTTCAGGAGTGGAAGATAGCTCAGTTTGTAAAGACCTTGCCTTTCAAGCACAAGGATCTAAACTTGGACCCCCAGCAGCACTTAAAAAGCAAGCTACAGTTTAGGGATATACCTGTAATCCCAACTCTAAGGAGGTGAGACTAAGAGGAGTCCCAGGGCTCACTGGCCAACCAGTCTAGCTAAATCTGTGAGTTTCTGTTTCCATAAGAAACCCTATTACAAAAAGTAAAGTGGAGATTAAAGAAGACATTTAATGTATTCATTTGGCCTACACAATCGGGTGTGCATGTGCACACACACAACATATACATGTCTGTACACATAAATACACATATGCACTTACACATAACACAAACACGTATACCCATACAGACACAGAAACATGTATGCAAACACATACATCCATATACAGAGCCAGGTCCACTGAAATCACTGTGTAAAATTGCAATTAGTCTATGAATGCAAGGCAAATAAGAAACATTCACACATTTTATGTTTAGGCCTGGATCTCAGTAACAGGATATCTCATTGTATAAATCAAAATCAAAATATCGAAAAGCCAGAGTGCTTCTTGTCCCAAACATTTCAGAAGAAGAGCACTTGACCTATATTATGTGTAAACATCTATGTCGAGCAGATGGTACACTTGTTCATCTCAGGTAAGGGCATCCTCAATTTAGCCCCTATGATGGAAACATGGGAGCCACACCAGAGCCTCCAGATGAAAACAACCAGGCTATAGCCATCTCCATGTCTAAGCTACAAAATCCACTAAGTTCTCACTGCTTCAATGCTAAAATGTAGGTAGATCTATTTGACCTTAAAAAGCAGTCATGTCTTTAGAGCCAAAGGTCTCCTCTTATTGATTTGGCTGTCAAATAAAGATTTAAGAACTCAAGGCTTTGCCCAGACATGTCAGAGTCTCTGAATTTCCATGCAGGGCATTTTAAACACTGTGGGAGATTTTAACAGACTAACCTAAGGGTGAGAACATCAGGTTTAGGAGTCACTACTGAAAGCCACTCATGTATAATGATGATGTTCAGCCACTGTCCCCAGATATCAGCACAGTTGATGGAGGAATCACTAGAAGTGTGTGTGTGTGCCTGTGTCTGTGTGTCTCTGTGTGTGACTGTGTCTGAGTGTATGTGTGTAAGTATATGTGTGTGTCTGTGTCTCTGTGTGTGTGAGTGTATGTGTGTGTGAGTGTATGTGAGTGTGACTGTGTGTATATGTGTGTGTCTGTATCTGTGTCTGTGTGAGTTATGTGTGTGTGTGTGTGTGTGTGTATATATATATATATATATATATATATATA
>NW_021621003.1:3765518-3780885 GCF_004785775.1 Grammomys surdaster | reverse complement strand
TGTATCTGTGTCTGTGTGAGTATGTGTGTATATGTATATGGTCTGTATGTCTGTGTGTGAGTGTGTGTGAGTATGTATGGCACTGTGTCTGGCAGAGTATGTGTGACAGTGTGCAGAACCGTGTGTATATCTCAGAACATGAGTTCTGAAAAAGATGGTCTGAAGCTGTGCATATGTTGGGAATTCCTGTGTGTTTGAGTGTATGTATGTGTCCATGTGCCTATTTACACTGGAGATAAGCTTCTTGAGTCTGACCTTCAAGACTTATGGCTATCCTACAGATTGCATCCGACTTCTTGGCTTTGCTTGGTCTGGCACATAACAGAACTGGGCATATACATGTCAATTTTAACTTCAGTGGATTAAATCAGCAAGTGAAACACAGGCCATTCTGATTTTTAAAAAATTGGCTTTAGCTCACACAAACTTATACAAGTCAAGCAACACAAGGTGCAGCTTCATAGAAGTTTCTTAGAGATCTTTGCACTTGACACAGACTACAGCTGGGGCCTAGGATATGAAGACTGGCCAGATCACATTCCCTAAAGAATTATTTGTATCCCAATAGACTCAATAAGCTTTTGTTACCTCTCAAACAGAACCACAGGGCTGGTTTCCACTTAGATACATGGCAGTACCTCAGGGCAGCTTCTTCTTTCTCCTGGGTGAGCCCAATCTTCTCACATCAGTTCAGTTTGGCCCAACTTAACAAACATTGCTTTAGTGCCAGCCAAGTTCCCAGTGCTACTCAACTGCCACCGCACTCCTTTGCCAGTCAGGGAGTACCAGGGAAGGGCCAAAGAGAAAGATGAACCAGACCCTATCCCTGCTGTCAAGGAGATCCTGAGATGTTTCCATACAAACAATTGTCTGTGCTCTACCTAAAATGCAGTGAATGCTAAGCAGTCATTACTCAGCCTTCAGTGAGAGCAAAGGTTCATTCTTTGGATTCATGGGGAAAGTACACTTAAGGAGAGTCTTGAAAAAGAATCAGCATTTTGTCTCAAATTTTCTTGGGCCTTGAACTATTTCATACATGGTTTTGTTGTTGTTGTTGTTTTGTGTGTGTGTGTGTTGTCTGTGTGTGTTTCTATATGTGTGGGGTATGGATGTGTCTGAAAGTGTGTGTCTGTTCATGTGTGTGTGTGTGGCCTGAAGGTGACATCAAATGTCCTCTTCCACCACTCTCCACTTCTATCAAACAAAACAGGAACAAAGTACTGGCTTTACCATCCATAGGCTGTTTGCCTGTTTAATCTTCTTGCATATTAATTTATCCCTCTGTGACAGGAGTATATGTGAGTATGTTCATTAAATAAAATGGCATTTACAAAATGCTTTGTGTAATGTCTGCCTCATAGGAAGCAAGTGATAGTTTTCGTTTTGAGACTTAACTTTAGTGGGGAAAGCAGAGGATACGTTAAGGGCTGGAAGGAAGAGATCAAAGACAAAGAATGCAGAAGTAAGTCCTGACAATTGGGCCCTGCCCTTTGGCTTTTTTTTTTCCATCGTAACCAGTGTACTATGGCGCACGAGCTATGTTCTGTAAAGAGATCACGTAGGAGAGGAGAAGCTGGGCAGCTGAGGGCAGCTGTGGAAAGCCAAGGAGCTGGGATCTGTCACAGGGTCCTCGACTCCAAACTCTGTGCTCCAGCCCTCAGCCAGCTCCTCTCTTACCTAAGCCTCAACCCATTTCTCAAGTGTGTGTCCCTCCCTGGGGGTCCCGAGGACCTGACTCCTGTTTTTATTTTACCGGCAAGCCATGGCAGCTCCAAGCCACATCCTGTCCTGGTTTCCCTCTAGGTAGGCCTTCCCCTTTGACCCACATGGTATTTGAGAATGCATCTTCTAACCTCCAAGTATCTTAGAATTTTCCAGATAGCTTTCTCTTCTTCATTTACATTAATTCCATGATGCTCTACAGACAGATTTTAAGTGATTTCTCTTCCATTCATGTTGATGAGATTTCTTTTACAGCTCAGAGCATGGTTTATGTTAGCCAGCTCTCTAGGCTAGACCAGATGACCAACTCAGCCCAGGCATACTCTGCTCTCCCCCTCCAAAGTGCTGGGATGACAGTGTGTGCCCCTGTCCCCAGTCCCCCTTCCCCATCCCAGCAGCCTCCCCCAACTCCACTTAGCTGCAGAACCTAGACTTGGCTCCGTGGGTAGAGGCACCGGTCAACAAGCCTGATGACCTGAGTTTAATCCACGCAGCAGAAGGAAAGAATTGAATCCTGCAAATGGTCATCTGGACTTCACAGGTTTACAATGGCATCTGCACACCCTTTCCACGCAAAACGAATAAAGAATTGTAATTTAGGCTGGGGGAAGTGGGGTGTCTCACACCTCAGGCCTTCTCTTCTATAGGACAAGCGCTTTACTGACTGAGCCATTTCTCCAGCCCTTGTGTACTTATTTCTGTCAGTCTTTGTCTTGCTTGTTTTTAAGGTCTGTTGTTAGGAGTGTACAGTTTAGTGTTGTTACGTGTTCTTGGATAACTGACTTCTTTGTCACTGCAGAAAGCCTCTCTAAGGGGGGAACAGTGGCACATGCCTTTAATACCAGCACTAGGGGAAAAAAGGCAGGCCAGCTTAGTTTACACTGTGAGTTCCAGAGTAGCCAGAGCTACATAGTGAGACCCTGACTCAAGAAAGTCTCTTTACATTTACACGTATTGATTGGTTGAGGCAAGCAAGCTCTTACTGTGTAGCTCAGGCTGGCTTTGAACTTTTGATCCTCTTGCCTCAGCCTCTTGAGTGCTGGGATTGCAGCGGTGTTTCACCACGGCTGGCCATCCCTGTGATCATTAGTACTCTGGGATCCACTGGTCTGAAGGAGTATAACCAACCTCTCTGTGTTCTCACCTTAGATCTTGTTCCGTCCTTCTGCTTTCCATTCATCTGATTTAAAGTGGATTTAATCTAGATGGTATGCAACCAGGTCTTGTGTTAATTCAATTAGGTAATTTCTGGTTTTTTTTAATGGTGTATTTGGGGGGTTGGGGTGAGGGCTGCAGAGTCGGCTCAGTGGTGAAGAGCACTAGCTGCTGTTCCACAGGACCCTTCCTCTCACCCGTTTCAGTGACTCACAAGCATTTGTAATTCTAATCCCAGGGTATAGGATGCCCTCTTCTGGTCTCTGCAGTCACCTGCACACATGTGCCATACACTCACACAGACACACACACACTCACACAGACACACATCATTCAGAAAACTAAGTCTTTAAATGGCGTATTTGTATATTACTTACATTTATTATTCTTACATTTAGATTATGGATATTATTAGCCTAAATTCTTGCCAGCACTTGTCCTATTCACTGTACTTGCTGTTGTTTTCCACCCCTCCCCCTTCTTGCTCTTTCTGGGTTTAAGTGGACATTTTTATATGCATTTTATCTCTTCCATTGACTGTATGTCCTATTTTAAAAGTAGACCTAAGTAACTGACTAGATTTTTTAAAAGATTTATTTATTTTTATGTGCATTGGGGTTTTGCCTGCATAGATGTCTGCGTGAGGATGCCAGATCTCCTGGAACTGGAGTTACAGTTGTGAGCCACCATGTGGGTGCTGGGAATGAAGAGCAGCCAGGGCTCTTTAATTGCTTGCTGAGCCTTCTCTCCAGCCCCAGGTGAGTGACTAGAATTCTTACCTACCTAGAATTCTCCCATTGAGCAAAAGCTTTGACCCATTGTATTCTCGAAGCATTATCTGGAAGAGGCTGAGATGTTGCTTCCTTCAAAGAAATCTTTGAGATGCTTTGCTTAAAATATCTTGAGTTCTAATTTAATGAAATGGAATATGATATCTTTATTTATGCAGAGATTTTCATTTGTAACCAGAAGACTAGTTTGCATAAAATACCAAATATTAAATCTGGGTGAGTTAAAATACTATCCTATAACTTTTATTACATGTTCTTACTGTGTGTGTGTGTGTGTGTGTGTGTGTGTTTGCGTGTGTGTGTATAGGTCAGAGAGCAGCTGTGGGAAGTCAATTCTCTCCTCCACCACCTGGGACCTAGGGCTTGAACCCAGGTGATTATACTTGGTGACAAGTGCTTTTACCCACTGACCCATCTTATTAACCTGTGTTCTGGTTTATCATTTATCTTTATTTCAGGAGTATGTGTATGACAACATGTAAGTCTGTGTACCATATGCATGCTGTGCCCAAAAAAAACAGAAGAGGGCAGTAGATCCCCTGGGAGAAGAGTTGCAGACAGTTGTAAGCTGCCATATGAGTGCTGGGAATTAAACCTGAGTCCTCTGGGAAAGTGGTCAGTGCTTTTAATCATTGAGCCATTTTTTTCAGTCCCTCTATGGTCTGTATGTATTTTTAAGAAATAAAATTTCTGCATAAAAAAAGATCTGATGAAGTAATAAATTATTCAGCTTTCTTCTCCTGAAAAAGTAGTAGTCAAAAACTATGGAATTTTGCCTTTTGGAAAAATTCTAGAAAGTTTCCCTTCTAAAAAAATGCATTTGTGTCTGGGGGTCACAACATTTTGAAAAACTTTGGAATTGTACTCTAGAACACCATGGATGTTTTCCTACGCATTAAAATGTGCTTTTAACTTCAGAGGACTTGCTAACTCCTTTTTAAGAGTGTTCAGATCCCTCAGCAAAATCCCTGCCCGCCCTAGTCTGCCTACATAGGACAATCAAAACTCTTGTCTTTCACTTATTGTTTAAGCAGCCCCAGATCTTTGTCACACCTGGGGCCAGTTCTGAGTCTTGTTACCTGCCCCAACTCCTGTGCCTTAGTGTGACAAAGCTGTAGGCTCTTCACTGGCCAAAGGAAGCTGAGATGCTGAGAGCTGGTTTAATGACCACAATGCCTGGAATGTGTTTACCCCCCTGTTTAACACAGATTTTTCCACACGAAACACAAACAATGCTCAAATTGAGATTATAAATACCAGACAAATCTGTTGGTGGGAAAACTTTGACACCAATATGAAACTATCCTGAGAACAGAAAGAGGTTCAAGCAATTTGTTTGTGATTTTTAAGCCAAGTCTCTCTCATCTGTGCTTTAAAAAAGAGACAAAGTGTTTAACAGTAACAAATTCCAACGGATCTACCAGCCAGTCCTCCCTTATTCTTCCAGGTTCAAAATCTCCTTCTACCAAGGATACCCCCCTGGGTCAGTAAAATTCCCATCTATAGGCAAACCTTTGAGTTTCTCCTGGACGAACTCATTATCACGCTCACTCTCTTTCACATCACAGTTGGTTGTGTGTCTCCAAGAGACTCATCTCATTCCTCCCAAGTCCAAATCCTCTCAATAGTAAGACTCTGTCCTGCTGGATCATGCTCAGTTTGCTCACTCTTGTCCTCTGGCTTCCACGCTCTTAAATGTTCTCACTTACTCAGCTGGATGCTCAGAACTGATTTCTGGAATCCAATGTTCCTCCCATAGACAGACCGCCATGCTGAAGTATCTTAAAATGGAGATTCAAAAATTCCCATCTTTGTGTGTTAATTTGCTACAAGGGAAAAGGAGTGGGGTGTTTATACTAGGCCAGCTGAATGACCCCTGTGAAATCATCGGTTTGGAAATAGCTAGCCTGTGTGTGGCCCAGTGGCTTTGCTGCTTGAGAAGCAGCCTGCAGCTCAGCAAGGCCAGGCTTTCTCTGAAGCTTCTGTCTCCTTTGGCGGCAACTTTGAATTTTACTATTTGTAAAGCATCCACATCCTTAAACAAAGATCATCACATAAATATTACATGCCGTCTTGCTTACAGATATGTGGATATGAGTGAGATTTTTCGTGTATAAGACTTCCATTTTTCAGAAAAGTATCGAGTCCCAAAGGAAAACAACCCTCAACCCGTGTGCACATGCACATGGCCCCTTCTACACTTAATTCTTTCCAGTATTCTTTGGAATAAGCAGACTGCCTGGGCCTTGGCACTCCCAAGGGGCCGTTCTCAGGTGCTCTGGGGAAATGGTTTTCATTTCTCTGTAATAGTTTATACTCTATAAAAGATAAGCCCTCTATCAGCTATTCTTTCCTCTTGATAGCAATGATGCTTCTTAACATACTCCCAAAGAAACAAGAATCAGCTTAGATCCATTTCAATCCTATTTATACACAAAGTTCCCTACCTCAAGGATACCATCCAACAGAGCTCCTGTAGTCACCCACCCCTCCCCCATACCAGCGTTTTCTCCAGGGACAATAGCCCTTTTCAGTTGCTGGCCAACACGAAGACCATTTTCTCTCCTGATAAGGATGAGGAGGAAGGAAAAAAAAAACCTGAGGCTTGATTCTGTTCTTCTAAAAACATAAAAATGAATGAATGAATGAATGAATGAATGAATAAATAAATAAATAAATAAATAAATGTAAAGCAGCATTTAAAACATCTGGTTCCCCCCTTCCACACACTTTAAGTTTTCATCCTTAAAACAAAGCATGTTATCAAATTCTCATGGTCTAATGTTTCCAGCATTTACAGGCTGCAACATTCTGGTGGAATCCTTCCTCAAGGGAAAAAGGCAGCCCTTGGTCAAAGCTAAGACATGCAGGACTGTGTCCATATTAACCATGGACACCTGCAATAGATTGGACCAAGAATGTCTTCCAAGACTCATGTGTCAGGACTTGAACCTTGATGGTGCTCTTGGGAGTTGATAGGAAACTTAGAGACTAGCTCTGGCGGGAGCTGCGTTTCTCGGGGACATGCCCTTGAGAACGACTGACTTTGGGATCCTTGTCTACAGATCTCTCTTGTTTGCATCCCAGCCAAGAGGTAACTGGTTTCGTCTCGTGTTGTTGCTAATGAGCTATCTTCCTACAGGCCTGAGAACTGAGGACAACTTGACCGTGAGCTGAAACCTCCAAAGCCCAAACCTTTCCCCTTTCCGATGGATTGTCTCATGTACTTTCTTAGGCCACAAAGTATTTAACACAACTATGTGATATTCTCTGAAGAGGAAACTTAAGGGTTCTTTGGAAAGTCAGTTGTGTTGGATGGTGTTTTGCTGGGGCAAACATGTGAAGGAGTGTTTTCCTGAAGTAGACACAGGTGACAGGCTAAGACAGACTCATGAAGGAACGTTCAGCTGAAGCAGACAAAGGAGAGGGGATGTTCCGCTAAAGCAAACAAGTGAAAGGACATGTGATGAAAGATTCTTTACTAACAACACACATGTATTGGTTCACCTTACATTGCATAGTTGAGCTGCATTTGTTACGACTCACCAAAAAACTTCTTGTCCTGTGCTGCAGTTTTTTGCTGCTTCCATGGACTCGGGCTGATTGGCAGGCTGATGTCAGCTGAGGCAGACTCACGTGCTGAAGTAAGACCCATGGAGAACATGTGCTATTTGGAGAAACAGACACTGACGGAGGCTAAGTTTGGCTTGCTTGCATAGTTAACTGCTTATCGGTCTTGTGCCTTCGCTGATCTTTGCTTTGCTTCACTGAACGAGGCACAGCCCAAGAATTTCTCCTGGTGTTCCTCTTGGTCCTTCCTGCTGACTTGAGCAGAGCCAAGGCTGAGGCCTGGCTGTCTCTGCTAGATAGTGCCTCCTGCTGATTCATGTTTGCTATCTGGACTCTATCGAATCGGACTGCTGGTGTATCTCTGAAGTGTTTGTGAGCGGATCGAGCTCCCACTGCTCACCTGTGAACTGAACTGCAGATTTCCAGACAACACAGATGGGAGTTGCTCCAAAGAATCTTTCTAAACAGGTCCACTTGCTCCGTATCCTTTCTTTTCCACTACCTCTGGTGGGTGGTGGGCTACAAGGGAGGTTAAAGTAGGCACTCGAAAAGTTAAAAATACAGTTCTGCATGTTGACCCACCCACAGTGGTTTGCAGCAAGCTCAAAGGAAGCCCTTCTTAAACCATTACCACAAAGTTGGTTACTTTTTGCATATCTCCTACTAGCAGTGTAATGGACCACAGAGAGAAGCCAGAAAAGGAGGAAGATGCTGACGGCTGACAGACTTCAAAGGGAATCAAGGTGATGAGCCTTGGTTGAGTCCTACAGGAAACATTCAGCGATTTTTAAACTACCTTGGGATTTGGGTCAAGGGACAGGTTGTTCATCTACATTCGTATAAGCTCAGAATATAAAAAGTCTGTCTTATAGGGACATTTGAAATTTTACTCACCTTTACCAATTTACTTACCCCTCCCTCCCCTCCCTCCCCAACTCCGCAGCCCCTGCCTCATGGCCTCTGTGTTTGTCTCCCATTGAGAAAGTCCAGGCTCACTTCACTAGCATAGACGCTATGAGTCCATCCACCCATATTTCATTTGGCAGGTTTCATCATTTATGTATAGGGACTTTGGTACCTGTTCCTTTCTGAATTTAGTTTGTGGCGGTCTAAGATACAGAAAATTTACTTCATTATGTCGCTTGGTTCCAGCACAGATTCCATGCAGATCACACAGCAATCAAGTCACTGTTCTGCAGCCATCCACTAAGATGTGCAATTGCCATGCTGGTAGCATAAGATGTGATGGCTGGCTTGAGAGAACGGACACTGCAGAGAGGCAAAGAACACCCACGATGATTCCAGAACCAGACACCACACAATTAAAGACTAGACTCTGTGTCAATACCAGGAGAGGTCCTCCTGGGTAGGAGGGGTCAGAGCCATCTTGGTGGACAAAGTAGAGCTTGGCTTGCATATGCATTTCCCTAAATGGTAAAACGGAAAGCGACAGGGTGTGTGTATTTTACGTAACACCTGGTTTTTACAAAACCACTCATCCAATGGCAAACATGCCCAGCACGGACTATTAGAGACTTGAGAAAATTGCTAACGTGAGGCAGGGTTTTAGATCTAGATGTGGTGGCAGCATTATGAGGGTGGAGCTGAAAGAGATGTGCAGAGAAAGGCCTTGTCCAGGACTCTTCTCACCTCACAGCCCCGTCCCTACTAGAACCTCCTCCTCCTACGTGCTGCATGGAGCACCCCTGTGTTTCTCCTTCCCTGTGGGAGAACTCTGCCAAGCAGAGCCTTGTTACATATCTCTTTCCTCAAGCAAACAGACTATGTCTTTCTTCATTACTTGAAAAAGCTTCACAACCCACACACTTTAGCTAAAGAAGGAGGGAACTGCAGGACTCTGCTTCTGCTCTTATTGAGGAAAAAAAATATATGGAGGCTCAAATTTTTGCAATGGATGAGAAATTAGGAAGAGTGGTTATTTACTAATATATTTTGGAAGTCTCATGTTTTTATATACTCTTTGATCAGCCGTTTGATTTCCAGAAAATTCCATTATACTCTAATAAAAATACATTTTCTATATGGCAGGGGCTGCTTTAAGTGGTTTTCAAATGTAATATTATTATTATTACCATCTTGTGATTGGTGTTTTAGATTAAGAGTCTCATTCTGTAGTCTAGGTTAGCCTAGAACTCATTATGTAGCACAGGCTGGCCTTGAACTCCCTACCTCTACCCGGGCCTCCCAAGTGCCATGATTACAGAGTTACATCACCATTCCTTTAAATATTTTTAAATAACTCAATTAACTTCTCTAACAATCCCGTGGATTGAGTACTACTATTGTTCTCAATTAGACAGGTGGGAAAATCAGGGCCAGAAAAGTCAAGAAACCTGTGGTCACCAGTCAGTGTGCACAGCAGAGCCAACGTTTAAGTCCACACTGCTTCACTCAAAAGTCCTCCTGGATGTTGGAACTGTGTCATGGGAGCAGTCATTCTTGGTGTGCACAAGGATTTAACACAGCCATGCTGCTCATTCCTGAAACCCTGACTTTCAGGCCATGGTTTGAACTGAGAGTAAAAGCTCACTGTGAATCAGGAAGAAATTCAGTGTATAGTTCAGGATTTCCTTTCCAAGAAAAAGAATAGACAAGAAATCACCAGAGAATTTTGTTTAGACAGTCCCCTAAACCCTGTGTGTGTGTGTGTGTGTGTGGTGTGTGTGTGGTGTGTGTGTGGTGTGTGTGTGGTGTGTGTGTGTGTGTGTTTGCACGTGCATGCTGAGCACATAGATGAACATAGATGAAGATTGGATGGAGTTTCTCTGTACCCCTTGCTACGACTGGCACTCTGAACAGAGATCTATAAAAACCATGTATGAAGCAGGCAAGTGGGTATCAGATCAGTCTTTACACTTGTATTAGGCAATTTTGATAAAAGAATCAACCAAACAATCTAAAAGGACATTATCAAAGATGACAGTACAGCCATACCTATTTGGAAACTGAGATTATATCACAGATGAGCATTTACTGACACAGAGAGATGCTTAAGACATAGACAAGGAGAAAAGTATAATGTAGTATTTTTATGGAAAAAATCCTCTATGTATACTTGTATAGAGAAAGGATGGAAAAGGTTGGTCATTGTTATTTCCAGTTAGGACCTGTAACCATCCAGCTTGTTGCCCATCAATGAATGAATGGATAAAGTAAATCTGGTGCACACTCAGAATGAAAGGTTATTATTTTATGTGAAATATACCAGACACAGAGAGACAGGGACTGCATCTTCTGTTAGAAGTAGAGACTGTAAGTTCAACTTGCAGAAGAATAGTGACTGTTGATGTTGGTTAGAAAGCCAAGATCAGGGCAGAGGCTTGACAAGTCTACCTCTGTGTATAGAAATGTTAGAGTTCTACTAAAATGCACAATTAGCATGCGCTAATAAATTATATAAATGTATAATTTATAATTTAATTTATAGTATACTAAAAATAGGTAACAAAAAGTTCCCACTTGTGGGAAATATTGTAAAATATGTAAAATGGTCTTTCCTTTGTTTCTCTGCATTATCTTCAAGGAACATAATTTTTTATAGGATGAACTTTTATATTAAATAAAATATACTCTTATTTGTGTGGTTAATAGCAAAGATAAGTAGCGAACATAATAGATCTTACAAATAATACTAATAAAATAATATCAAATAATTATTGATAATTAAATATTTAAATAACTATGTACATATAAGACTATAAATACACAAAATAAAAATACTAATTACAAACATTAACTAATCAAGATACTTAGATAATATTGAAAGGATAAAAGGCAGGTGATGGGGTAGGCTGAGGCAGGGAATAGATCAATGGCAAACCTGTAAAATTCTGCACTCATCTGCAAATTCAAACAAGGAGGTAAGAATGTAACAATTACTAGTTTGGGCTTGCTGCTAGCCTGACCTGTGGAGACACTTTAAAGAAATTCTTCCTAAAATACAGGGATGTTTTTAATGGAAATAAGCAGATCCACATCTTACAAAGCAATAGGTTTGATCCAAGTAGTAAATACCAAACACCAAGCTGGCCCCCTGTAGTTAATATGTGGCTTTATAATATCTGAGTCAGCCAAGATATTGAAACACTGATATTGATTAGCCCAACAATATCACAAAAACATCAGCACAAACCACCTAAAAGTACAAAAACATGTTTTAGCTGGGGAAATGATATTTATAAATATAATTACTGACACTTTTTCAGTTCTCACCATCCCACCCCATACACATTCACACGTTAATCTCTTAGCATGGAATATATCGCTTGAACCTTCCCCCAACTCTCATACACGTTAATCTCTTAGCATACAATATCTTATTTTACTCCTACAGTTTCATGAGTCCCAAAAACTACTGTAGCCAAATTTTTTTACTGTAAGACAATGGAAGCTAGAAGAGTCCAGGTATTTTTCCTGGTGACAGGTAAATGAGAGACAGGATCTGAGCCCAGATTTTACACCTCTTCAATTCACCTCTCAGCCACTTGGAGAGTGCATATTGAAATCTGGCAATTAGTTCTGCATGATGCTAATTACAATGTTGTTTTTGAGATCAGAGGGTTTCAAAGTCTTGCCAGGGAATTATTGGCAGTGGATACAGATTCTCTTGAGTTTTCACGTAGTGATTTCCTTTCTTCCTTCTGTCTTTTTTTCCTTCTTTCTTTCCTTCTTTCTTTCCTTCTCTCTCTCTCTCTCTCTCTCTCTCTCTCTCTCTCTCTCTCTCTCTCCCCCTCTCCCTCTCTCTCTTTTTCTTTCTTTCTTTTCTTTCCTTTCTTTTTTTTTTTTTGAGACAGGGTCTCTCTACATAGCCCTGGCTGTCCTGGAACTAACTATGTAGACCACTCTGACCATGAACTCACAGGAATCTTTGCCTGCTCTGCCTCAGGAGTGCTGGGATTCAAGGTGTGTGCCACCACACCGCTATGAGCATGCTCTTTCAATTTGATTAGATCTAGTTGTTTTCTCTGATAAAAGTGTGAGTGTAAAAAAGAAAGGAAGAAAGAGAAAAAAATTCAGATTTAAAAAAACAATCACACAAAAATCCCCCGCCCTGGGCTTTCTGAATTGTGAGGCAATTGATCCACAGATGTTTTATTGTTCAAGTGCCACGACATTGTCATGAGACTTACTACAATAAAATAGTAGTGGAAATTGCAATGATAACAAGAATGGTAATACACTATGTGGAATAAGGGGGCGTTTGCTGTGAATGGAAGATGAATTTTAAGGTTGTTTTCTTTTACAGTTTCTGGGAGACAGGATCTACCTGCAGGAGTTAGCAACCGGAGGAGATGTGGGATGTGGTCCTCATTGTGGTGGCCTGTCCCAGTAGTAGCCTGCAGGAATGTGTCTATCCATCTTACATCAGCTACCGATGGCTGTAGTGGAGGTGACAGATGAGCCTTTTATTTTGCAGGTGGTTACTGTCCCTCAGGTATATCACTCTCTGATAGAATCTTGCTTTTCTCGTCTTTATTTTTCCCTTTGCCCACAGCTGCTGTTCTCTTGTTTATTATTATTATTTTTAAAAGATTTATTTATTTTATTTATATAAGTAGATTGTAGCTATTTTTAGACACACCAGAAGGGGGCATCAGATCCCATTACAGGTGGTTATGAGCCACCATGTGGTTGCTGGGAATTGAACTCAGGACCTCTGGAAGAATAGTCAGCGCTCTTAACCCCTGAGCCATCTCTCCAGCCCTATTATTATTATTTTCAAGACAGGTTTCTCTATGTAGCCTTGGCTGTCCTGGAACTTGCTCTGTAGACCAAGCTGAACTTCCCATGACTTAGGAAGAGAGACCAAGATCCATAAATGCACAAAGGACCAAACTTTTTCATCTCCTGAATCCCTGTGAACTTTTCTCCTTTCAGGTACACAGTTCCAGGCTAAACAGCTTTAGCTAATGGCTCCTAAGTGGCCTGGGAGTGTGAGCTGGGGATTAAAGGTCCCAGGAGCTGATATGATCAAACTGGGTCACACCTTTGCCCTGGCAGAGAACTGAATAATTTTCTTGATTTCCCACTTCCTTCTTTCCTTGGTATAAAGTTGCAGTTGTTTTAAATCAAGCCTCATACTCGGTCATTGGGGAAGCTGGTAGACTGGGAAGAGTTGAGCCAAGTGGCAAACAAACTTAGTTCGTGCTTCGCAAAGGCAACCATTCTAGTGTCTCTGGTCTCTCAGTTTTAATGTGGATTTCTAAGTAATAATAACGACTGCTTCAGTTGCCTGTCAGGTTCTCACACAGGATATTTCTAGTTTTTCAACACAAGCATGCCTGTGCACACACAGAGAATCACAGGGAATATACTCTTACAACCCGAATTATTTAGACGTTCCTGAGAGATCAAGTCACTTATGCAGTTAAGTAGCTACTGTATATATTTTAAGTGAATCTACCAAGGCAAGTGAAATATTTTAACCATAACATCTTAGCAGCAGTTGTTAAATAAGATAAAATAAAATGTTAAATAAAGTAAAATGATATAAAATACTAAGACTGTATTTTCTCCCAGGTCTTCATCAAAGCAGTTCATTACATACTGGGTCCCCAATGATTCAGATAGACTCATGGTCTATGGCAATTGTTGCTATTTCTGTTGACTGATGTGTGTGTGTGTGTGTGTGTGCACTCGAGCGAGTGCAAGCTCCTCGTTTTGTTGTCGTTAGAGATAAGGTTCCACTCTGCTTCCCAAACTGGCCTTGAACTCACAGTTCTCCTCTTGCTTTAGCTTTCCCCAAGGCTGAGTTATCAGCTGAGACTCATTCCAGAATGTGGTTCTGATTCTCATCTTCTCTAAAGCGCTAAGTAGACAGCAAGCATGAGTTAGGAAAGGGAGCCTCCTTCTGTTGCGGGCTAGGTGGCTTCCCTGGGGGAAGCTCTGAGTCTCCCTTCAGCTTTGCCCCCTGCTCTGACTGGTTTTGATCTTTTCCTCCCGCCCTTAGACTCCTCAGAGCTTGAACACAAATTTCAGCCCTGAGTAACAGAGAGAGGGAAGGCAGGAGGTTAAACCAAACTGTTAACTGTGTCTCTTCAAAACTGACATTTAATACAGGGTGTAAATCACTAGGGGGGCCTGTTATTCCTTCAGGAATGCAATTACATAGGGTCAAATAAAACATGAAAGAAACCAACAAGTTTTAAAATGTAGTATGCGCTCAGAAGCAGGCAGGCAGGAATTCGAAGCAGCCCAAAAATGCTAACACTCGCTGCTGTCCCGCAAGAGGGCTGGGAGAGGAGGGCACTTCATGGGAAGGATTATGTAGGGAAGTTTGGGAAGCAGTGCTTCTCAGTTTCCAGTTCTGCAGGCCTTGCAGCCTTTCCAGGATGCCACTTTCATCCCCAGAAGGGATCCCCGGGCTACAGAGCACTGCCAGCACTGCCCTCCAGGGAACACTTGCTGAGTTCACAAGCTAAGCACAATAGGCCTGAAAGCTGGTTTTGTTTTGTTTTCTGTCTCTCTTTCACACTAAATCTTAAAAATAAGTCAATGTAGGCCTTAAACTGTAAATGGCAACACTAATGCTGGCTGTGTGCTAAAGGTTCTCCTATGTTTATGTGGCTACTTGTGATTGTGTTGTGCTAACTGATTTCATGGAGAAGCTTGACATGAACTTGTATTTGATTTTGAGAAGTGTCTGTCAATGGTTTGGTGTGTTTGAACAGCTTGAGTAGGGTCCATTTCAACGTAACAGTCTTGTGAGCCATGTCTTGTGAGCCAGTCTTGTGAGCCATGGTGATGTCTTACCTCAGCTTTGGGGTGCTTTTTGGTTTTTTAGCACTAGATATCCTACAAGCCTCTGAATAGTCTCAGCTTCTACAAACAAGATGGTGTCCAGCCCGTCCTACACAGTGATAATTTCACATACCTGGGTGATAGGGTAAAATGTGTGTGTGGGGGGGGTGTAGGGTACTTTTAGCAGGCCAATGCTGAGGTGTTCCCTTGAGAAATTATGCCATACAACAGATCTGTGTAAGGAGTTTATTGGGGGAGGGGAAAGTGAAGGTCTTGGAGTGTAGACATGAAAAAGACAGAGGGAACAGAATAGGGGTTGGGAGAGAGAGAGAGAGAGAGAGAGAGAGAGAGAGAGAGAGAGAGAGAGA
>NW_021621003.1:3646817-3765508 GCF_004785775.1 Grammomys surdaster | reverse complement strand
AGAGAGAGAGAGAGAGAGAGAGAGAGAGAGAGAGAGAGAGAGAGAGAAGTGGTTGGGGGCTCTTTTATTCACAGCATGCACCTGGAGGCTGCTAGGTCCCTGGGAGCAAGCCAGTGAGATCACCTGTTTACTAACATGGGGTGCACTGTCCCTCCCTGATGGGCTTCTAGTCACCCAGGTTATCAAAGTGTGTAAGCAAACATGGAATCTGAATTCAACCAGGAGAATCTGTGTATAATATAGCTGGATCAGTGTGTGTGTGTGTGTGTGTGTGTGTGTGTGTGTGTGTGTGTGATGAGTGGCCTTGAACTTCTGAGTTCAGCTAGTTCATGGAGCTGCCAGAACACACCATCAAGCCTAACTTGCTCACATCTTTACATTCTGTGTTTGACAATCTTGCACAGCTACTTGCAGATTGTCTAGGAAGAGGAGATGGTTGAGGAAGGACAATGGGATTCCAACTAAAGAGCCTGGCAGGACAGAGAAGCTGGCTTGGTTTTTATTCCCATAGAAGCACTAAGTATTAGAACCTAGTTCTTACTTCTGAAAAAGAAAAGTCATTTCAAATAAATAGTGATTAAAACTTGATTTTTTTTTTAAATCTTGCATACAAAATGAAACAAACCCCAAAGTCAACTTCTTCGAGTCTAACGAAAAGGTTTGGAATCTGCTTCACTTGGATTTTCTTGGATGAATCTTGGTAGCCTCGTCTCATACCTCCCTGTCTATACTCAGAAGAAAACCGGTGCCCAGTGGCCGGTCCCTGTGAATCCAGCTTCCAGGAGTTCCTGCAGAGGTTGAACATTTCCTGCTTTGAAGTAAGCTTACTCTACTGTAGGTCTCAGAGATGGGCCATTGCCCAAGTTCCTTCCCATGTCAGCAGATTCCACACAGTCCCGTGTCTCTCCAGCTCTATCAGATCACATAAATATGCTTAGCCCAAGAGGTGCACCATCTGACTTGAATACGAATTGTCTCAGTTCAGCTATTGAAAGGAGTAACGTTGACTGAAGGATCACAAACATCATCTGCCCACTTTAAGCTCTTCCTGTGACTTCTGACCATGAGGCTGGAAATGTGTTGATGCCAGGAGAATTCACCTCTCTGTGAGTGTTCCCTTGGTACCGCTGTGATACCTCTGAGGTGGCATATATACTCTTGTGACTGAGTGACTGACTGACTGACTGACCACATGGACTTATAGACTTAGCAGCCCGTACTTTCCTTTCTTGAATGTCTCTGTCCTGATCAAATGTGCTATCAGGAGCAGTCTCTACATTTTGTCAAAGTCAAAGAAGTTAAAAGACATCTAGGAGGAATGATGACTCAGAAACTAAAGAAAAGGGTGTGGTACAAGGCAGGAAGCTAGAGAGATGGCTCAGTGGTTAAGAGCACTGGCTGCTCCTTCAGAGGACCAGGGTCTCATTCCCAGCTCACAACCTCCTGTAGCCCCAGTTCCAGAGCATCTGACACCTTCTTCTGACCTTCACAGTCAACTACAGACATACATGTGTTGTAATATACATATAGATAGGAAACTCCTACAATAAAATAAAATTAATAAATCTTTATTTTTAAAGAGGGAGAAGCATGAAGGGATGGAAAGATACCTCTCTGCCATTTTTCAAAAAGAAGCATGATTTATGTGCAGGAGAAGGAACCCCAGCTGTGGGAAGCAAATTGATCTGCGTTTGACTTCCTGTCCAAGCACTTCTGAGCTATGTGATCTTAGATGTGGTACTTCACCTCTGTAAATCTCAGCTCTCTATCTGTATCACGAGGATTTACTATGAGGAGCAGAAATTATGCCTATACAGAGCACATCCTATACCTAGGAGGTGTTTAATAAGTGGGTTGGTTATGCCAGGGTGATAGATTTAACAGGAGAAAGTGACCCTCCAGGAGCTGTGTGCCACAGGCCCTCTGTGCTTTACCACCTACTGGGTTTCTTCCAAAGGCTCTATGAACCCTGAGCTGGGAATCTCAACCCCACCCACACTCCCTCACTGGCCTCAGGCAAGTCACTTATCTGACTCAATTGCTTCATCTGGAAAGGGGAGGAAAATAATGTTTACCTTCCTCAGAGGAATGTTGGGAGAAGTAATGAATGCTTGCAAAGTACCCTGAGATCTACAGATGAAAGGCACTGTGGGATTGCAAAGTATGATTATAAATATTAGTGTTATTCTGACACATTTGCATGCCTGCGTGTGTGAGCAAATTTGCACCTGAGAGCACTGGAAGAAAGTAGGTAACTTTCAAGTAGGCAGCCCATAGAGTTTCATTTCTGGGCCTGTAATAACATAGACCTCTAGTACGGCCTGGAGTTAAGTCCTTTCCAGATGCCTCTTGGACCACTGTCCCCTATGCTTGTAGCTGAAACTATTCCCAACCTATTCCCAAGCTGTTTGGGAAGATGAGGAAGAGTATAAGTTCACAGCCTGGTGGGCTACAGAGTGAATTCAAGGTCAATCTGGGTAACTTGTAGAAATCTTATCTCGAAAATTTTTTAAATTAAAAAAAATTTTTTTTAGGGGTGAGAATGCAAGTCAATTGTACAGTGCACACCTCACGTGAACCACATGCATGAGGCCCCGGCTTCAATCTCCAGCATGGAGGAGGAGTAAAAGACTTGGATTCCAGTGGCACAGGCTCTGGAGGCACTCTGGAGGCAAAGGTAGGCAGATGAATTCAAAGCTGGCCTGGTCTACAGAGCTGGCTCCAGGACAGCCAAGGCTATGCAGAGAGAATCTGTGTTGAAAAACCAAAAAGAAAAAAGGCCAGAATGCATGATATCTCCCTAAATAAGCAATGAATTGTAACTCTTCCTCAGATTTCTCTATCTCCTAACTCCTTAGATTGCAAAGAATTCTCTTCTCTGAGGTTTCTCTGGTATCCTCAGCAGTACCAAGCTCCAGGCCCAGTCCCTCATTCCTCTCCCTCTGAGGCCCCCATGGTCCCATTTGGTCTTCTCTCCATTAGGTACTCTGAGATAATATTATCAGGCTATTGATGGTCATATCTTATCATTGCTCCCAGGAGACCCACTCTGTCCTTCTAGGAATAAATCAGTGGCAACAAATGGAAGTTACATGAGGAAGCTGGAATCCCCCATGCCTCAAGACTCTCAGTGGCAGATGCTGCTATGTGAGGCTCTCCTCACATGATACACATGATACCTGCCCCTTGATTATGCTTCTAAAATGAATAAATCAATGGACATGGCATTGGTCTCCTCTACCATCTTACTTAACAGTTCTTGTTGTGATGCATCAGTATGGATCCGAGCACCCAGCTTCTCTGAAAGCCCACATGCTCTTCATGTTTCCCCTCCTCTGTTCCTGTGAGTTATCTCTGTGCTCTCCAGCCCTCCCCAGAACTTCCTATGTCTCTTTTCTCTTGTTTCTCTGCCCAGACTCCTTAGGCAATCTCACCTAGTCCCATAATTTAAGCATTATCTTCTTTATGTTGATAACTCCTAGAATTTTAAGAGCGGGAAGCTTGGGAAGGCAGCATCAGCACCACTTGGGAGTCAGCTAGAAATGGCAATTCCCAGGCTCCAACTTCTTAATCAGAAACTGTGGAGGTAGGATTCTATGTTAGCCTTCTGGAGATTCTGTTGCCTATTTCCTGAGGTTTGGATATGGTTTGGGGGTATTCTGCCAAAGGTTTCCATTCTTGGAGCTTGAAACCCAATGTTGTGATGAGATGTTCTGGAGCCTTTGGGGGCGTGGCTAGTAGGGTGAAATTAGGTACTTAGGGCTCTCTAAACTTTGTCAGGAGAGATGGATGCAGACCTCTCAGGACTCCAGCCAGGTCCTACCTATGAGAGTGAGCTATTTGGAAGAATAAGCCTGGCCTTGACTCTCTCTAGCTCCTTCTCCTTGCATATGCTCTGACAGAAATATCAGAGTTAACACATCCAGATTTCATTAAATCCTTTGTTTCTCTGAATTTTCTCATCCCACATTTAACCAATTAGTAAATATCTTAATTAGATGATGGATGACAAAGAATTGTGTGTTTCCGTTGGGCCAGCTAAGCAGCAGTGACTGAATGAAGAAGAGGGAAGGGGTCATTGTTAGCTCAGCTCCCTTCTGACCTGAACATAGTAGAACATAGCTTTGTCTTATTTTATTTGTCTTTTGTTTAATAATTGACATGATTTCCATGTGGCTTGAATGTCCCCCTCACCACCCAAGACTCATGGGTTGGATTTTAATTTTCACTGTGAGGTTTGGAAAAGGGGGAATAGTCTGACTATATGTTTGCAAGTGACATTTTGAGGGGCAATAATGGTTAAACTTATCAGAGTAGAACCCCTATGATTAACTATTACTAACCTCATAAGAAAGAGGAAGATTAGCACACACACACACACAGACACAGACACACAAACACACACACACACACACACACACACACACACACACACAGCCTATCTCTTGTCATTGTGGCCTTGCACCACCTGGAACTCTGCAGCTAGAAGGCTATCACCAGATGCAAGGCCCCTACCCTCAAACTTCCAGAACTGTGATCTAAAACCAATATCTTTATAAATTTTCTCAGATTCAGGTATTTCATTACAGTAAAAAATAAACTAATATATCCATCATAACAAAAATCACAAGGTAGAAAATAGATTCTCCTGTTCTCCAAGTCAAGGCTCTCCAGAGAAACAGAAAAATCAATAGGATATTTGTATGCATATATATGCTAAAGATTCCCAACTTAGATTGTGTTACTTGGTAAAAGGCAACAGACTGAGACTCTATGAAGGGAAACCAGAATATAATTGCTCTACTTGGAATTTTTCAATTTTAGGCTGACACAAGAGCAACAAGCATTCCATTGAAACCACACTTCAGCTGGTGCATGTTGATCTTTTGAGTTAGTAAATATTCCTGTGGTGTACTGGGTTGCCAAGAGAGACTGTCCAGTTGGTTAGACAGATTGCACGCAGTTTCAACTTAAGACATTTTCATGTATGACGCATTTACTAGGATATAACCCCACCCTGAGCTGAGGAACGTCTAGCTACCTATGATGCGCCATAAAGATCAGTTATAAAGAGTTGAAGCAGCAGATGGTGGAGGCCAATGAGGCTCAGGATATGCGAAATGAGCCATCAGACTAGAGACCCCAGAGAGCCAGCAGTATACTTCAGGATGAAAGCTGGCACGTGAGAGACACAGGAAAGGACAGTGTTTTAGTTCACATATAAAGGTAGAAAGTCAGGATGACCCAGTTCAAGGGTAACAGGCCAGAAGATGTCTGTCTCACTTACTTGGAGGAGGGCAGCCATTTGTTCTGTTCAGGCTTTGATTGATGGGATGCAGCCCACATCCACTAAGGAGGACATCTGCTAACAGGGTTTTCTGATTCCAGTGTTAATCTCATTGACAAACATTGTCACATACAAACACCCCCAGGATGATTTTGACCAGCTGCTCCTGAACCGTGTCAGACACACATTGCTCACCAACTCACCAATCTAGTGTCAAGATTCTGGAAGATCAAGAAATGAAAATGAAACAAGCATTCAAATTCATGTTGATCTCTGAGCAAAGCTTCCTATTCCCGGAATTGCTTCTGAGCTTGTGTCAGACCATTGGCTTCTGTTTTGAAGTCAGTGTTCTGATCAATACCAGTCTAAGAACACCTAGGGGTTCTATTCCAACAGGACAAACCGCAGTGAAGGGAAAGGAGAGAAAATGATTTTTCTCAACCTGTTTTCCTAGTCGCAGACAGAAATAAACTCTTCTGGGCTTTGGATAAGGTTTGAGTATATTCCACAAGAGTTTCCTTGCTAGGAGCTTAGACAAGATGTACAGTAAGAAGTAGCAAGGCCTTTAAGAGGAGGAGCCTATAATTTTTCATTTTGTTCATATCTTTGATCATAGAAATTAGAGCTCTCAAATAGTTCTTCTTAATATTTGTTTAAAAGTCAGTAAACAAGCTGGGTGATGGTGGCCATGCTTTTAAACCTAGCACTGCAGAGGTAGGTGGATCTCTGAGTTCGAAGCCAGCTTGGTCTAACAAAGCAAGTTCCAGGACAGCCAGGGCTACTTGAAGAAACCCTGTCTCTGAAACAAAACAAAACAAGACAAAAAAACCAACCAACCAACCAACCAACAAAAAAGTCTGTAAACAAGAAACAAATGAAAATGGGAGGCTGAGGCTTCTGCTTGCTGTGAGGTACAAAGATACAGCAGCGACAAAATTCCAAATCTTGGGAGCTCGTTTTCCTGACTCAGAATATGCTCACCAATAATGAAGGGAGGGACATGAAGGGAGGGACGCTGTCATCAGGAGGATTTGGGTTGACTCATGGGAGAGTTCTTAAATGGTAACTTTGAGGAAGAGGATTGTTCAAAGTTCACTTTCACCTGTAATTCCCACTTCTCAGTCCTCCAGCCAGCAAAGGTCCAAAGGAGATCTTGGAAAGCTGATTGGTGAGTCAAGCTGTGCTACAGACAAGGTGACTGGCAGCCACAGGCCAACCACTCTCCCAGAGCATACATGAAACCCACAGAACAGTGCTGACCCAGGGTAATCAAAAGGAAGTCCTTCATTGTTTGAATACTTTGCCTGTGCTATTTAGAAGATGGTAGGAAGGGGGAACTTGATGCAGAAACCAATCAGCCTTCACAGTGGCAGCCAAGGAAGGACCTCTGCCCACAGTAAGGAGGGAGGTGTCCATGGAGAGCCCTGGAGGGAGCCTAGGAACAGTTTACAGCAGAACTTACCAGGTCCAAAGGAGGTGATCTCTACTTATAGCAGCAGTCTTCAAGCAAGAAGGAAGAAGGAAGTCTCCTTCCTTCTGCTTGGGACAAGCTGGATGAGGAGAAGACGGTCAGGAAGGTAGATCTAAAGTGATGCTGTCACTTATTCACTCGGGAGCTCCTACCTTGCAGCAGGGCTCAGCCTGAGAAGAGATGGTTCTGGAACTCAGCAGTTCAGAGTTCATTATGGAGGGCTGCACAGCTAGTGAGCCAACTGAAGCTACACACGTGCATGTCAGTCATGTCTTTGTTTCTTGAGGGATCTGTGAAGTAACAGACCTACCTGGGTTTTCACAGGCAGGCAGCTCTGAGGGTAAGATGTTACCACTCCAAGTGGAAGAGCATCCAAACAGAAGCTCGGCAGCCACAAACCAAACACGCCTAAGCAGGGGCTGCAATTCAGAATCTCATCTTGTCTGTTCTGCCTGATAAAGGTAAGGATTAGAAAACCGGAGGCAAGTGTAGGGTTTTGCTTCATTAATAATTTTGCCTAAAGCTGAAAACCATGTGCTACTTACAGAATCAGGTAGGTCACTGTTCTTCTTTAATATTCTACCTAACTCTCCTCCAAGATGCCACTCAAGAGTCAACAGTCTGTGCCTTCCATCCCTGCCATCAGGTGTTGATGTGGACACAGAGCCATATCTGCATCAGAGATTTGCTTACTGTTTTGAGCTCTCAGTACATATGATATTGGATACTTTGTTGCTAATCATGTATTCTTTTGTGTGTGTGTACATGTGCACATGTATGTGCACTATTCATCAAGAGTCATTGCCTTTTACACACAGGCTTATAGTTATACATCTACAAGGTTGGTGTTCTCTCTTGGAGAGAATGGTATATATAGAATTAATTAAGGGACATCTGTTTCCTCTGTTTGACTAAGATACTGCTATGATTTAGATATGATCTTAGTGTATACTATAGCATTTTATACACTAAAACCTTGGTCCCCAGTATTGTGGTGCTGAGGTTGTAGACCCTTTCTTTAAGAGATGAGGCCAGTGCAACACAGTGATAGTTTTGGAAACACTGACTTTTGGAAACACTGCAGGGATTAACGCAATCCCACAGAAGAGCAAACTTCTATAAGACAAACAGGCCTACTTTTGGCCATGTGACATCAAGTATACTTCCAACTTAATGGCTTATGCCATCCTGTGATGCAGCCTGAAGACTCTCATCTCTTTTCTTCTTCATAAAGTACTTAGAAAGTATAACAGACTAGAAACAGCTATTTTTCATATTTCCTGATTGTTTTTTTTCCCATTGAAGACTGGTGTTCCTCTTCAAGGTAAAACAGGAGCAGTCTTTCAGTGTTCTTAACTCAGCATGCTTGCCACATCTTGAGGGCCCCTTTGCATGTGACATGTTAATTTCAGTAATCAAATCGCAACTCACCTGGGATATACAGAGATAGTGATGAGACTGGCTAGGATTCTGCATGTGTCAATTTAGAGGACTGTTAGAATAAATGTTTATTATGTATCCATGGGATTCTAAAGCTTAATACACATTAAACAACATATTTGATGTGAGTCTATCTTAATGATATTCCTTAAACAGTAGACTAGAAAAGACTAAATAGGAAAAAACTGTTCTGTAATAATTATTGTTGATTTTTGGAATATGATTGGGGGAGGAAGTAAAAAGATAGGAAAACATTTCAGTTTAAGCACTCAAATAAGAAGTAGTTTTATTTTATTCAGATATTTATTAATATTAATATATGAATACTTCATTAGTACTAAATGCTTCGTTATCAGGCTTTGGAAATGAAAATCCAGACTTAGGTGAAAAAAATAATTTCATGGGACATCACAGAAAGATTCATAGTAGCCCCTTACCCAGGGTTACATGAGGACAATTAATCTTCCCGGGTCTTGGGCTCATCAATAAATGTTGAACTAAGCAGCTTCTAAATAGCCCTCTCACCCCAAATTCCATGATTCTGTGTATTTGGAATGAAATGATTTATTGCACTTTGAGCTATATATCTCACTGAGGAATGCAAGGAGTTAACAGAAACATTTCAAGATATAAATATAGACTTCTTCTGAACTGCCAATAATCTACTACTTGAAAATATCTCACAGAGATAATTTGTGCTGTTCTTGCCTTGAAGAGAGAGCCATGTTTCTAGTGGCTTGTCTTTAGTGTGACGGGGCTGGGAGGGAACCATAATGTTTCCCTAGTTGAGATACAGAGGAGAACAAATTGGAACCACCAGAGAAATTCACACCCAGCACACATGGGCCAACCAGTTTGGTCAAGTGTGAGGCGGTAGATGGCATGTTCAACTTAATTTCTTCTGCCTTTTAAATATAATACGGTATTTTACATGCCTACTTTAAAGGTTGAATTTTAATAAAGCTGCTTATTTGTTGATTTCCCTCCCTCCGTGATGCTAGCCTACTTTAAACATCACATGGATCTCTTTTGTGAGCTACTCTGGCTGTTTTAGGTCCAGTTTGAGCATGATGCACAGAACCAAATGAGACCAAAGACTTCTGGATTACAGGCTGGACTCTATGAGCCTCTGAGCCTCAGTTTCCTATTTTATTAAAAATGGTGAATTTACTCAGGCTTTTCCTTTAAGATCTATGACTCCATACATGATCCTGTCAATTTGTCAGTTTTTGATGTTGTCTGTTGTAATTATAATCCTAAGAAAATTAATTTGCAATGGCATTGTTTTTTGTTTTTACCCTGAAGTAACAACAGCAGTAGGAAATAATCATTACCACCACCACCAAACTCCTTTTTGGCTTTTGACTGTCTCATTCTCAGATAAAGGACCAAACTCCAGATTGCAAAAGGTCGCAAATAGAAAAAATAAATAACTTGAAAGGAAATTGAAATATAAACTTTATACCTAAATGGAAGAGATCAATAGAGCTACTTAATTGTGTATGCCATGAACTTACCACCCCCAAATGTAGGTAAACTAAGAGAATTAGCTCTCAACAACAAACGGTTCCAAGGGTTTCCACACGTTTCATCTGGTGCCTCTGAGTCCAAGACAACAAATGTCAGCATTGGGACCTTGTCTCACTTCCTTGTTCTTCAGTAAGTTCCCTCTGGGTCACCAAGATGGCTGCTGGAAATGGAAGAGCCAAAGCCAATGTAAACCCAGAAACATGGCTCTCTTTGTTTTGTCACCCTGCAAAGTCTAGTTCATTGATCTGATAGGATCATGTGCCCCTCTTATCACTAACCAGCCGGCCCTGTTAGGTGGGTCTTCTAGTTAGTTTATCAGGTTAGCCTAGGTGACATCTCTACTCTTGAAGTTGGACACCAATGTGTAATCAGTCACTAAAAGACCATGAGCAAAGAGTTCTGTATTAGTGTAGTGGCTTGGATAAGAACGGCCCTCATAGGCTCACAGATTAGAAGGGTCACCAGGAAGTGGTACTATTTACAAGGATTAAGGAGGTGTGGCCTTGTTGGAGGAAGTGTGTCACTGGGGGCGGGCTCTGAGGTTTTAGAAGCTCAAGCCAGGCCAATGCCTCTCTCTCTTTCTGCTGCCTGACATTCCGGGTGTAGAAATCTCAGCTGCTTCTCCAGCACCATGGTCTGCCTATGTGACACCATGCTCCCCACCATGATGACAGAGGACTAAACCTCTAAAACTGTGAGCCAGCCCCAATTAAATGCTTTCCTTTATAAGAATTGCCATGGTCATGGTGTCTCTTCACAGCAAGAGAATATTGACTATGACAACTAGCTACTTTTTTTTTTTTTTTTTTTTGCTATGACAAAATACTTGACAGTTCATGAGGAAGGAAAGATTTCTCTTGGCTCATGGTTTGAGAGACAAAGGAGACAAAGTCCATCCTATTAGGGGAACTTGAGACAACTGGCCAGATTGTATCATAGTCAGGAAGTAAAGACACATGAATGCTAACACTAAGCTTGCATTCTCTGCTTTTTATTCTTAACTTTTGTCCAGGGTGCCAGCGCATGGGATGATGTTGCTGATACTGGGTAGATTTCTTCTCATTTTGTTTTCTCTGGAAATATCTCCAGAGGTGTATCTCCTGGGTGATTTAAAACTCTGTCAGGTTAAGGATTGCGGTATGGCCTTGTTGGAGGAAGTGTGTCATTGTGCGTATGGGCTGTAAGACCCTGTCCTAGCTGACTGAAAATCAGTCTTCTCATGTTTACCTTTGGAACAAGATGTAGAACTTAGCTCCTCTCACTTCATGCCTGCCTGGATGCTGCAAAGCTCCTGCCTTGTTGAAAACGGATGGAACCTCTGAACCTGTAAGTTAGCCCCAGTTAAATGTTGTTCTTTATAAGACTTGCTTTGGTCATGGTGTCTGCTCATAGCAGTAAAACCCCCTTAACTAAGTCAAGGATAAAGATAAGCTGCCACAATAACTCATAGGAAAGAAGGATTTTGTTCTATGAAAAAGGAAGAAAAACACACCAGAAAAGGTCACAAACAAAGGGCCATATGATTTGATATGCCAGCCTAAGTATAGATGACAGTTACCTGGAATGATGACTTGTGACAAAATGATTCTGAACTACAGAAGAGCTGTGGATTCTTGTTTCACACGGCTAGAGGAGTGCTAGACTGTGTTTACCCAGCCCTGCCGTTGGGTACTGGGCTTGAGTGAAGCACCACTGCTTAAGGGGTGGGAAAATGCAGCCTAGAATGTGGGAGGCCAAAGCTGGGGTTCCCAAGCTCCAGGGCCTGCAGTCACTGCTGTAAAACTGCACGGAGGAGTGGGGAACAAAGTGTTGTGGGTCCGTGAGCCTGTGATGAAGTCTAGTATGGGGGCTCCCAAGTGGACTTCCAGCACCACTGGGTCTAAGAGAGTTGGGAATGGAGTTGGGGGCCTTTGGGCTGAGGGCAATGGTGAGCTCAGGGCTGGGGGAATCAGAACTCTGGCTTAGCTCATTTGTGACTGTCCTCAGCTTAGCAGTTGACTAGGAATGCAGAGGGGCCTTCTGTGGGAGACTTAGGCTGTGGCTTCATGGGTGATAGCTTTCTTCCTGCTTCTCACGGTGGTTCTTGATGAAAGAGACAGTCCTTATTTCCAAACCATTTATTGATTGTTCATCACAGAAAATGGGTGCATATCACCTTCTTAAGGTGGACCAGAGATTAAATATCTTTTACAGGAAAGAATGCCCAGGAAGGGAAGCTTATTGGCCAAACCCTCAGGGCTTCTAGATACTTCATTAGAATGGATAACTCTGTTCTGTGCAATGTAACTGACCTAGGGAGTGTGGTCACATGTTCTGGGTGAGGAATCTAGTAGGGAGCAGGGAGACGCCTACTATCTCAGGTGGGTGGCTGGGTGCCAGGGTCTCTGAGCCTGCTCAACCTTACCAAGTTTCCTGGCACAGCCCACTGTCCCACAGAGAACATTTTAAGAAAGAATACATAAATGGACGTATTAGATGTCTGAAGTGGACCCTGGGATAGGAGCTGAAGGTATGCCAACACTGTGTTTGTGGTCACTACTTCAGACAAAGTTGAAATTGGAACGGAATCCTCTTCAAATCTATCTATTCACTTGTTTGTTGTTTGTTTTATGTATGGACAGTGTCTGTGGAGGTTAGAAGATGGTGCCCCTCTGGACTGGAGTTACAGGTTATGAAAGAACATGTAGATGCTGGGAAATCAACTCAGGTCCTCCGAAAGTGTAGCGATGCTCTTAGGCCCCGAGCTACCTCTCCGTCCCATGTCCATTTTTACAAAGGTGATCTGCGATGCTTGTTTCACTAAGTTTACACCATCCCAGCAAGGCTATCTTCTCTGAAACTATTTTGGTTATAGATCCCCAAAACAGCACCATAGACTTCTTAAAGTTCTTTTGAGCTAATTTGCTGTCCTTACTATCCTTAGTTCCTACCAACAGCTCACATGTCCTCTCAGAAGTTTTCTGTGCATATATATGTACACACACACACACACACACACACACACACACACGAGTAGAAAGGCACAAATCCAGAGCGTAGGTTTATCTCCTTTAATGCACATATTTGTTCTCCTCTTGTGCTAGGAAGATCCCCTAGATGTAATGCATGCTCTTGTACATGTTAGAAAAGTCCCCTGTCACTTGAGCTCCACAGAAGCCCTGATTATACCACCTCTGCTCTGCAATTTGTTTTAGTCACTTAATTATTTTGGCCTCTTTCCCATATGAGCAATGGGTGTACCCATACTTGCATAGGGTTCACCAGGTTTTACCATCTTCAGAACAATCTAAGAGTTTCTCTACTTACCAACACAGCTCTGTGAGGAAGGATCTATACCTAAAACGACCTGTCAGCTCCAGGGACCACATCTATCTGAATCGATACATGTGGCATTCCATCATTGGTGTTGGAAGCTGGGCACCTTTGAGACTCTTGATAATCCAAAGACCTTGCTTAGATTACTTGGGACAAGGTCTCTAACTATAGGAATCCATACAAAGTTTCAATTCAGAGACTAAAACATGGACTTTTCTCATTTTCTGGATATCTTTTCGGCCAGGGAGCCATGCCATTTGGACAGCTTAGTGGTAACACAGGCAGGGCTGAACACAACCAAAGAGGCAAGGTAATCAAGATTTTCTGAAAAATCCTTCACCAAGGACAAAGTGCACCCAGATATTTTCTGTACACCCAGACCAGCTATAGGCACTTTCTCTTAACACAAAGTGTTCTGCATTCTTAACTCTGGTGGAGATTTAGCAAGTTGACAAAGGAAAATGGTACTTTTCTCAAACTTGGATCAGGGTAACTAAATTGAACTTTAGCATTGGATTAGGTCAACTCCTGGTCCATGGGAGAAAGGAGAGAATATGGTAAACAAACTCTCCAGATAATCCAAAGCAGATCTGCCAATGGCCACAATGTAGGTAGGCATTGGCAGTTTTGGTTGCAGGTAACGAAAAGCAATTCCAACTTAAACTGGTTTAACCAACCAAACCAAACCAAACCAAACCAAACCAAACCAAACCAAACCAGGATAAATTATTATAAAGATGTGGGGTTTTCCATAGACACTAAGGGCATACATTTCAAAAGTGACCAGAAGCAAGCAGTTCAAAGCCGCAAAGACAGGCCATGATGGCCCGACCACCCACTGCTGCTTCTGCTTGTCTTGGCCAACCTCCTCCAAGTCACCTCTTCAGGCTGGTATTCTGTATTTTCCCAGTTTATGTGGTATGATGAACATTTTGTTGATTTTTGTGCATCTCTGTCTATGTGGTCACAGCATGACATTATGCTTACTGAACCATTTCTAGATCTAAATGTCAAGTTCTTGAAAGAGTAAATCCAGCTAGCTTGCCTTGAGTCCTGTGCCTATCCTGGTTTACTCTGCTTTGGTCAGAGAAAGGGGGTTCAGTGAGTTTACAGTGTAATTTCTGCTAAAACATATTAAAGGATAATTATACAGATTTATTCATGTATTTACTTTGTACATGTATGTGCTGTGTGTACATGTCTCTTTGGAGAAGATAGACCAACTGTGTCATTAATGTCCTAAGCTTTACTCTCTATATTTTTCAGGCCAAGTGTATAAAAAAACTCTCCTACCACTGGAAGCTGAGAGGCATAGCACCAAGAGAAGACAAGATAGCCTCAAGATTTCCATTGTGCAAAAATCCCATTGTTTATTCCATGTTCCCTTTCATGAGTGGTCTCTCGTCGGAACTAAGAGCTTGTCACTCTTCCTGATCAGTGTGTGATCCATAAGCGTGGAGAACATTGGCCCAGCTCATTGTGCTCATGACTTGCAAGGTTTACTTGAAAAGCTCTTAGGAGCACCCGTGAATAAACAAGAATGCAAAGTTAAATCAAGACAGACCTTTATGTTTGCACTTGTTTCAAAGTGATCCAAAAAGCAGGTTCAGAAGCTGTCCTTGCCGCCGCAGCAGAAGCTTCGTCCTCTGGCACACTGTGTCCGTTGGAAACAGTGCATTGCTGTAGCAACCAGTGAAGTTTATAAACACTTCGCAATGCTGTCCTTTTGCCAGCTTTTTACCTTAAAGGAGTTCTAAAGAGCACTGCATTGATAAATGGCTTGAGTACTTCTGAGAATTAGATCGCACAGATGCCATTGGTGATCCAACTCTTGTTCTCAAACATGCTTCCTTTGACATCCCAGTAGACAAGCTAGAAATCCCAAGTATTTGCTTTGCTGAAGCATTGCAGCTAGGTAGTAGGTCTTGAGGCCGTTGACTTGGGAAGCATAAGAGGAAATCTCCAGCAGACTTCCCACAGACTTTAGCTTTCCTGAATGATGTCACGCTGCTTTTTCTTTCCTGCTGCTTTTCTTCCTACCTTGGCTACAGCATTTGTTCTAGGGTGATGGTTGTTGTCATCCTACAATAAGATGTTGGAGAAACATTTGCCATGGGGATTTCTGAGCTCTGGACAACTACGACAGATGTTTGCCTCTGGCATATTTGTCATTTGAGTTCTTACAGTAACTCTGACTCAAGTTTTCTATTGATAACGAAAGTATCTTCTATTATATAAGTTATTGCCACACTCAGTGTTGAATATCTAACTCAGTTCCTCAAATATCTAAAACTAAGACTACTGTGTGATCCAGCTGTACCACTTTTGGCATAAACTAGATGGAATTAAAGTCAGAATTCAAGAGAGATGGCTGCCCTATATGCAGATCACAGCTTTATCCACAATAGTCAAGGTACAGGAGCCACCTGGTGCCTGATGACAGATAGCTGCATCAAGGAAAGTAGCATAGATTCATAGCAGGGTTTTAGTTGGCCATAAAGAACAAAATTATGGCCGGGCAGTGGTGGCTCACACCTTTAATCCCAGCACTTGGGAGGCAGAGACAGGTAGATTTCTGAGTTTGAGGCCAGCCTGGTCTACAGAGTGAGTTCCAGGACAGCCAGAGCCAGGACTATACAGAGAAACCCTGTCTCGAAAAACAAAAACAAAAAGAACAAAATTATGTTGTTTGCATGAAAATACATTGAAGTGGATACCATTATAGTAAGCAAAATAAGAGAGACCCAGAAAGGCAAGGGTCACATGATGTCTTTCATATTAAATCTAGAAAAAGAGCACATATGAATAAACACCACACACGCTCAAACACACACATGCATACATATGTACACATACATACACATGCACATACATACACATGCACACATACACACATACATCTCTCTAAAGAAACTATTAGGGAAAAGGAACCATAACAAACGAGTGATAGGAGGTGAATATGTTCAAAGTACAGTGTATACTTTGTTATTGTAGGAAAATATCACAGTGAAACCCATTACTTTGCACTATTGGCATACACTAATAAATAAGCCTTTCTGTTGGCACACCACAATGGCAGACATTTTTTTTTTACCTTTTAATTTCATACCAGTCTGTCTGTCTATTTCTCAGAAATCTCCCAGAAGCTTGTTGAAAGAAACATAATCAAATCGAACAGACTAATCAGAACAGTTTTCATCAAATCAGAACTATTTTGATCTAACTCAGAATTGCATCCTGAAGAGTCTAACAAACAGGCAGCTGAGTTCACCACTGACCAGGCCTTCTGTGAGTGTAGCAGGCACAGAGTCCAGATACATCAAGCAATCCTCTGTCGGAGGCTTGAGTTTCATCTGCATTTCCTAAGCCCATGGTTGAGAGAAATGTGAAAATTACATATTCACCCTGTCCTCACCAGACCTCCCACCCTTTCCCCATACTTATAGGTAGGCAGAAGGTTTCACAGAAGAAAGGAACCCCCTTGAGTCATACTGTGACATGCACCATCAATACTGTGACATTCACTGTATTTTCATTAAAGGGAATGAATTGCAAAAGGGTGCCTTAAGGAATATAAGTGGCTTCTAGGAAAGCTTCTCATCTACCTGGTGGTCGCTGTGACTTAACTAGGTAGAGAAGAAGTAGGGTGAGCAAGCAAGACGCAAGCAACAGCACCAAAACGAGGTGTCTTAGGTGGACAAAGAGACAGAGACGTGGGCAGATGTCACTGTAGTGTGTGATTGTTACTAGTGAATGTGACTTTGGTGGCAGAGTGGGTGGCACCTTTCGTCTAAAGTCCAGAGATAAAGACCTCAGGGGTGAATGAGTGGCCACTGCAGTCGCTGCCATCCTTTGGTGACCTCACAATTCAGTCTCTCTGGCCTTCCTCCAGGCCTTCAGCGCCAGATTGGGACTGTGTAGACATCTGGACTGAGGGACTGAGCAGCTAACCAGGTTTTTAGTCTCTCCAGGATGCACACAGCCACTGTTGACTGCCTATTCCTTATCAGTAAGCCAATATAATAATTTTAAATATATATTTTGTAATATATTCATTTTATGGATCCTTTTCCCCTAGGGAACCAGACTCATAGGCATGGCTATTGGCAATGCAGGCATGTTGAGGAATTGTAAGGAAACTATCATGGCTGTTCATTTTTAAAAAAAGAAAAAAAGAAAAGAATACATATCAGGGGCCATTCAAAAGGTAGATTCCAGACAAGAAAAATGGATTTAAGGAAAAAAGACCTAGCATGAGTTTTTAGAGAAATAGCAGGCCATGATGTTTAAAAGTAGTTAATCCTTTTCCCCAAAGTATTAAGCACAGATGTTAACATTGCAATGTGATCTATGGTGTTGACTTCAAGTCCAGGTTGCGTTTGAGAGGCTGATCTGGAACACTGCATCTTCTCACAGAAACAGAGAAGACAATGAAGACCAGGTATGACAGCTCAGGCAAAAACGGCAGAAACCAACCCTGTGCCTAAAGCTCTGAGAGAGGACCCCACCCCAACGCTTCAACAGTTATGTGTGGCAATCACTAGGAAGCTTGGAAGATAAGAAACATTTATCAAGATCCTGGTCACCAGTCAGGGATAGTCTCAGTGGCTTCCGGTCCCAATTCTTTGCCCTAAATACTAAATGTCTAAATGGTTGCACATTGTTCCACCGACATCTTAAATAAAACACTCACTTGTTCTCCTAAAGAAAACAAGCACTGTATTTCAGGAAAATGGCAGTGAACAAATGGAATGAAACTATTAATTTGGAAAGCTATAAAAATATGGCCCTGCACCTCTGAAGACAGCTGTTCCTTCACGTGACAGCGAACCTCAGGCTCTGCCTCCCCGCTCCTCTCCTGGGTGCAGCTGAAGCAGGAGGTTTTGGGGCACAAGGTGCTCCATTTAACAGCTGATCTGCTGGGACAAGAAGTTAATTTCTAGCTTTGAGATGGTTTCTGGTAATTGTAGGTAATTTAAAATATAATTGCAATTTAGTTGGGGGGAAAAAACCCTCTCTGCCGTGTTTACGCTCATCACTCTAATTTAAGGTCTAGAAGGTTGGCTGAGCTGCACTTCGGTACACACCCACTTTGCATCTTCCTGATTTCACCACCAGTGATTATAGAGCCTCAGCAAACCTCAGTCTGCATTACAAGACAGATGCTGCCAAGCTCTGATACGAAGTTTCACTTCGTTTGTCAGGCTGATTGCTGACAGGTTCCGGATTCTCAAACAGACAAAGGAAAGCGCAAAACTCCAAACTGCAGAAGTTATTTATTTGTTTATGTTTACTTTTTAAAAAAGATTTATTTTTACTTTTAATTATGTATGCACCTATGTTTCTGTGTGTGGGTCTGTGCATACGGATGCAGTGTCCTCAGAGTCCAGAAGAGCGCATGAGATCTGAAGCTGGAGTTACCAGCTGTTGAAAGCTGTCCCGTGTGGGTGCTGGGAATCAAACTCAAGTGCCCCAGCACAGCAGATGCTCTCTAACTTCAGAGCTATCTCTCCAGCTAAGTTTCAAACTTTTTTTTTCCCAGGGGCATTCAGTACATCCTTGCTGTTGTGTTAATACCACCATTATCCATTCCCAGAACTTTGTCTCCACTCCAAACAGAATTCTGTAGGGTATGATATTATGAAACAATCTGCTACTGTCCTTGGCGATCATTAGCCAACATTCTGTTTCTATGGCTTTGATTATTTGGAGTTTTCACTTGAGTAAGGCCAAGATTTGTCCTTTTGTACCTCCCTTAGCTTTCTTAGAGCATGCATTTCTGATAAAACAACGCCCCGCTCTCCACCCTAAACAGATGGCCCTTTAAAAATATAGTTTATCTTCGGACAGCACCATGCCATTTTTAGTTGCAATAGTAGAATACGGCTTTTCTTGTTGGGAAATGAACTTAGGACATGGTTCTTCTAAGAGCTAAGTCAAGATCAATGTTAAACAACAACAACAACAACAAAAATCAGGCCTAGAACAGGCTAAGATGACCTTGAAGCTAGCAGACTTCAGGGCTCCCAAGGAGAAGGTACTGTTTGGACCTGACAGCCTTTGAAGCTGCTTATGCTCAGCCCACCAGCTCCCTGACAGCCTCTTGGTGTTTCTATTTGAGAGCCAGCTGCTTGCAGTTTGGCTGCCCTAATTCTCAAAGTTTCCTAAAGCCAAAATGCTATTTTAAAAATCTGGCTCCCTTAGTTTGGCTACAGGGAGGCTGAGTGGATGTTTTTTGTAAATTAACAAGGTGGGTCATGTGGCTCAGATTAGGTTTTTCTTCTTCTTCCCTTCTCCTTCTCCTTCTCCTTCTCCTTCTCCTTCTCCTTCTCCTTCTCCTTCTCCTTCTCCTTCTCCTTCTCCTTCTCCTTCTCCTTCTTCTTTTTTAGAAATCTGCTTTCAAAACCCATCAATCATTTCTAAAGTGAGCACTCCTGTTTTATTCCACAAGTATTGAAGGACAGGAAGTGAGAAAGGCAAGGTCATTTCCTCTATAGTATTTTAGGACGTATATAATCAACCTGTAATACCTTTCAAGAAATCAAGAATGGTCACCAACTGTTTATTGACATTGAACATGTTATTCAACATGTTGAGCCTGGGGGACCTGGTAGATGGCTCACTAGATCAGAGTATTCGCCTTAGAAGCATGCTGACCTGTGTGGTGATGAGTACCTGTATACCAGTGCTACGGAGGTAAAGACAAATGGTTCTCCAGAGCTCTCCTGGAAGGTGAGGGAAAAAAACCAAAACAAACAAACACACAAAACATCCAAAGTAGGAAGTCACACACACACACACACACACACACACACACACACACACACACACCCGCACCATATTGTATCTTATTTCATTTTCATTTTGGAAGTATAGACAGTAAAGCTCACATAAGAGTCTGAAAAGTATTCAAGGGAGGTAACGTCTGCATATGAGGTGTCAAATACAGTTGTCATTTTTTTCTGTGCTGACTCTCCTACAATGATGACACACGCTTTGGGATCATCAACATATTTGATAACATCTCAAATTCATTGGCAGTGACGTTTATAGGTATTGCTGGACAGTGTTTCTAGTAGCATGTTACTGCTTTCAGTTGGACTGATGAGACGTATGATAGGAATTTATTATTCAAGAAAAGATTGCATGGGAATGAGAGAAAAAGGATAGAGATGGGGGAGGAGTCAAAAAAGGAAGTAGTTTTAGATTAAGTCTGGTGTTACAGACTGACACTAAGGACAGGAGTAAGTGTCCAGAAAGGGGAAGCTTCCAAGCAGAAATCCTATCCATGCGTATCCCATGGATCGTCCTAGGCCATAAATGAGACAATTTCAGGACACTAAAACTTCTGTAGGAATTTGTGGAAGCAAAAATGGCCCATTGCTGTGGTGTCTTGTGTCCTCTGACTTAAAAATATCTATACAATAGAGTATCTTTAATTATGTCTTAGTAATGATTCACCCCAATTTACCCCACAACTTAAAGCAAAAGCATTCTGGGCTGGGGTTACAGCTCATGGTAGATTGTTTAATTTGCACAGGATATGTACCCTGGGTAGCTCCAAAAACTGCACATGAACACACAAAAACAATGTACCACTCCTAATTATGTTTTTGTTCATGAATTAATCATGACAAAAACTTGTGAGCCTCTCTCTCTCTCTCTCTCTCTCTCTCTCTCTCTCTCTCTCTCTCTCTCTCTCTCCCTCTCTCTCCTCTCTCTCTTTCTCTCTGCATGTGTGTATGTGTGTGTTCAGCTTGGTTTGTTGGTTTTGTTTAGAGGTAGTGGCTTACTTTGTAGCCCAGGTTGACCCAAAATTATTAGACCTGTCTGACCTTGAACTCCTGGCTATCTTCTTGCCTCAGTCTTCCAAGAGCTGAGATTATAGGCATGAGCTATCTATCATGCTAGCCTTGTGATGTATGTGAAATATTTGAAAAATTTCCAGCTGAAGACAATATTCCAACAGTCATGTCTTATGGCTTTCTCTAAAACCAAGGTGTTTTATGAAAACACCCTTGTGTTTCAGGTGTATTTTTGAAAAGAGATGGTGCTAGGACTTGTTTAAAGTGTTCTTCACAAAGCTGGTGGCCACTGGAGAAGTGAAAGCCCCTCCTTCATTTCAATCTACTCACGACTGGCCATGCAAATCAGGAGAGATGTATCAGGGGTGGGGCTTTGGCCACTGGCAGACTGGACATTCACTTTGTGCTCTCTTTGAGATTAATCTAAAAACAAAGGGTCTCTGCATGAGCACTTATAAGTGGAATCTATGAACAACAAAGCAATTTAGATAAGACAGCAATGGGTTCTTGTAGAGGCATACATACAACTGATATTTCTTATTTTGACTTCTTCATTGTAAAGATTTATGTATGTATATGAGTGCCCTATTTGCATGTATGTCTGCATGATAGAAGAGGACATCAGATCCCACTACAGATGGTTGTGAGCCAACATGTGGTTCCTGGGAATTGAATTTAGGACCTCTGGGAGAGTGGCCAGTGTACTTAATCACTGAGCCATCTCTCCAGTCCCTTATTTTGACTTCTTAGGGTCTTGCCTTTGGGTGTCCTTATATCCATAAGTTTACATTAGTCATCTTGTTACGGGGCCCTGAGGACAACAGCTGTCAGCCTCTACAGGAACAAGCTAGGAGACACATGTTTGTTGTGACACTCCATTTATAAGCAGCAGAAACAAACAGAAACCCTGACTGAAGAAGAACATTGTCTCACTGTCTTCACCAGACATGGGCTGGACACATCCATGCATCTTTTTGTTCAATCTTCATTTGGTCTCTAGTAGTACATGTCAAACCACCTGAACACACAATTTGGCACACAACTCCAGCACAACACACAACGGCAAAAGACTCCCTTCTTTAAGCATAAGATCCACATCTGTTAGACTCATGGCATTGGTGGTCGTGGTGCTCTTCTCTTAAGTGCACAGACTTTTCTTTTTTTAAAGATGAATCCTCCCATTGGGCTTCCTCTTGCTTTTCCCCACGTGTTCAAGATTCAAAGATGACAGAGCATTAAACCCTCCAATGTAAGTACTGCCCTGGAGAGGAACAGAACCTCACCAGAATGTCCACTGCTCCACTCCACCCACATCTGCCTGTTCACACTCTGGCTTTCCCCAGGCTTTCCAGGTAGTGGGTGGGTGGGGGTCCCCAAATGCAGCTGATTTTTGGATCACTTCACTTTTACCCTGGTAAGCTAAATTAGATACTCTGTTTCCCCTTCTTGCTTTGTTTTTCAAACATTTCTAGGTTTCCACCTGCTCCTCCTTAGATGTGCAGTTCTTTCCAGGTTCCATTTTGTCAGTGAGATGCTTTCCTTACATACTAAGGTGATTTTCCATTTTTATCTATCTGATGAGAAGTCAGACATAGAATTGTCACCTGCTTCTTAAAGAAAAAAAATCTCCTCCTTTTCATTTTGTTTTGCATTATTAACTAGATGTAAGACTGAAATAGAAGCTGTTTACATTTGAATGCAGACAGAGGGGTATAGCTGTATGTGTAAGCATGGCTCAGACAGAGCTAAGAAAAAGAATGTTCTGTTTGTGTGGCTCCTTTTTAAATTCTCTAGGACTCTGTCATCAGTATTATTCAGATTGTTCACCCATTTATTCTTTTTGTAGATAGTTGCCTTTATTTGCCATGTGCTATCCTTTTCTCTAATGGAGTTAACGGGTATTAAATGATAAATTTAGGGGAGCCAGCTTGTTGGCACACATATCTATAATCCCATCACTTTAGGAAGAGGCAGAGACAGGAGGATCATTATTCTGAGATCTAGGCCAGCCTAAGCAATATAGCAAAATCCTATCTTAAAACAAAACAAAAAAATCAAAACAAAACAAAAACCAAGGAAATGAACAAAAAAGAATTTGGTGAGGGAGACTTTGAAGGTTTTGCTGAGATTGGCACAAGCTGGTCAGTGAGTCCTCGGTCATGGATACTGTCTAAAATTCCAGGCTCTGAAGCAATACTGGAAATAGCTCCTACTAGTCTCAGAAAGGAACTGCCTCACATCAAAGTGCCCCTACCTCTTGGTTCTCAAGGCAGAGGAAGAGCTTCCTAGCAGAATCTCAGTTGCTGCTGGGGAGCATGGCAATTCAGGGCTGGGCAGCTGCAGGTGGATGTGTGGCAAACACAGCTGAGGGCACCCAGCAATTGGGGTTTATCAAATTGACTGTATTTAATCTGTTAGTTGACCTGAATCTTTGCATATGTTTTCTTCTCATCTATGACAGTGTCAAGTCTGGAGTCTGATTTTATTTACACATTCTAGTTATTGTCAACCTTTCCCTTTCTAGCCTCCTTTGATCTGGAACATTCTACAGGCCCTTTGTTTATGGCATTGACACTGTTGAGGCATGCACTCTTCACTCACCACTGATTGTAGTAAAATACTGTTTTGTTTTTGTTGTTGTTGAGGGGGTTGTTTGTTTGGTTGGTTGGTTTTGGGTGTTTTGTTTTGGTATGTCTGGCAGTTCTTGTAGCTGAGCTAAGTTCTGCCTCTTGTGTCCCAGAACTGCATAGACCATTAGTGCTGCTTGCTTCTCTGGATGTTGTGCCTGGACTGCGTTGGTAATGTTTGTCTTGATGACTTGATGAGGGGTGTTCTACATTCTCAATGACATAGTTTCCATGTGCCCCATTTACTTTTGGAACACAAAAGCAGTCCATGGGAAGATGAAGATACCTTAAGATGATACAGATACCCTCATTCTCATCAAGAACTTCCTGTAGAGTCAGTGTTGGCCGATAAGTTTTGTTTGGGCTAGTCTTCACTAGCATGATTGTAATGTCCTTATTTATGCAAAATGTCAGGGAAATGCAGCTTTGTGTAGTTCACCCATATCTGATCAAACTGTGCCCAAAGCCCTTCCTATGTGAAAAGATATTAATTAGTGCCCTGGGTTTGCCACGTATGTGGCTACACTTCTGTACTTACAGATCGTAACACAGGAAACTAATGATCACAAGATTGTCTCGAGAGAAAGTGACTGGGAAGCAAATGCTTGAGAAAGTTAAACGTTTGCTTCTGTAACTTTTTGCAAGTTTCAAGGCAAACAGGTACCTGTAAGAAATTATTAGCAAGTAAAGAAAAGCATTTGTTGTAGAGCTTGATCAGTTAACCCCGACCAATTTGGGATACAGTTTGGTTTCCCACCCATTATGCTTCTAAGCCCCATTTGAAAGCTCTGTAGGCAGCTGCCATACTCTAGAGCAGTGCAAATTCTGGGTGATCACCATGACTCTGGCTCCTTTTGGCATGCAGGCTTCTGAGTGGGGCTGCAAATTCTGAGCCCTGACTTTCCCTTGTCATCTCCAATGCCAGTGTTAACAGTATAGCGCCTTGGGGATACAGTCTTGCCCTATCCTTTCCATTCATACTGTTAAGTTTGCAAAGTAGCAAAAGAGATGTTGCATTCTAGAGCATTAGCTCAGTCCTCTTCTGATTCTCAGTCTCATAGCTGCATGTGTTTAAGTGAACAATGATGGTTGATTGGGCCCATGATGGTATTTTGCATGCTAAAACATTATGGTCTTGCCTACTATTGAATACTTCTCTTATTCAAAGAGCTGAGAATTAAGTGACTATTGAATGGTCAGACATCAATCCTTATCATCCCCACCCTCATGGAAAACCCTGATAGAAGGGACAGAAGGACTGGAAGAGCCAAAGGAGGGTGGAGAGCTGAGTGGTGTGAAAAAGGAACTCAATCTTCCAGTTATGACATGGCTGTTGAACTATTAAACCCACAACAGCTTTGATTTCCAGCACTAGATCTATACAAGATTGGGCTTGTCAAAATTCTGTCATGAAGGGGGTAAGAACTCACAGAACCCCACCCTTCCTGAGTATGTATAGGCAGCTAATGGCTAATAGAGGAAGAGTAACATTTTCTTCTGAAGCTTAGCCATTGGTAAGATGCTGGTACTTCAGAAAGCAAATCCTCTCCCATATTCCTGTTAGTAGGCCTACTGAAACTCACGGGGACACCCTCCACCACACACATACATACAGGGAGAAACACACACAGACACAGAGACACCCAAAAAAAGAGAGATGCACACACAGAGAGACACACAGAGAGACTCATACACACACACACACACACACACACACAAATGCACAGACACATACACACAGAGAGACTTACACATGCACAAACATTCACACACATCCAAACATACAGATATACACAGACAAACATAAACACAATCTACATACACAGAGACTCACACACACACAGATATTCATTAACCCATACAAACACACAGACACACAAACATTCACACACATATACAGACACACACAATGCATATAAGCATGGAGGGAGACATGGAAGTAGTGGTAGCTGGAAGGGGAGCAGTAGGAGTGGAGGGGGCAAGAGAGACAGCAGGTGGCTGAATATGACTGATATACACTCTGCACATGTACAGAAAGGTCGTGATGAAACCTGTGACTATGAATAACTGACATAAAACCCTTCAACATTCTCTGTAAATACAAAACATCTTAAAATGATTTCTTTTAAGAGAAACACAAGCTAGCTATCATTGTATTCAGGACCCTTGAAATGCCTTGTTACTCTGGTTAGCACAGAGCTTTTTAGAACCCACAACCCATAGGGAAGCTTCATGGACAATCACAAGCTGCCCCACATTAAAATTCCTCCACTGGCACCCACATGCATCCCTAGGGGTAGACATCAAATTCCAACCCTCATTGGTTATGTGGCAATCCTATGCTCATTCAAGAGGTGTATGGGGAGGCCTGAATAGCACATCTCTGACGAGTCCCAGGGACACGCTGCACTGGCTGTTCCTGAACCCCACCCCCACCCCCACCCCCGCTATGAGTGATGAGGCTCTGGGGGAACAAGAGTCATTAAGGTTTCTTTTCTTAGTGAGGCACCTTTACCATAATACACAGTCAGTGACAGTGAAGTCACAGCAGACCTTCTAACACAACAGCCAGGACAGCTCTGACACGGTTGTTAGAGTGGAAGGGAACCCCAGTTCAGCTGTGTCTAATATGCAGACCTTCAGCTAATCATTGGTGGCCTCAAGGGAGTGTGATGCTGCCACTTATTTCTCTGAGTCATTATCAGTAAAGACATGTAGCTGGGAGTTGTAAATGCTTGTCTATTCTATCCTGCAGACTGCATAGAATTACCTTTTTAACCCTCCCTCTACCTCAAGTGTCTGCCTATGTATGGATTCAGCGATATGGCAGTTTCTAATTTTACTGGAGCTGGTGAGATGACTCAGTGGATAAGAGCTCTGCTACATAAGCGTACTGGTCCGAGTTCAAATCCTCAGCTGAAAAACCATTTGTGTTCTCATGTATACCTATGACCCCAGGGCAGTAAGGAGTGGAGACAGGAGGATTGCCAAGGCTTGTAAGCCAGACTCAGTAGGAGACTCTGTTTCAAGAGAATAAAAGAGACAGGAAAAGAGCCGGACTCCCAACAATCCTTCTCTGGCCTCTGAATGTGTATGCATGCCCCTCACCACACATACAAGAAGTGAATCTGATTAATTCAATAAGTCACCATACACTGTAAGCTATCCCCAGTAAGACTATCTATTTACACAAAGCCACCTGTTTACCCTAGAGCAAAGTAAATTTATGAATTGGTTTCCTTTGATTGGAATCTGATTCATACTGGGTTAGCAATATAGTATAAGTCATACATGCCTCAGTAACTCCCAGAAAGAGACAAGAACACAGGACACTCCTAAGAGAGGGCAGCTTGTTTGATTCACCCAGTGCATATAGCAAACATTTACTGAATGTCTCATACATGCAAAGCTTTTATTGTAGTCCCATCCCTGCAGGCTCAGGACCATCTGTGTTTCCTGGTACTATATCTGAAAAGCAAAGCATGCAACACGCTCTTTCCTTTCTGTAGCTCGTGTATGTCTGTTTTCTGTAACTACAGCAAAACGGTTAAGGTTTGATAACTTGTAAAGAAAAGAGGTTATCTTTAGCTTACATCTTTGGAGGCTAACAGTTGAAGCATCATGGCATTGGCCCTTGTGGGGACCCACATTGTGATGGGTAGCATCAGGGTCAGGACATGTGCAAAAGGAAGAGATTTCGTGACTAGATGAGAAGCGAGGGGATCGCAATCAAGAGGTTAGTGAGGGTCCCACAAAAACTCTGTGCATCCTTTCTGAGGGTATGCCCTCTGTGATCTAAGGCCTCAGACTAACTCCTACTACCTGTTAACAGTTCCGTACTAATAACCAAGTTTCCAACACAAAAACTCTTGGGAGAACACATATTTAAGCTACATTCAATCCCAGAACAGGGTAAAAGAAAAATGTTAAAAATCTCTGTTCTCTCATTATGTTTTTTTGGGGGGGGGTTAATGAGTTTTGTGCTTTGAACTAATATTCCAAAACAGATAAAGATAATCTCTCCAAAGCTCAGAACTCAGTAAGGGATGTTGGTGACACTACCTGACTGCTTCCTGCAAGCCTGGCTCGGATTAAGGGCTTCTTGTGGCTTAAGTCATTTAGACCTTGCAGAAACCCTGTAATATCAGTATTATTAGCTTCATTTTGCTAAAGGGGAAACTGAGACTTCAAAAGATAAAGCTGTAGCCAAGTCCCAGTTAGTAACGGTGGAGCCGAGGCTCAGCCCCAGGGCCTTCTATAGAGCTGGCTTTCTCCTCGTGCAGTTCTACACCCAGGGCCCTCTCCAGAGTCCGCCCAGGCTTGTGGAGGCACGACCTCTGCATTAACTCATACCAGCCTAGCTTTTGCAGAGATGTCTGGCTATCAAGGACTTTCTTGGGTCTCTAATGGAATCCTATACAGTCCCTGGCTTCTAGCAGGGACCTAATAGGGTTTGTTTGTTTGTTTGTTTGTTTGCTTTAAAAGAAAGCTTGTGATCTCTCTAGTGCATGTCAAAAAGGAAATTATCTTCAAACTTCATTCTCTCTTTTACTATCTGTAGCCTATCCCATGTTTAAACTGCTTCCCTCTTGCATGTATATATCGTGACGATTAATTCTGACTGTCAACTGGATGGGCTTTAGAATCACCATAAAGGCAAGTCTCTGGCGCAGCTGTGAGAGATGTAGATTAGGCTAGCTGAGGTAGGAAGATGCATCCTAAACTCGGGCAGTACCACTCCATGTGCTGGGCATCCAGACTGGAATAAAGCAGAGCAACCACACTGAGCAAGTGGGCATCATTCTCAGCTTCCTGATGGGATGGAATGTGACCAAATATCTCCCATCCTGCTGCCGCTCCTTCTCTACCATGATGGACTGCAGATCCTAGAACTGTGAGTCCCAACAAGACCTTAACCATGTAAGTTGCTTTTGTCAGGTGTTTCACTGCAGCAACAAGAAGCACAACTAATACGTATGATGCTGTGACATGGTTTGCTTGTTCATGTTTGTTTGTGCATTTGTTTTCATTGCCTAGGACCTGAAGCTGCTTACCTACCTTTGAGAAAGGCCCTTTGTGTCATACACACTCCAAAGATCAGACGGTTGCTTGCTCTCCTCTTGTCTAGATTAGACATGTGACCTCAACTTCAGCCAGGCAGACACTACTGTCTATAAAAACAAGAAGTGAGGTGAGTATGGGGGAGGGAGGTGCCATCCTGAGGACAGTGCTGTGGGCAGGGGAGCAGTCATGGTAACTAGGTGGTACTTTGACTGAGCTACCTCAGCAGAGTGCCACAAAGTGTGTATTGCCAAAGAACAAAAGTTGACTTGCTTCAAGACACTAAAACATCTGAAATTAAGTTGGCAGGCCCACGTCCTCTCTGAAGGCTCTATGCTGTAGGCCTCTTTTGCTCTTTCTGGTTTCTAGCAGTTGGTATGTGCATGGTAATGCTAATTTCTGCCTCTATCTGCTCATGACTGTAAGACTCTGTTGGAGGATTCGTCTTGTTCCATGGTTTCAGAGGATTTCAGCCCCCTGTGGAAAAGAAAGATATTGATGCAGGAGGGGTTCTATCAGTTGCCAGTGGCTCTGTCATTGGTTAGTGGTGGCCATACCATGAGGCTGCTACTCCTCACGTGCTGGCCAGTAGGGAAGCAGACACCACTGACCAGAACCAGAAGTAAGTAAGCATCTTTAAAAGCCTGCTCCAGGAAGCAGGTGTGGTGGCACATGCCTTTAATTCCAGCACAGAGGCAGAGGCAGGCATTGCTCTATGAGTTTGAGGCCAGCCTGGACTACAAAGGGAGTTCAGGACAGCTAGGGCTACACAGAGTAAACTCTGTCTGGGGGTGCTGGGTCCTCCAAGTGACTTACTTCTTCCAGCCAGGCTCTAACTACCCCCAAAGTCCTCACAGCTTTCAGAGAAACATCACAAACTGGGAACATTCCATGTTCAAACCATAACATACTATGCCCCCGACACTGTCCTGGCATTGCCATCCACCTCAGCAGTCTCATAAGCAACCTACTGTTTTGCTCACAAACCTTTTACTACCTAAGTCAGCAGAATTTGTTTTCCTGCTGGTGGCTGTAACCCCTTGCAAATTGTCTCTACTTCCTTAAGGTCTTCAGCGTTTCCATCCAGAGCTCACTGGGAAGGGCAGAAAAGTGAGTGTCTACTGACAATGATTCATTTTTTCTCGAAGAATAAGGTCAAGATTCCTCTCCTGCTCTCTGGATCCAACAGACTGAGGGGACGATGCCTCAGACCCTCGTAAAAGGCTTATGCCAAGGGCTTGTGCCAACTGGTCTCAAACCTCATTACTGAAATGCAGGGGGAGCCTTTTGATACCTTAAGTTATGAGTTTGTTCTCAAGCTGTGTCACACTCTGGAGTAGAATCCTACTAATTTTTGCCTTTGGCCAAAGGATGGTGTGAGGCCTGTTTGGAGGAAAGACCACACTGCTTGCTTGCATCAGACCCTCGTCTGCAGTTTTCAGCAGCTCATGACAGAACCACCAAAGGGGCTAACCAGCATTTCAATTGTGTTTGGTCTAAAGTTTCCAAAGCCTCATCAATGCTATTAGGAACAATAACAGTATGAAAGCGTTGCAGAGGAAATAAAACATTATGGGCTTCTAAGAAACGTGGTAATAGGAGCCAGCTGGGTTTACAAAGACAAGTCTATGTCATTGGCTTCAAGGAAATAAAAACACATTTCAAATTTTTGAATAAGTCAACCTCCCAAATGGCCATCAGGAGAAGAGCAGCAATGTTAATTTTGCATTTCTTGGCTTGGCTCCCTTTGGTAACTTTTCCCTTGCTACCTTAAGGCAATTTTGATAGGGATACGACGCACTTTAGTTCAGAACCACCTGAAGCTATCTTTGCTGTCTTTGGCAGAGAGTATGTTTTAGAATAAAGCCAACCCAGGAAAGACACATGTGAGTGACACATACCAACTCGTCTCACCTGAGTTCCCCCAGCTGTCCCTGTCCATTAGTCTCCCAGTTGCTTAGAGCCCAGGATTTTTTTTTTCTTACTTTCTTAGGCTAGTTTGACCAGACTTATAGTCTTATAAATGATAATGTGCCACCAAATGTCCAGATTTATATTGTCCTCCTGTCCTTGGGCTGCCATCAATAAGAGAATATTATAATCATCAGAGCACTGATTTCAACTGGGATGGTGGTTTCTGGATTTCTTGCATCTGATATTGGGAATGTGTACATCTCAGAAGTCATCTTTAGGCAAGTGCACACTAGGTAAATTATTCACAAGGGTATGCAAAGTGTTTGACTGGAGTAGGAGAGTCTTTCATCTGACATGGCAGAAGCCCTGTGCATCCCCACAGCAACGTGAGAATTTGCTTCCCTGAGTTACAGCACTGTCTGGTCTCCTATCACAGCTGGGCTGTCCCTGTGATTCAATATATTCACAAAACAGGGAACATGACTCCTAGCTAGACCAAACCCTTGATCCTCTCTTCCGTTTTACCCAAACCAGCCTTGCTCAATTCCCACAAGCCTAAACATCCTCATTTGTCACTTGTTTGTCTCACAAATACATGTAGGCACTGGACTGTACATTAAACCCAGGAGCAGACACTGGGAATGTAGCAATGAAGAACACAGAGACAGGCCTGGGGGAGGAGGGGTATCTGTGATCTGCATGACTTTGGGATTGGCTTGGGGCAACAGGAAATGGAGAAACTACAGACACACAAATAGAGAAGGGCATGCAGGCTGATAGAAACACCCCTGCAGCAACCTGAAAACTCAGTGAATTTATTACAGGTACAGAATGAAGGAGGAAGCCGCTGAGCTCATCTCAGAGAGGGAACAGCCTCAGGCTACAGCCATCCTAGAGAAGGAAGCTGTGCCTGATGCTTTCTGCACCGACTGGTTTTAGCTAATGGTCAATGGTTTATCAGCATTTGTCTTGGACCAAGGGAAGGTTTTGCTGTTCCCATGATCTGAGGCTTTGGGGGTCTTTGATATCGCCGTGCCCATGCCAACAACATATATTAACTCAGGACCTTCCTTTGCTCCTTGCATCCATCTCTGCCTCTGTGAAGGCACTGATGGGAAAAAGAGAAATGGTGGAAAAAATTAAAGTAGGCATGCAACAGGTAAGAGTAAATACTATAGAGAAAGGTTAAGTAGAATGTGAAAGTCAGGAGCACCAGGCACAGTGAAGCGGTGAGCCATGCAGGAAGAACACGCCCAGCCAGGAGAGCAGTATACTCAAAGGTTCAGATGCCAGGATAATGCCAATGCCAGCCTAGCGGCTATGAGGGAAGGGGAACAATGTGGTGAATTGAGAGAAATACAAAAAGCAAAACGTGCTGGAGAATGTTTAGAATACTTGTACACATCATCACCAAAACTTGGAACTTTATTCTGAGCCAGGATTTGAAAGCTCTAGAGGGTAGTTGAAAAGGAGGCTTATAATTTGGTTTACGTTTTTAAAGACCATGCTGTCTGCTGTGTTGACAGTATCACTGGTGGTAAGGTGAGAAGCAAAGACACCAGGAAAATCATGACCACAGCAGCAGAGGTGGAAAGAAACGGTGTATTCTGGATATATTCTTGAGGTGAAGACATCCACAGCAGAGGATCTAAGTTAAAGTTCCTACAAATGTCTCCAAGAGAGAGGCCGGTGTGGGAATGAAGAATTCAGGCACAGAGTACAGCTTGAGGTGATAAGACAACTGCGGCTACTTTACTGAGTCTGGAGGTAAGGGGGCCATCTTGGGCTGGAGCCATATACTTGGATATCACTGGAGTATAGACGAGATAAAGTTTGTGAAGCAGGGTGCTGTCATCCAGGAAGTAGCTTCAGTGGAAGAGAAGTGGTCCAAGGACAGTGCTCCGGTACAGTGTGGGGTCCAGACTCTGGGGGTGGGGAGGGATAAGGAGGAACTAGAGAAGGAGAAGGATCTGTTAACAGTAGAGTGACAGTGCAAAGATGGAGGGAACAAAAGCCATTAGCGTTTCACAGGACAGTAGCATCATACTAAGTGGCAGACCCCCTGTTATCAGGGTTCACAACTCTCCAGTTCTGCTTCTAGAAATCCTTGGTGTGGACTCAGCAAGCACAGCACAGCAGTGAGTCGGGGACACTCTTCTGAGGGCTGTCCTCCACACCCTAGCAGAGAAGGGGCACAGATGCCACCTTCTCAAAGAGCCAGAGGGGAACTTGACTTTCAGTAGGATTATGGACAATGACATCAGGGCTTAGCATCCTTCTGACCTTGAAAGTTTTAGTAAGGAGGTGGCAGAAAGGCAACTAAAGGGATAAGGTCTTCGGCTTTTTAAAAATGAGAAGAAGGAAGGGAGCCATGGGTGAAGGTATGGGTCAAAGAGAAAGTGGACAGGCACTGTGTAACCCCTGGGCCATTGGAGGGCCATCGAAGAGTTGGTTGCTATCCAACTGTGGACTTTGAACAACACTGTGGAGAAGGAGATGCTGCTTAAAGGTTGTTGACGATTAAGGGGAAGAACAGCCTAGGAGTCAACAGTCACATATCATCATTTGGCCGGGCCGTGGTGGTGCTCGCCTTTAATCCCAGCTCTCAGGAGGCAGAGACAGGCGGATTTCTGAGTTCAAGGCCAGCCTGATCTACAGAGTGAGTTCCAGAACAGCCAGGACTACACAGAGAAACCCTGTCTCGAAAAACCAAAAAAAAAAAAAAAAAAAATTAAAACTCAGGAGATACAGCTCACAGTTTGAGCAAGAAACACACACACACACACATACACACGATATAATTTTAACATAAATTTCAAATAAAATCAGGGAACTTTGGACCTTGAAGTAGGAATGATTCTTTGGACTCTTGTCTTAGCCCTACATTTATCAACACTGAAAATCAGGGCCCTGGTGAAAAGTAAATAATTGTCCAAATTTACACACCTACTTAGTGGCAGACAAGTCTAGACTCCATCTTTCCTTGATGTTTCCTTCCTCACTTCCTGGCTGGTGTTTCTCCCTCCTTCCGTGTACTCACCTGTACTCACCTTTGAGACTCCTCACTCAGAGCCAGTTTCATTACTTGCTTTCTGTAACCAAGATCTCTGTTATCTCTGTGAGTGCCAGCATCTCCCCAGTGCCTCAGCCAAGCATAAAGTTCAGTGAAACCTTATGATTGGTGCAGTAGGATGGGTCCAGACCCAGACAGGAAGTGTGAGCTGGACTCATCCTGCAGGAAGACAGAGGGTCCCAGTCAGGGAAGTACTGTGGATGACCTCCCAGGACACAGTGGCCAGCAGCATGGGCTTAGGGGCTTGGTGACAAGGACTAATGTTCTGTAGAACATTCTGCTTTTCTCCTGGCAAGCCATAGTTTGTGTATGCTCGTTGAGCATCAAGTCTTTGCCTTCAAATGAAAATGAATCTGAACCAATAAGCTTACAGAGAGCCTGGAGCCTGCATCCCATCTGAATACCATTTGGACACAAGTGGTTAAAGTTCTTCCAGCAATGGCTTTTGTTATCTATAAAATTAAGACTAAGCCAGAGATCAAGGAATTTCAACTGGAAGCCATATCCTGTCTCCAGCCTCCCATCTTGGTGTAATTTAAGTGAGTTACAGGCCCCTTTAAATTCCCTTATTTGAAACAGATATTCATTCAAAGAGGCAGTCTATAAACATTTGGCACATCTTGATGAGCACTTCAGCTGTCCTTCAGAGGCAGTGGGAGCAACCTCAAAACCAATTACTATACTCTCCTCCAAGATGTCTGTTAATTGGAATGAGGGCCTTGCCTCTGGATCAGTATGTCTTCTCTTTTCTTTCATGTCCCACAGTTGTCCTTTCTGGGGAACAGTAGTAGAGTTCCAGGCAATGATTTTAAATTATTTAAATACAGAGATACAGGGTATCAATGGGGACTAGAAGTTATATATACGTATATACATACATACATACATATATATGTGTGTGTGTATGTATGTATGTATGTATGTATATATGTGTGTGTACGTATGTACATATGTATACACACACATATACACACACATACATATCTCAAGTAGAAAGGGTCTTAAGTCTCTTCCTGATTGAAATAATGTAAAAATTGGAAGAAATCTAAAAGCCATAGTATATTGACATCTTAAGTGAAATACCAGTAATAGAACCCCCTCAATTCAAGAAACTTTGTAAATGGGGTCTCTACAAACTGTGAAGGATTAAAATGGATAAATGTTTTGAAATCAACTTTGTCAGTTCATTAGATGCCAGTAATACACACTGGGAAATCTAGTTAGAGCAGATTTTAAAGATATAATCACACTATCTACTTGGAGTATTGTTTTAATCACACACACACACACTAAAACAAAGCAAGACCCACAAAAGAGTAAGATATAGCTGCATGAACAAATTACTGTATTTTGGATATTAAACATTTATAAAACCCATACATAAACGTCTTGGTCACAAGCACGACAGTATTGTTATTGGTCTTTTAAAGGGACTGACGGCAGATCTTCAAGAGCTTGACAAAAGAGACTAGGGGACTCCATCCTGTGCATTATTGTCTTTTGCCCTGTCCTGTGGTGTGGGCAATTTACTGTGGCACTCATATCAGAGGCCCACAGTCATTGGGCTGAAATCTCCAAGACCATAAACCAAAAGAAATCTTTTCTACTTCTAAGTGAATTGCATCAAGTATTTTGTTATAGCCACATGAACATGATATAATAACAATTACAGCATTGCCTACAGTACCAAAAAGGTTGGAAACCACACAGCGGAATACCGGTACAGCATATTATGGATTGTACAGAAATGTAAAGAGGAATGAACAAAACATTCACAATATATGAAATTTAAAAGTAAGGTATAAAATGATGCACACAACAAAATTATATAGTATGTACAAATACATCCATAAAAGGAGACTGAAAGGAAATACTGAGTTATTAATAAATCAATGACAAATTACAGACATTTTCTTCTTTTGTTTATCTATTTCTTCTTTTTTTCTTCTTTTTTTTCTATGGTTGTTTCTCACCTGGACATTTTTATGCTCTCATAACAACTTTCATAAAGAAATGTTCTCAGAGACAACACCTCTAGGCAGCTGGAGTGGAACAGAGTCAAGCAGACAGGACATCAATACAGTTCTTATGAAGAACTCTGGACCTGGGACAGTCTTTGGGTGCTTCTCTGAGTTGAGGTAGAAATTGTGCCTTGGTACTCCTACAATGATGTTACTAAATGTGAGGTACCCTAGGGAGGGAGTGTACCCTAAAATGTACCTCTATTCTGCTGAGGAGAAGAATTCACCTGTGGCCTACTTGCAAGAGGTATTGGAGCAGTTGGGGGAAATGAGTGTCTTTTCTTCAAGAGGGTGAAGGTAGTTAGTGCACTATATGACTTGTAGAATGCATTCTAACTCACTTTCTCTACTACTACACTCCACATGGGAATAGCTCCTTTATTTTTATGTGGAAACTTACAGTACAAAAATTGGTAAGACAAACAACTCCAGTCATGACTTTCTAATCCATGGTTGTTTAATTTCTTACCTCCTCCCCTGCAATGAACCATACTGGACAGGAGGGTGCCAACAGATGACTCCGAAGACCCCAAGTACTCTTCTTTGTAGCTAATCTATCTGATTCCTATGGGCAATTAATCCTACTCTTGGTGATTCTATTCTTTGTCTCCTTGTTTCTTGGTAGTGAGAATCCAGAGAGACCAGACAGCAATAATAACTTAAATATAATGACATGTTTTTCTGTGTCCTTTTGTAGAAGCATTCTTCTCTGAGTATCAGAACCTCTAGGTTACAACATCTAGAATTGTGGAGATTGGAGATATTGATTCTCCAAGAGGCATCATGGTGTTTGGGGCCATCCCATTATTTCTGAGCACTGTTTATTATTTCCCCTTGGGAGCATAGCACCATGTAGCAGGTCACTGCACATAAGTATGTCCCGAATCCTGGAAGACAGCATCTCATCCTTGCTAGATAATCCCAGAGTTGACATCTGAATTACACTTTTTAAAAGTTCTTTTATCCAGCTGCCCAATTAGAGGCTACTGGATGCTGCAGGATGTGATGCAGCCAGTGACCCTCACAGTATAACTGTCACACTTTCCTTAGTATACATTTGTTCTTTAGCCTAACTCCTAGTGTGTTAGAAATGATCCCATATTTGTAGGTCAAACAGTAAGCCATTAAAACTTAGATGAAGTTTGTTGGGCATTTGAATCAAGATAAAGCCATCTCAAAAGAGACTAGCCAATTTGTATCACATGACTGGTTTTCTTGAAGCAGACCTGGGGTACTTTATCTGTTGGCCCCTAGAGCCAGCAGTAAATGCTAAATCAGTCCTGAGGAGTAGAAAACCATGTCCTAGAGTCCGTGCCAAGAATTGCTGCTCAGGAATGCACTATGCTTTCCATGGGAGAACACGTAACAGAAGCCGAGGGATCATCACTGGCAGAGGAGTCCACTTATTGGGTAATTTCAGGGTTTTTTCCTTTTTTCTTTTTTTTTTTTTAAATGGTTAATGCTCAGGAATACTAGAATGCAGTACAAACACTTTCACATTTGCTCATTTCAACCTTCCACTCCTGTTCCCCTTCCCTGTATCTGCTGGTCCTGTGATTCCAATCATTCCTCTCCAGACAGACCCCTGACTGTTTAACCCACTTGCAACTGCCATGAGTCAGTATATATTCTTCCTTTGGACAATTCACTTGCCACCCAAAGGGAAAGTTACTTGAATATATCCAAAAACATGTTCACCAGAAAGATCTCTCCCCCACAGACCTGTATTCTAAGTCATCCACAAGCAAGCTTGGCTTTTGTTGTGTCAACTGGTCATAACTAGTCCTAATAGACTATGTATGGGACCACAGGTGCTAGGTAAGGAAAGGAAACTAGGGTCATGATAGATGACATGGGAGTTGTTTACAGCTTAATTGTACCCTCTGACTTTCCTCAATATCTTACCTATACATCTGGAGGGGTGTTAGCATGTCCTGACTTAAGACTTGGTGGGTCTGGTAGAAACCAGAGAGGCTGATAATTTTACTCACACATTCTTGCTTTGAAGGAATTGGGCATGTAAATTACACGAGGATCATGGGAGACCATGACCTGGAGCCTTACAATGACACCAATCTCTACCATTCTCCCTTGTTTCGGGAGATATTTAAAACAGCAGCATTCAGTCTGGCTTTTCTCAATCAGCTGCCATGTTCCCGACTAGCCTAGGCCTGTGGCCACGAGCGCTGGCGTACCGCTGCTGCTCAGTTCAGGCCCTCCACTCAGGCAACCAGAGACACCGGCCCTGCCACCCACCAGTCGCCAGTGGGAGAGATGGCTCTGCCAATCTTCCATGCTGTCTCCACAAGGCTGGACTGTGCCCAGATCATCCCACCACCAACACGGGCCTGGTAGGAATTAGACTCTAATGCTTAGATTATCCAAAGGTTTTTTTATATTTGGCAATTCTCAATAAAAAGATGTCCACACAATCAGAGGTGTAACCCAATACCCAACCTAGATATATCAACTACCTTTGACTGCTAGAGACAGGTGAATGTCTGCTTCCATGCCCCCCCCCTCTCTTCCTCTCTCCTCTATATCCTCCTCTAACTTCTCCTCTTCCTCTCCTTACTCTTCCCACCTTAGCTCCTCCCAGCAAGCTGGGAAATTTCCCACTACACTTCCTGACCCAAAATTCTGGTTTCTCTTGGTGCCTTGGTCAGGAGCAGAGGTCTCAGAGGCCTCTACCGAGTCATTCCCAGTTCAATTCTTCTTACTAGAGAGGTCAAGGAACTTAATATGTGGCTCAGCCAAATACCATGTAGTTCTACTCCAAGTATCCATTCAAGGATTGGACAAGTGGCTACTGAGCCCAGTGAGTTCAGGAAGGCAGCATAGGTCACAGCTCTAGGATTGCCTGGTCTCCATATTCTGCCTCTGGTTTTGCAGGTCTCAGCTAGCTACCAATTTACTACATATGGTGTCTAACAGTCCTGCAATGCTCACAAGCTTTTTTCTTCATTCATCAAGAAATAGCTTATGAAGAAAATCATCTTTTTTGAGTGTGTAAAGGACATGCTTCTCCAACCTGAGGAGACCTGGCTGTGGCTTCTAGCTATGAATTTTAGTTCAGTAGTATACTGGCTTCATAAATTTCAGATTTGTATGGATTTTTTATTTTAATTGACATTGAGATATAATGTATACAATGATCTTTACTCACTTCTTAGTGTATAGTATGTTTTTGTAGCTCCAATCATGAAAACACCACTAAGATTTAAACTGCTTCTATCATCCTCAAAAGTTCTTTTGTTAGCAGTCAGTTCCTTCCTATACTCTTCAGTTTTCTGTTGTTATGACAAAACACTCAAGAAAACCAACCAGGAAAAGAAAGAGGTTATTCTGGATCACTATTTTTGATGTTTCAATCTGTGGTCCATTTGTTCTGTTGTTTCTGGGCATATAAGGAAAGTATCATGACAAAAAGTAGGTGTTGCCATACAAATATTGTCTTTGCTGGAGAATCTGTTCCAATCTCCTGTCCACTTTTTACCCAGTGCTTGTCTTCTTGTGAGCCAGTGTTCTTCAGATCCCATCGGGTACAAGTCCTTTACCAGATAGCTGCTGTACAGCTGTTTCCTCCCTGTCTGGTTTCTCTTCGTCTTTCCATACAGTATTGCTAGATTTTTGTTTTGAGAAAAAGAACTTTAAATTTGATAATATCTAATTTACAATCTTTTTTTCTATTATAATTAATACTTTTTATATTTTACCTAAAAAGCAATCTTTGTCCAAATCAAAATCAAAAGGAATTGTTTGTTTTGTGCTGTGTGTGTGTGCATGTGTGTGTGTGTGTGTGTATGTATGTGCCTCTGTGTGTGTGTGTGCAAGCGTGTGTGCGTGTATGTGTGTTTGTAGTAATTTTATAGTTGCATGTTATACTTTTTAAGATCTATTTATTAAATCTGTACAGGTGTTTGCATGCATGCATACATGGCTGTGTTTCACGTTCGAGCTTGGTGCCTATGGAGGTCAGAAGAGGGAACTGGCACTCCTAGAGCTAGAGTTTAAGTATGGTTATGAGCTGCTATGTGGGTGCTAGGAACTGAACCTGCGTCCTCTGGAAGGTCAACAAGTACTTTAACTGCTTAGCCACCTTTCCAATCTTTATAGTTGTAGCTTTTATTTTTAGATCTATGATCCCACTTCAACTTGATTTTTATATATAACATGAGGCAAAGGCCAAATTTTCTTTTCTCTTTCAATGTTTGCAGTCCCCACCAAGCTGTTTTACCGTGCATCACAGAGAGGTCCTTCCACACCAGAAATTCCCACTCTTCTTTCCCTTGATCCTTCTGCATCCAGGCAATCTGCATTGATGAGTGCGTGCAGCTGTTTCTTTCTTTTACAAATCCAGCACTTCCCTGACTGGGCTACATTACGTAGAACACTTCTGGTGACTCAGGGGAATAAGGTGTTGGGCAGAGAAAAAGGTTGAACCTTAAGGCCTTTGTCAAGGTTGAGAAGGATTCTTTAAAACTGGAGATGTCCTCAAGAGAGGTTAGTGTTTAAGGACTTGGAATCTCCATTGGATCAGTCACCAGACACAGGTTGGCCCTCAGGACATAGCTCTGTAATCATTTTCTAGGGCAGCCATCCCAAGACACTACAATTTCAATGGTCCATACAACATCAACTTATTTTCTCAGAGCTTTGAGGTGTAGGAGTCAAAGATCAAGAAATCAGTTGGGCATTTCTTCTTGGCTTGCATATAACCACCAATATGTAGCCTCTTTACAAAGCAGTTCTACAGATATACCCCCATGTCTTTATGTATCCCAAACTACCCCTCCTATAAGAGCACTGGCTATGTTGAGGCAAGGTCTACCAACCTCATTTAAACTTAATTGCATCTTTAAAGGATCTGTGGCTAAATTCTGTATTTGTTTTTGAGGTACTAAGAGTTAGGGTTCTTAACATGAATTTGGGGAGAGAGACATGAGGCACAGTTCAGCTCATCAGAAGCTCCTGCTTGTCAAGGGTAACATCTAGAGCCAGCACTGAACAGACCATCACCACCCCTGAGAGCTGCAGAGGCTGTATATACTATCTCAAAAGCAGTATCATAGAAAATTGAAGATTTGAGGCTGAAGGACTTGAAGAAACTATAAGTATATGAATCTGACCTTCCCCTGAGGAAGCACATGAGACTCTTCTACAAGGAATATACCTACTCCTTACACCCACGAGAAAGGAGCATCCTAATCTCTGAAGTTGGGAGCTTCTCAGATGAATCTGAGTGAACAGGCCTTGCAAAGACTTCCCTAGTCTGTTGCGTACAGCTCATGCCTCCTCCACCCATCACGTCCCCATGACTTCCTACCTGGCATCCAGCCTAGTGTAAAAGCCTAAGGCTTAAATACTTAGGTCTTCATTTTCTTGTGAAAGGCTCTTGTGTGATACAAATTTCATATTAATACATTTTATGATTTTCTATTATTACATTTTCTTTCATTATAGTAGCTCCAGTTGAGAACATAGTAGCGTAAGAGGAAAAGGGTCTTTTTTCTCTCTCTCATTCTCAATAGAAATGTAAGTGGAGTGCTAACACAAAGTGGTTTTATTCTCATTAGTAAGAAGCACAAACCCAAACAGCCATGGTGTGTGAGGTTCAGGATGGTGTGTCAGGGTCAAGAGGGTGTGCCAGGGTCAGGATGGAATGTCAGACTCAGGATGGTATGCTAGGTTCAATATGGTGTGTCAGGTTCAGGATTGTGTGCTAGGCTCAGGAAGGTGTGTCAGACTCAGGATGGTGTGCCAGACACATACCATCCTGAGATGGTGTGTCAGGTGCAGCACGGTGTGTCAGGCCCTGGGCTAACTCTCCTGTATACCTAACCGAATCTTGATCTCAATAAACTTTGTGTCCGCTTTCTTGAAATCTCTTCAGTACGAAACAATCTCAGAGAGCTCAAAATATAGCACTGTCCCTATAACAAGTATTTCCAATCCCCTAGAGCACGCCACTTGGCACTGATTGAGTAACAATTACTCAATAAGTATCTGATGAGATGATCTCTCTTTAACTATAAAGCAATCATGGCTGAATAACAGTGGTTCTCAACCTGTGGGTCACAACCCCCGCAAGGGCAATGTATCAGATATCCTGTATATGAAATATTTACATTGTGATTCATAACAATAGCAAAATTGCAGTTATTAAGTAGCAATAAAATAATCTTATCGTTGGGGGTCACCACAGTATGAGCAACCGTACTAAAGGACCGTAGCATTAGGAAGGCCGAGAACCACTGCTCTGTAGAGTATAAGCCATTCCCAGAGACATCACACCAGTAACTTTTTGATGATCAGAGAACTATGCACCTGAATGAATTCCTAGACAGATGGCAAATACCAGTGCTTTACAGAGTTCTGAGGGTGCCAGGTTTTGTTGGGAAAAATATCTTTTCAGTTAACTAACATAGTAAGGTCTTATCAGGCCTATCTGGGCTACAACATATAACATTAAACCTAAGAAGTCTTTGTATTTATGTTTGATTCATGTCTATATTGATTCTTTTTGTTGGTTTTTGAAGACATTTTTATACTGGTGAGCATTTGTCTATACATATGTATGTTCCTGGTGCCCACTGAAACCACAGTGTTAAATACTCTACACCTAGAGTTAGAAACGGTTGTACGCTACTATGTAGTGTGGAGAACTGAACCCAGGTCTTCTGGAAGAGTAGCAAGTTCTCTTAACCTCTGAACCAGCTCTACAGTGTACCCTCTGCTCCTAGTTCTATATTTATATATTTATTTTAATGATGCCATGGTGGTTTGAACAGGTTTAACCCCCATAGACTCACGTGTTTCAATACTTGGCCATAAGGAGTGACACTATTAGGTGGTGTGGCCTTATTGGAGTAGGTATGGCCTTGTTGGAGGAAGTGTGTCACTCTGAGGTGGGCTTTGAGGTCCCCTATGCCCAGTGTGGAAGATAGTCTCTTCCTGGATACCTTTGGATCATGATGGAGAACTCTTGGCTCTTTCAGCACCAAGTCTGCCTATACAGTGCCATGCTTCCTGCCATGACAATAATGGACTGAACCTCTGAAACTGTAAGCCAACTCCAATTAAATGTTTGGTTCTATAAGAGTTGCTTTGCTCACAGAGTCTCTTCATAGCAATGAAGCCCTATCTAAGACAGATTCTTACTATGTGCTTAGCATTTGAGACAACATAGCAGATAAAACATGTACAAAACACTAAATGAACTCACAGAGGTGCTCATTGGTCTCACAGTTCCATCTAGGGCCAAAATAGAAATGATAAAAGCACATGTAAAACATCACCCAATTAGGCTGGCGAGATGGTTTTGCCAGCAAAACACTTGCCATTAAGTATGATGACTTGAGTGTGATCCCCACGGTAGAAGGAGAGAGCTGATTCTTGCTAGTTGTCCTCTGACCATCACGTGCCACATGGCACACCTCTGGCCCCATAAATAAGTAAATAAATGCACTTAAAATATATCACTTAACTGAAAATTCAATTTGATTCTCATGGTTTTATATGTCCTAATATACTGCATTCTGAGAATTCTGGAACCTCTTATTAGTCATTTGCTGGATAGGGTGTGTCCATAAAGACTGTCCATTTTCTTGATGAAGTAAAGGCATAGATAGGGTGGTGGCTAAGTTAAGGTAGCTTTTCCAGCTTGTTTAAACCCAACCAATATACTGGTAGATGTGACTATGCCTGTTAAACTAGATGTTGCAAACATCAAGCCAAGCCAGAAGAAACCAAAGCCATTTGAGGTATTCTCAGAAAGTATACACCAATTATAGAGTAACTGTGGTGGCAAAGCGCCATAATCATTTCCTGAGCCATATACCTACCAGTCAAATCTTTCATTATTCAGTCTGTATAGTAACATTATGAAGTCATCATCACTTTTCTCCTTTCTATAAATACAGAAAGCTAAATCTTAAATAACTTCTTCAAGCCACACAGAAAAAGATAATACAATAGGAAATTAAGTACAAACTCGTCTGCCTGCTTTTAAAGTCAGAGTCTTTCTCCCAGCACCAATATTGCTATAAATTCTTTCTTATCTTCTAGGGATAGAACCAAGCAAGGTTCTGGTCCTTGGAAGATTTAGGCAAGTTACATAAAATGGTTAATGTTTTGTTATAGTATGTTCAGGTAAGATCAATTTGTAATAGTCAAAGCTTTCTTCTGGCCAATGACATTTGGTGGCCAGATCCTTGCTTTGCAAGATAACATGGTGATATCTTCTGAATAAATAGTCTAATTTTACTGTACAATGGGTGTTCTTGTGCATATATTGTGTCAGCTAGAGTATGTGTCAGGATAAGCTAACTGCTATAACAGATGATCCCCAAATATCAGTGGATCAACATAATAAAAGTTTAATTTTTGTTTGTGTGGTCTCATTAGGATATTCATTAATGGCCTTTTGTTCTGAGTAGCTCTCTAAAAGGTGATGACTCAGGGAACTAGTCTCCTTTCATCTTCTGAAAGCATAATTGTCACATGGCTTCCATAAGGCTGCCATGAAAGACAAGGAGAGCACAGCCAAGTCATATTCTCTCAGAGTACAAAGTACAACTAATAGAGTACTTAACACGCAACACTTGCATCCATCCACAGTCCATCCTCTGAAACTTAGTAATGGCCACACCAAAATTCAAAGGAGCTGAGAAGTGCAAGTTCCCAGGTAGGTAGCTCCAACCTTGCACAACTTGACATTACAGAAAAAAGGACATATGCATTTGAAGGCCAAGTAGCTGTTTCTATCACAGCTGGTATGAGCTGACTTGAATATAGGAAAAGCTTAGAAAAAGCAAAATTTCCCTCATAATGTCACAGATACTATAACTGTGAATCTTGTCCTGTTCATTTCATTAGATGAATTCATCAGCCTGTCATAAGTTGAACTGTGCTTTTCTCCCCTCGTCCCCTAAAAAGAGATAGCTACTGGGAGCCTGGAAATGTGGCCTTTTGTGGGGTGGGGAATGTCTTTGTGGATACTAAAGACCTTGAAGTAAGGTCATTATGATGTAACTGAGCGTGCCTTTTAAGTCCAGTGACTCCGGCCTTCAGAAGTCACAGAAAAAGCCAGAAGATGAAAGGAAAAGTCTCAGCTACATCGCCACAAACCAAGCAATGCCTGGGGCTACCACAGGCTGGAAGAGATAAGAAACCCTTCTTGCCTTGAGCCTTCTGAGGCTAAGGGGCTCTGATAATGCCTGATGTTGAATTCTTGGCCTGGAGAACTACCAGAGAAGAGATTTCTGATGCTTCAAGTTACACATTTGTTATGTTACACACTACACACACACACACACACACACCAAGCAGACAATAACCAAATGCATGGCCTAAAAAGGTTTGCTAGTAATTCTGTAACTTGGAATTGTGTTCCTCCAAAGTTCATGTGTTAGAGGATTTATCTAGCAGAATTGATGTCTGTGGTAGCTATTTTTGCCTGTCAACTTGACTACATCTAGAATTAACTAAAACCTCAGGAGGAACTTTGTTCATGATGCCTTGTGACCTCAGATTTTCAGCCTGAAGAACTGTTGGAAATAAATTTTTATTGTAAAAAGCACCCATCTGTCTCTGGTACTGTTATGCTAGCCTTGGGAGACTAGCATGGCATGGCGGAGAGACTTTCTAGATGTAAACTGAAGGTCTCAGAAGGACCAGGGTGCCAGCCTTTGAGAGAGCACTTCTCAATGAGCTAACGAGCTAAGAGTTCCAGCTTCCTACCTGCACATTAGCAGAGGGTCTAGAACATAAAACACTATTTGCTCAAGAACAAGGTGAGTTTTTAAATTCTATTTCTGAAACAGTAAATACAACAACCAGTAAATATATTTCTCCTTAAAAATCTCATTCTGAAATGATGCTTTTTAATGTAATTGATACATCTTATAATCAAGGAGACCAAGTACATTGCAGTGATAGTAAGCCCTTCACATGCTCCAACAACCTGGGGGGGGGGTCTATTCCTGGGCTGTTGGGGTCAACCTGTGCCAGTTCATAAAAGCTAACTGTGTTCACTTTACCCAGTCCAGCTACATTTTGAAGTCAGCACAGCAGGGTATTACACCATTGAAAGTGTCAAATACCAACCTATCTCCAGACTAGGCAACACAGTCATGCCTTTCACATAAAAAAGGCTAAAGAGATCATTAAGCCAGCTGTGGCCCAAACCTTTAATGCCAGCACCCAGGAGCCAGAGGCAGGCTGATCTCTGAGTCTGATCCAAGCCTGGCCTGGAGAACGAGTTCCAGAGAAACCTAGGTGACAAAAAGAAACCCTGTCTCAAAAAAGACAAAGGAAAGAAAAGTGGAGGTCTCAATAGTTTGCTCTAGCTAATACAAAGACATGATCCTGGATTTCAATGAAGACTCATTCCAAGCATGGGTTCTCAATGCCTGTTTAGGCTGTCAGCCACTCAAATAGTATTTAAGACCACAGTTCAGTAGCAGTTCTGAACCTTCTTCAGTAACCATAGTGACAAGGTTTTCCTTACAGTCTGTTAGGTTTTATATATCCAACTGTTACTCTCCTGTCTAAAACACATGTCAAAATGTGAAGCTATCACCAGGTGAAATGAAAACCACTTACATGTTATATGGGTCCCTGATTGTCACACAGTTAGAAAATGTTAGGGGACATTATCGAGTTCTCTATTAATAGTACCAAAGGTTTTGTTCTGTCAGAATTTGGTAACTCAACAAAGTTAACCTCTTAGATCTCCACATGAGGAGTTGTTGCAGGTTAGAACACACGCACAGCACACAAGCTGTAGGATGTTCTACTTTTTTTTTAATTGGATGTTTTATTTACATTTCATATGTTGCCCCCTTACCCCATCCCCCACCAACTCGGGAACCCCCTATCCCCTCACCCCTCCTCCTTCTTCTCTGCAGATGTAACCCCTGCCTACCCCTCAACTCCCACCTCCCAACCCTCAAAATTCCCACCCCCTGGGGCGTCCAGCCTTCACGAAGTCAAGGATCTCTTCTTCCACCTATGCCCAGCAAAGCCCTCCACTCTTACATATTCAGCTAAAGCCCTGGATCCCTCCCTAAGTGCTCCCAGGCTGGTGGTTTAGACCCTGGGAGTTGTGGTTGGTTGGTATTGTTGCTCTCCTCATGGGGCCACAAACCCTTTCAGCTCCAATGGCCTTCACTCTAACTCCTCCATTGGGAACCCCATTATCAGTTCAATGGCTAGTTGTAAGCATCTGCCTCTGAATATGTCAGACTCTTGGAGACCTCTGAGGAGACATCCATATCAGGCTCTTATCAGCATGCATTTCCTGACTTCCACATCAGCATCTACCTTTGGTGACTGCACATGGGATGGATACTCAGGTGGAATGGTCTTCAGATGGCCCCTCCTTCAGCTTCTGTCCCTCACTTTGTCTCCATATTTGCTCCCTTGAGTATTTTGTTGCTCCTTCTAAGAAGGACCGAATCACCCCCCACTTGGTCTTCCTTCTTCATGAGCTTCATGTGGCCTGTGAGTTGCAACTTGGGCATTTCAAGGTTCTGGGCTAATATCCAATAATCAGTGAGTGAATACCATGTGTATTTTTTTGTGATTGGCTTACTTCACTCAGGATGATAATTTCTAGTTCCATCCATTTACCTAGGAAACTCTCGAATTCATTGTTTTTAATAGCTGAGTAATACTCCATTGTGTAAATATACCACATTTTTTGAATCCATTCCTGAGTTGAAGGACATCTGGGTTCTTTCCAGCTCCTGGGTATTATAAATAAGGCTGCTATGAACATAGTTGAGCATATGTCCTTGTTATATGCTAGAGCATCTTCTGGGTATATGCCTAGGAGTGGTATAGCTGGATCCTCGGGTAATGCTATGTCCAATTTTCTGAGGAACCGCCACACTGATTTCCGAAGTGGTTGCAACATCTTGCAGTCCCACCAGCAATGGAGGAGTGTTTCTCTTTCTCCACACCCTCGTCAGCATCTACTATCACCTGAGTTTTTAATCTTAGCCATTCTGACTGGTGTGAGATGGAATCTCAGGGTTGTTTTGATTTGCATTTCCCTGACGACTAAGGATACTGAACATTTCTTTAGGTGCTTCTCGGCCATTCGAGTTTCCTCCATTGAAAATTCTTTGTTAAGCTCTATACCCCATTTTTTAATAGGGTTATTTGGTTGTCTAGAGTCTAATTTTTTTAGTTCTTTGTATATATTGGATATTAGCCCTCTATCAGATGTAGGATTGGTAAAGATCTTTTCCCAATTTGTTGGTTGTCATTTTGTCCTATTGACAGTGTCCTTTGCCTTACAGAAACTTTGCAATTTTATGAAGCCTCATTTATCAATTCTTGATCTTAGAGCATATGCCATTGGTGTTCTGTTCAGGAACTTTTCCTCTGTGCCCAAGTATTCGAGGCTCTTTCCCACCTTCTCTTCTATTAGTTTCAGTGTATCTTGTTGTCCTTTATCCACTTAGACTTGAGCTTTGTACAAGGAGATAAGAATGGATCAATTTTCATTCTTCTACATGTTGTCCTCCAGTTGAACCAGCATCATTTGTTGAAAATGCTGTCCTTTTTCCACTGGATAGTTTTAGCTCCTTTGTCAAAGATCAAGTGACCATAGGTGTGTGGGTTCATTTCTGGGTCTTCAATTCTATTCCACTGATCTTCCTGCCTGTCTCTGTACCAATACCAAGTAGTTTTTATCACTATTGCTCTGTAGTACAGCTTGAGGTCATGGATGTTGATTCCTCCAGAAGTTCTTTTATTGTTGATAATAGTTTTCGCTATCCTGGGTTTTTTGTTATTCCATATGAATTTGAGAATTTCCTTTTCTAACTCTATGAAGAATTGAGTTGGGATTTTAATGGGAATTGTATTGAATCTGTAGATTGCTTTTGGCAAGATGGCCATTTTTATTATATTAATCCTGCCAATCCATGAGCATGGGAGATCTTTCCATCTTCTGAAATCTTCATTGATTTCTTTCTTCAGGGACTTGAAGTTCTTGTCATACAGGTCTTTCACTTGCTTGGTTAGATTCACACCAAGGTATTTTATATTATTTGCGACTATTGTGAAGGGTGTCATTTCCCTAATTTCTTTTTCAGTCTGTTTATCTTTCATGTAGAGGAAGGCTACTGATTGTTTGAGTTGATTTTTTAACCAGCCACTTTGCTGAAGTTGTTTATCAGGTTTAGGAGTTCTCTGGTGGAATTTTTGGGGTTACTTAAGTATACTATCATATCATCTGCAAATAGTGATATTTTGACTTCTTCCTTTCCAATTTGTATCCCTTTGACTTCTTTTTGTTGTCTAATTGCTCTGGCTAGGACTTCCAGTACTATATTGAATAGGTAGGGGGAGAGTGGGCAGCCTTGTCTAGTCCCTGATCTTAGTGGGATCAAGTTTCTTGCTTCAAGTTTCTCTTCATTTAGTTTGATGTTGGCTACTGTGTTTGCTGTAAATTGCTTTTACTATGTTTAGGTAGAGGCCTTGAATTCCTGATCTTTCCAAGACTTTTATCATGAAGGGATATTGAATTTTGTCAAATGCTTTCTCAGCATCTAGTGAGATGATCATGTGGTTTTTTTCTTTGAGTTTGTTTATATGGTGGAGTACATTGATGGATTTCCGAATATTGAACCATCCCTGCATTCCTGGGATAAAACCTACTTGATCATGATGGATGATTGTTTTGATGTGGTCTTGGATTCAGTTTGTTAGAATTTTATTGAGTATTTTTGCATCGATGTTCATAAGGGAGATTGGTCTGAAGTTCTCTTTCTTTGTTGGGTCTTTGTGAGGTTTAGGTATGAGTGTGATTGTAGCTTCATAGAACGAATTGGGTAGTGTTCCTTCTGTTTCTATTTTGTGGAATAGTTTGAAGAGAATTAGTATTAGGTCTTCCTTGAAGGTCTGATAGAATTCAGCACTAAAACCATGTGGTCCTGGGCTTTTTTTAGTGGGGAGACTTTTAATGACTGTGGCTATTTCCTTAGGGGTTATGGGACTATTTAGATGGTTTATCTGCTCCTGGTTTAACTTTGGTACCTGGTATCTGTCTAGGAAGTTGTCCATTTCATCCAGGTTTTCCAGTTTTGTTGAATATAGGCCTTTGTAGTAGGATCTGATGATTTTTTTAATTTCTTCAGTTTCTGTTGTTATGTCTCCCTTTTCAGTTCTGATTGTATTAATTTGGATACTGTCTCTGTGCCCTCTGGTTAATCTGGCTAACGGTTTATCTATCTTGTTGATTTTCTCAAAGAACCAGCTCCTGGTTTTGTTGATATTTTGTATTGTTCTTTCTGTTTCTATTTGTTTGATTTCAGCCCTGAGTTTGATTATTTCCTGCCTTCTACTTCTACTCCTCCTAGGTGTATTTGCTTCTTTTTGTTCTAGAGCTTTTAGTTGTGCAGTCAAGTTGTTAGTGTGTGCTCTCTCCAGTTTCTTTTTGTAGGCACTTAGAGCTATGAATTTTCCTCTTAGCACTGCCTTCATTAGGATGTTCTACTTTAAATGAGATACTCCTCAACACCCTCCTGCAGCATTTCTATTGTGCTTGTCTTGAGAGTGGTGTCAACTATAGGCCATTTGTCCTTGTGACAAGAGAGACAGGATGTAATCTACCTTTATTTCTACTAAAAAATCAGCAAGTATGCAGCAATATGGAAGAAAGCCATTGCCAGCACTTAAAATGCCTGGAGAGGCTCATTTATCCAAGTTGAGGAGAAAAGGCTGCCTCAAGGATTATTCCTCCCCAAAGCCAGGAAATCAATAGCATTTACTCTTCTCACAATTCACAAATATTATTTAGGAATATTTGACAAAAGGTGGGGAAGACTAGCATACCCTATTGTCTAAAGTCGATGGAATAAATAGTTTCCAGTTGCTTACTTTTAAAACTAAGAAGAAACAAAACAAAACAAAACAAAACAAAAGTCCTTAGAAGAAAGGAGAATGATTGTTCTCTCCCCCAAACCCTGAGCATGCTAGCTGGCTTCCAGGTCCCTGCTAGTGGACAGGAAAGAGAATAGATTCTTTCTTTTCCTTAAAAAAAATGTACAGAATCTGAAACCTGGGAAAGCTTAGGAATAAAACCGAGTGTCATCAAGTAAGTGGTCTATGAAGTGCTAGAACCTGAGTAGACAAAATTTGGGAACACACACACACACACACACACACACACCATCCCATTCTGTATTCCTAAAGTTCTCTTGAAATGAAAACAAAGAAATCCAACTAAAACCAACCTTATGAAGAGCAAAGTGTAAACGAACGAGAAACATGGCTTAGGGTTTCCAGGGGCAGAGGGAAAGGGTCTCTAAATGAAGGGCAAGGTGTTCGGGGCACCAATGCACTAGGGGCTTGACTGGCAAATCCTTTGTACCCAGAATGCAGGCAAAGTTCACGCACCCACATCTCCACATGTTGGCAAGACTAGATTCGAAAGAATCTTGGTGCCAAGGGAGCAGGCTTTGGAGACCACCCCCCCCCTCCCCGGGACATTGTTCGGCACCTCACAAATTGCATTTTATAGGTGCCAAGGGCACTTGCAAATCTCACATGTGCAGCCAGAAGTTTTCATTCAAGGACCCAACCGTTTTGGCTTTGATCAGAAACCACAGCTTGGTGTAAACATGTCTCCTGCCACGTTTTATGATATTTACACATTACATGAATCCCGCTGGAATAAGGATCACAAAGTGTTCTGTAGGCAAAGGCCACTGAGACATAGTCTTCTAATCTCTGGGTGGAGGAGCTAAACTGGGACAGGAAGGATGACATAGCGAAGGTCATTCCCTAAAGGAGAGGGGATACGCTCTTCTCTCTACTGTGTACAGATAAGTCTGAGACCCTGCTTCTCCCGTGCTTTTTCCTCATCCTGCTTGGGATCAGTGTCTCCCACTGTCTTCAAATCACTTACATATCAAGTTACAGCTCAGAAGGAACACACTCGGGATTTTATCATTTGGGGGAAGTATAGCACCCCCACCCCCAGACCACGATTATTTGAAAACCATCCAGGCTGACTTTAAGGTTTTGAAAAATAATTTATTTGGCAGTCTTGAGGACTAGGGTTTGCCCATTTGGCCAAAGTCACATTCCTTTCAGTGCAAATGCTGCAATTAATGGGCCACATCATCCTCCACTCTGAAGCAACAGAAGCGGCCAGCTGCTGGCCAGCGAATGAGCGCTGGTCTCCAGTGTAAACGTGGCTGATATCATCGCCATCAGAAGGTCATAAAACTGATTGATTATAAACACAGCTCTCATTTGTTTACAGTTGACATTTTTGGGTTCGGGATAATTAGCTCATTAGCCATCCCTCTCTGGGGGTGAGGGCTCACAGGTGCTGGCAAGAGCCTTGCAAGGGAAATCAAGCCAGGAAAGCTCCCAAAGCTTCAGCAAGCAAGCAGAGACCTTGGTAGAAAGAGACTGAGGAAAATGCTGATTCAGTGAGGGCCAGGTGTAGTTATGATAAAAAACCTCCACGCCTACATGGGGTCACCCTCGTGGGAGGCTTCGACTCGAAGGCGGTCTCTTCTAACAGGAGGTAAAAGTAGAAAAATCTAAGATATGTCAAAAATGTACCAGAGAGAGGCCCTCTGTGAGGAGTCTACATCTGGTGTGGGCCTTTTAAGATTCCTCCCTTTCTCTAGGCCAGTGAAGTCAGATCATCTTTGCTGTGGTAATCAGTACTTAGGGTGTGGTGTTTGTTTGTTTATTTCTTTGATTTTTTTTAACTTATAGTTAAAATAAACTCTTTAATCATTGGAAGAAATTGTTTCTCAGACACTTACTTATGGCAAGTGGGATAAGTCTAGCTGGACCCTTTTTTACACACTAGAGTCTCATTCTGCTTTGAGCTGTCCACTATCAAGGTGGGTTTTGTCTGGACAACTGAGTTAGTGAAGACTGGCTAATTAGTCAATCAAGTCTCTTGTAAGAGTTTCCCCTTAGCTCCAGTGAAAACTCCAGAAAGCCTCAAGGCCCCTAAACCACCAAAGGGCTATCCCTTTAAATACATACCTTGAAGATAGGACTAGGCTTTGGGTTTTGGTTTTTAAGGTGGTTTTGAGAGATCTCTAAATCAATTTACCAGTATGAGATTCTTTTTGATGTTTGAAGTGTAAACTGTTAAGCATTCAATAGACCTGGAGCCAAACACAGACCATATGTCCATTGCAGACCATATCCATAGTCAAGAGTTTGAATTCCATTTTCTTTTCATAACACTTTAACAAGTAACAGCCCTATTATCTGTCCTTGCTTTTAAAAGATTAGTTTCTGAGTTGCCTCATTTACATGATTTCTTCTTGCCTTCACATCAAGAAGGCATCACGATATCTACACTTTACAGGTTCCAAACCAAGCCCAGGAAGACTAACTGCTTCATCCCAGATCACCAACCTCTGACCCACATGGGAATTTCAGGATGAAGTCCATTCTGGAAACTCTTGTCTCCTTCCCGAGCTTTGATGGCTACTGCAGGAGGTTTGGTAGCTAATTCCTTCATGGAAGACAGAAGTAGCTGTATATGGCAATGAAGTGGCCCTGGTGTGTTTAGTTTTGACTACCATTAAACCCAGGAAAGAGCAATAGGGCTCCATCCTGGAAGGATGGGGTCAGAGCAGGTACCTATGTCATTGTATTGTTAAGGCTCAGCTTCCATTACTTGGTAGCACTGATGTTATGTGTTGATCGTATCAATAGTCCTTGATGGTAGTTCAGTGACTTCATTTGTTAAATGGTAGCGTACAAGAAAACTTTGATATTTAGGAAACCTTAAGCACAAGTGGATTGATTACTGTTTTCCAGATAAATTGATTCTTTTCTCCCAAGGAATCTGTACAAATCAAAGAAGAGATTTAGAGAACTCCCTTTGACACTCACTATTCATGACTTCCCCTCCTCCCCTCCCTTCATTCCTCCATTCCTCCTTCCCTTTCTTCTTTGATTTCAAAAAAGCCTGTCTTTCCCAGGCTGATCTCACACTTCTCCCACTGAACCTTCCTAGTGGCTGAATTCACAGGCAGGCATCACCACACCAGGCCCTGGATTCGATGTCCTTCTTCTTTGTTCTAATGACATGGGTGCATAGCATTTTCTTCTACTATACCAAAGAAGTCCATGAACTTAGTCAATGGTCTCTCTTTCCACCATGGCTGTGTCCATGGCACCTGATTAGCATGCAGTATGTTTAATACATATTTGAATCAATCTTACTACACTTATTGGATTAGAAACCCATGTCAAATAGGAAAAATAAAAGGACCTTATTACATAACCTAAGGGGTGGCTCTTAGCAGAGAAGCTCCCTTGTCAAATCTGACATTCAGTACCACAAGTGTGATGGTCTGTACATGCTTGGCCCAGGGTGTGGCACTTTTAGGAGGTGAGGCCTTGTTGGAGTAGCTATGGCCTTATTGGGGTAGATGTGTCACTATGGGCATGGGCTTTAAGACCCTCATTCTAGCTGCTTGGAAGCCAATCTTCTAGCAGCCTTCAGATGAAGATGTAGTACTCTCAGCTTCTCTTGCACCATGCTTACCTGGATGCTTCCATGCTCCCATCTTGATGATAATGGACTGATCCTCTCAATCCGTAAGTCAACCCTAATTAAATGTTGTCCTTATGAGAGTTGCCTTGGTCATGGTGTCTGTTCACAGAAGTAAAACCCTAAGACAACAGGCATAGACAGATATACTTTGTAATTGTAATTGGGGAAAAACTGGACATTTTTACAACTAATCGACATCCTCCTTTTCTAAGTTCCTGGCAGCTGCCCTATACCCACCTCTTCTCAGCTTCTCTTCACTTGTTTCATATTACTCTCCAGCTACCTTTCACCCATTGCTAAATATCAAATCCTTGGGTTTTATGTGCTTATTGTCATACTTCCTTCATTATCCTTTTAATGTCTCTTCACACTCCATTCTATATCTGAGGGAATTAATATTCAACAGCAAGTGCTAGAGAGTTACTGCCTGGAAGCACCTCCCAGGGAGATCAGAGGTAATCCAATTATATAATATTGGGGGAAGTCAAACAAGCCCTAGGCTTCCCCACTGAGTTCTTTGATGAAAATACATTATAAATGCTTTTCTCAGCAAGCCCCATGAAGAACATGAGGTGTGTTTTGGGTCTGGGGCAATTCAACACGTAGACAGGAAAGGTAGACAGAACTTACTCCAGATCTCAATCTCAGCTGACCTGGTCTGATGACCAGACCAGTGTTATCAGGACATCTAGGGACAATAAGACTGTAGGAAGTCAACCACTTCTAAACATGCCCCGAGGGATCAAATGGCAATTGCTTCCTTTAAAATGAGAATCACAACTTCTCCATGGCTCAGCTCTCCTACGGCAGAAATACTTCAGAATACCAATCTACTTACTCATCACAGAACTAGAGCAAGAGGAACTGATTGGATTCGAGAAGTCATTATCTATTTCCCTTGAAAAATTGAGAGATAAAAGCAAAAACATTCAGGAGACACTACTTTTATAGATGCTGTCACCTATGACTTCTTCTGTCACCACAATCTTCTTCCAGGTCTGCTACACAGATATCTAATGTGCATCTCCTAAGGACTGGGTACTAAGGCAGGATCTGAGGCTTTAAAAACAATTGAGACAAGATACAGATCCTTGAATCCAGAAGTGGAAAATGGCTGTACAAGTACTTTGTTAAGGGAACTAATGACCTATTGTTTATGACAAAAATAATAGACACTAGAGACAGTTTCAAGAAAGTCCATGCCAGGTACAGAATTGACTTGCAACTAGCTCAGGGTGGAGCTTGGATGTCGAAGAAAGGTTCTTATTGGCAAAGGCTTGTGTTGAATACACTAACCATACTAAAATAAAAGGACAAAGAACACCCAAGCCAGAGGTAACACTGAAGGCAATGATTATCACTTCAACGTTTGAGGACTGCTTAGTTATTTGTTCATTAGTCCAGAAACTGATGCACGTTTGACATGGGAAAAAGCAATGAACTAAGTTTCCCAGATCTTAAACTTCAGGTGGTCAGTAAGTGCTAGAAAAAGAGATTGGGAAACTTCCTTGTGCATGCTGAGTCGCCTTGGTAGTAAATAGCCTGAAAGAGAAGGCACAGAGGAAACCAAGGGAAGCCACGGGAAATGGTGTAAAAAGCAACAATTGGAAAAGAATTTAAGAAGCGAACAGAAGGGGGCTGGAGAAATGGCTCAGTGGTTAAGAGAACTGACTGCCCTTCCAGAGGTCCTGAGTTCAATTCCCAGCAAACACATCGTGCCTCACAACCATCTGCAATGTGATCTGATGTCCTCTTCTGGTGTGTCTGAAGAGAATGACAGTGTGCTCACATACATAAAATAAATAAAACTTTAAAAAATTAAAAAAGAAAAGAAGCAAACAGAAAAAGGGATAGCCTGGAGGAATACCAAAGGGAATTAATGACCAGAGACCCATTGAGAAATGCATAGAATGGTCAAGAAAAACAGGAACTAGAAAAACTTCTTGGATTTCTGCTATCAATAGTAGGTCATTAGTATACTTAACAAAATGATTCTTACAAGTACTGCAGACAGAACTATACCTGCAGGTTAAAGGTAAACAGAGGAACACAGTTACAAAAACAATATGGAGCTAGTCTTTAAGGGATTCAGCTTCAAAGAATTAGCCAGGGAATTAACATAGCTAGCTTCTCTCATTCATAAAATTTCATTCACCACTGAACTGAACATACAAGTATTATAGAGTTGTGTGAGGAAAGTCCAGCTAACAATGAATTGGCCATGAAGCAATCATTGTTGGCCCTGGTTTTAATACAAGCAAACAATAGTTGATGAAAATTAAATCACAAAATAAAAAATTAAGTAAGAGGCTTCAGGAAGGTCCAGAGTTCCCAGTGGCTTCAGCAGAAGCTGTGTACCCAGGGTGGGGACCAGATTTGATTCTAGATTAGGCTCACAGGCATTTGGGAAGTTCTACATCTCCCAGGAGCTCCAGTGTTTCCTGCAGATCCCAACAGTGGCCCAACCCAGAATTAGAGCCTATTGGTGCTTGAGGAGTTTTTACATCTCAGCAAGCAGAGGAAGCAGGGGGCCCAGGATGAGGCCCAGATTGAACTCTGAGTTAAACTCACATGTTCACAGGAGCTCCCACATCTCCAAACAGCTCCAGCAGTAGCTGAGAAATCAGGATGGGGAGCAGATCTGACTCTGAGTAAGGCCCACAGTGGAAGGTTTCACAACTCTTAGGGAAAGTTCACAGACCCAGGTAGGAGGCCTTTGCTGACATAGGAGTATACCTGACACAAGAAGAAGACTTGAGATAGAGCCTCCAGTAAAAATACCAGCCCCAAGAAAGAAAGGACATCTGAACCCCTCTAGAACCTAATGTTCATGAGCAATTCAAATACTACCATTGAAAGAAAAACAGTGACTATAATTTTAAAAATAAAGAATACAAAAGAAAGAAAGAAAGAAAAAATAATAGAAATAACTCCAGTGCAGATACAGAAACAATATGAAAAACAAAGACAGGTTTCCCCACATATTGCTGATCACACAACAGCACCTAAGGAGAATGACTACCAGACAAAGAATTTCGAAAGAATGCTTATAAGCATGTTCAAATAATTCAAAGAAGTCATAAATACACCCCAAGAGAACAAAAACAAAGATTATGGGTATGGAAGAAAGTAACACCATAACGAATAAATGGAGAATATTTTAATAAAATCCTAGAAGAAACATTTCTTAAACCTAGAGAAAGAGATGGTCACCCAAGTGCAAGAAGCCTACAGAACTCCAAATAGACAGGGCCATAAATGTAACTCCTCACAACCTAATGTAGTTAAAACATTAAAAATTAAAATAGACGGGGCTGGAGAGATGGCTCAGTGGTTAAGAGCACTGACTGCTCTTCCAGAGGTCCTGAGTTCAATTCCCAGCAACCACATGGTGGCTCACAACCATCTGTAATAGGGATCTGATGCCCTCTTCTGGTGTGTTAGAAGATAGCTACAGTGTACTCATATACATAAAATAAATAAATATTTAAAAAAAAATTAAAATAGAACAAAAACAGAATAAAGAAAAGGTATTTGAAGCTACAAAGGAGAAAAGTGAAATCATTTATAAAGCCAGGTCTATCAGAATAACACCTGACTATTTGACAGAAACTTTTCAAGCCAGAAACCTCTAGAAAGATAAATTCCATGTTCTGAAAACAATAGCTAACTACTTAGAATATTATTCATAGTAAAACTATCTATTAAAACTGAAAGAGAAATAAAACACTTTCCACAATTAAAACATGTGAAAATGGGGGCTGGAGAGATGACTCAGATGTTAAATTCACTTGGAGCTCTAGCAGAGGACCCAGGCTCAATTCCTAGCTCTCCCCCAGTAGCTCACAACCATCCATAAGTCCAGTGTCAGGGCATCTGATGCCCTCTTATGACCTCCACAGGCAGCAGGTAGACATGTAGTGCACACATACTTGCTAGCAAAGCACTCATATGCATAAATAAATAATCTTTTTTTAAGAGATAAAAACAGTTTTAACACTAAGCCAGCTCTACAGAGGGTACTGCAAAGAATGGTTGGCTCTGAAAACATGAATATACATGTGGGAGAAGTCACAAAGGATAAGTAAATAATTCCAGAATAGTTAATCAAAAGAGGTCTAAGAAAACACTGCAAACACACACACACACACACACACACACACACACACACACACACACAAGACAGGAATTAATACACATCTGTTAATAATAACTCTGAATATTAAGGTCTCAACTTCCCAATAAAGCAACATAGACTAGCATATTGGATTAGAAAACAGGATCCATCTTTTTGTTGTTTCCAAGAAACATAGCTAGCCATCAGATATAGGATTTAAAAAGGCATTCCAAGTAAATGAAACCAAGAAGCAAGCAGGTAAAATTATTCTAATATATGATGAAACAGACTTCATATTACAAGTAGTCAGAAGAGTAAAAGGTTCATTTCATAATCCTTAGAGAATAATCTGCCAAGAGGATATTTTAATCCTAAACATATCTGCACCAAACACAGGTGTAACCAGTTTCATAAAAGAAATATTATTAGATCTAAAACCACAGATTAAACCAGCACAATGATAGTGGGTAACTTAAATGGCCCTTTCTCAACAACAGACAAATCATGTGGACAAAAGCTCAACAAAGAAACATTGGAGTTAAACAACATCATAAATCAAGTGGACCTAATTGACAACTATAATTCATCCCAACCAAATACTAACTATGTTCTTTGCAACAGTCCATGGTATTTTCTGCAAAATGGATAACATATCAAGTTACAAAGCCAATCTCAGCCAATATAGGAAAACTGAAATAGCATCTCACAGTCTATCTAATAGCAATGGAATCAAGCTAGGTATTAGCAGCAATAAAAACTACAGAAAGTAGTACTGAGAGAGACTAAATAACACACTATTGAGTATGATATTTGGATCAAGAAAGAAATATAAAACGGAGACCTAAAATTTCCTAGACTCACATCAAAACAAAACACAATATACCAAAAATTTGAGGGATACAATGAAGGCACACTAAGTGGAAAGTTTATAGCATTAAGAACCTATACCAAAAATATCTGAGAGACCTCAAATTAATAACTTAATGATGTACCTGAAGGTCTTGGAAGAACAAGTAAGAACAATACCCCCAAACAGTAGATGGGGAAACATAATGAAAACAGAGCTGGAGTTAACAAAACTGAAAATTAAGAATCAGTGAAGTGAAGAGATAGATTTTTGAAAACAACAAGATCGACAAATCTCTAGTCAAAATAATGAAAAGAAAGAGAATATTCAAACTAATAAAACTGAAGATTACAAGGGAGGCATTGCAACAAATACTGAGGAAATTCAGAGAGCTCCCAGAACACACTTGAAAATCAGTATTCCACTAAAATGGAAAATTCAAAAGAAACGAATGAATTCCTAGAAGTATATGACCTACAAAATTTAAGCCCAGATGATGTAAACAATTTAACCAGGACAATGAGATAGAAGCTGTAATTCAAAGTCTCTCAACTTAAGGAAGCTCAGAGTTAGGTGTATTCAGCACAGAATTCTAATAACCTTCCAGGTGACCAACAACAATACTCTTCAAGTTATTATGTAAAATAGAAAAGAAAGGCTCTCTCCTGAATTCTTTCTATAAAGCCAATATTGCTCTAATAACCCAAACCAGACAAAGACCCAACAAAACAGAATTATAGATCTCTCTGATAAATATGGATGAAAAAATTCTAAAAATTTTGCAAGCAAAATTAAAAAAAACACACATAAAAAGATCATATCCCATAATCAGGTGAGCTTCATCCTGGAGAGTCAGACATGGCTCAATGTACATAAATCAATAAATATAATCTACTATATAAATTGACTCAAAGACAGAAACCACATGATCATCTCATTAGGTTCAGAAAGGACTTTTGGCAAAGTTCTACATGATAAAAGCCCTTGAGCATCTGGAGATACAGGGGGCATAGATCAACATAAGAAATGCAAAGTACAATAAGCCCACAGCCAACATTATGCCAAATGGTGAGAAATCGGAAGCATTTCCATTAATATCAGGAACAAGACAAGGATGCCCACTGCTGGTACTTGAAGTCTTAACTATAACAATAAGACAGGAGGTAAAAATGGATATAAATAAGAAAGAAAGAAGTTAAAGTGTTGCTATTTTTAGATGATACAAACAGTTGATACCCTAAAGACTCTAACATAAATCTATTAAAGCTGATAATCACAATCAGCAAAGTAGCAAGATATAAAATTAATACACAAAAATCAGTATCCTGCCTGTATATTGACAAGTAAGAAAGTATTGAGAAAGAAGTTAGGGAAAGAGTATCATTCACAATAGCATCACAAAGAAATAGTGAAGTAAATCTAACCAAAGAAGAAAGAAGAAATTAAAGAAGACACAGAAGGTGGAGAAAGACCTCCCATGCTCACAGGTTAGTAAAATTCATATTGTGAAAATGGCCGTCCTACCAGAAGCAATCTATAGATTTGATTCAATCCCCATCAAAATTCTAAGGTAATTCTTCACAGAAATGTAAAAACCAAGATTAAAGTTTATAATTGTAAGTGAGGGTTCTGTAAAACCAATGAACTGGACCAATCCATGGGCAGAAAAATTTTGGGGGGATCAATTGCCAATGATCTTGGGAGGGGGGCAGTGTCAGAAGAGCAAAATGGTGGAAAAGCAAGCAGATTTTATTTAATCAGCAGGGTGGTTTGGTGTTTGTTTGTTTGTTTTGTTTTCTTCTTTTTTGAGCATCTACGGAATGTTGGATTGTTTGGGAAGCAGATTTCCCTTGCCTCAAATAGATGGACAGTAGATTAAGGCAGATTCCCTATAACAAAACAAAACAACCCCCCCAAAAAACCCATCTTTAGGCCTCTGTTTATCCAATGTCACCCTCCATTGTACCCAGGCAAAATCCTTCTATCTAAGATAATGTTGTTACCGGCACTGACATTTTTGGAAGGCAGCTCTGGACCTAGCAATATAGAAACACAAAGATTCTAGGAAGCCAAAACAATTCTAAACAATGAGAATACTTTGAGAAGTATCACCATGCCTGATTTCAAAGCATATCACAGAGCTATAGTAATAAAAATAGCATGGTACTATGATCAAAGGACAAAACTGAGGACCCAGATGTAAGTGCACACAGCTAGAGCCAACTGATTTTTGGCAAAGATGCAAAACACGCACTGAAGGGAAGTCAGAATCTTAACAAGTGGGAAATGATATCTGTATGTAGGAGAATAAAGAGTGATCTGCACTTCTTACTCTTAATACAAGTCAATTCTAAATGGATCAGAGACATTACGCTAGACCTGAGATCTGAACACTATATAAGAAATAAGAGGAGGTACCCTTCAGAATATAGGCTCAGGGAAGGACTTTCCAAATAGGACTCTAGTGACTAAAATAGAACAACAAACAAGTGTAATTTCATGAAGTTAAAAATCTGGGCTGAAGAGATGGGTTAGTGGTTAAGAGCACTAATTGTTCTTCCAGAGGTCCTGAGTTCAATTCCCAGTAACTACATGGTGACCCAGAACCATCTGTAATGTGATCTGATGCCCTCTTCTGGTGTGTTTGAGGTCAGCTACAGTGTATTCATATACATAAAATAAATAAATAATTCTTTTAAAAAAAGAGCTTTGGCACTGCAAAGACAAAACAAAACCCAAACAAACAAACAAAAACAAAACAAACAAACAAACTGAAACATCTAATAATCGACTGAAGTGTCAGCATACAAAAAGGGGAAAAATATTTGTCAACTGACAAAGGATTGGTGTCTAGAATATATAAGGAACTCAAAACAAAACAAAACAAACAACCAAACAAAAAAAAATAAGAAAAGCAGCCAATAAAAAATGAGCAATGACAATAACAGAGGCTTCTCAGAAGAAGAAATAGAAATAACTGGGAAATATTTTTAAAAGTATTCACCATTCTTAGTCATCATGGAAATGAAAATTAAAGCTCTTGTGAGATTTCACCTTACCCCAGCCAGAATGTCTAAGATTAAGAAAAGAGAACTAGTGCTGGAGGAATGTGGCATCTGGGGACCCTCTTGTGATGTTGGCAGGAAATTGGTGTTGCCACTGTGGAAATCAGTGTGGTTCCCCAAAAAGCTAGAAATAGCTATACTGTATGACTCAATCATCCCTCTCCTAGTCATATACCTGAAGGACTTTAATTCCTACTAAAGAAATACATGCTCATCCATATTCACACCTGTTCTGTTTGCAAAAGTTAGAACATGGAAACTGCCTAGTTGCCAATGAAACTCTGAATGGATAAAGAGAATGTGGTGCCTATATACAGTGAAATTTTAGTCATCTGTAAAGAAAGATGAAATTGTGCAATTTGCAAGTAAATGGATGGAGCTGGAAAACATACTGAGTGAGGTATCACAGAACCAGAAAGACAAATGGCATCGATTCTACCTTACATGGGGGACTTGGTGTTAAATCTTTAGATGTATGTGTTTTGGGAATACCCGCTGAATACAGGAAACTAGAGGGGAACCTTGGCAAGAAGAATTAAAGAATCTAACAAAGGGGCAAGAGTAGAACACAGGTTATGTGTAGTTAAAAGGGGATAATGGGAAAGCTTAAGTAGAGAAGGACAAGAAGGAAGAGATGAGAAGGGGATGGGGAGGGGTAACTAACAGTGTTTGAAGAAGTCACACAGAGGGACTGGAGAGGTAGCTCAGCGATTATGAGCACTAGCTGCTTGCTCTTCCAGAGGACCTTGATCTGATTCCCAGGACTCACCTTGTAACTAACAACTATCAGTAACTCCCATTCCAGGGATCCATCCCCACCTTCTGGCCTCCAGGTACTAAGAGCTTGTATAGTACATGGGCATACGTGCAGGCAAAATACCTATACACATAAAATAAAAACAATTTTTTTAAGAAAAGCATTATGGAAACTTATTCTTTCATAAGCTTCCTAAATATATAGCCACATAAAAGAGTTTTTAATTGGTGTTACTCTACACCGGAAACTATGCTTTTCCCAGAGGCCATATGTCACCAAATAAAAAGCCCAGAGCCAGCTGTGGCATACCTCCCTTCAAGTTATTGGTCAAGGGAGTCCCAGAATCCTTACCTCCGACAGTCCAGGCTGCAGCCAGCACTCTTGGTCACCCACCAGACCTTGATGGCAAGACCCTATTGCTGAAGACACCACACACTGGCCATACAACATGGAGAAGTCACGTTAATATTGACCAGGAAGCTTCCTCCCAACAAGCCAGTTCTCATAGTACTGGAAGGTGCTATACAGCCTTACCTAGCTGTGTTCCCTGTTGTAGAGGCTTGAATAATAATGACCCCCACCATCCATGGTCTCATATATTTGAATACCTAATTATCAGTGAGTGACATATTTGATAAGATTTAGGAGGTGTGGCCTTGTTGGCATATGTATGGTCTTGCTGGAGGAAATAAGTCATTGAGTGTGGACTTTGAAGTCTCAAAGTTCCATGCCAGACCCAGTCTCCTCTCTGTATCTCTGTTTCTCCATGTCTCTGTCTCTCTCTCTCCTTCCACTCCCCACTCTGCTTGAGTATCAGGCTGTAGTTCTCAGCTACTGCCCCAGTGCCATCAAGCACTGTCATTCTCCCTGCCATGATGATAATGGACTAAACCTCTGAAACTGTAAGCCAGCTCCCAATTAAATGCTTTTTTTTAAAAAAACAATAAGAGTTGCCTTGGTCATAGTGTCTCTTTACCTCAATAGAACAATGACTGAGACTACTGTCAATTTCAATAATGACTCACCAGTCAAGCCCACAGGTGCGACAGTGGCCCAAATGTCTTTCGGCCTCCTTCACAGGAAGGAGTTCGTGCCTAGTATTGTGATCCTGGCAAAATACCCTATGTTGGTGAGCTCATTAGACCCACAGATGGACCAACTGCCTTATTTTTCTAAATGGACACTGTATTGAATTGCTGTCTGTGCTCATAAATCAGTGCAGCTCTTGGTGCTTAGATAAGCATCTTTGCACAGTAGATGACTGTCAATGAAGAAACTCACAGCTGCTCAAAGTGCAGAGAAAAAGTGACTGTCGAGAAATCAACCAAAAATGCCAATCGATATCACAGTCTGACCAGAAAAGGCTCTGGGACCATCTAAGGGGAGGGACAGAAAGATCGTAACACCAGATTTCAGGAAAGACCAGAAGTAAATAGCATTTCCTGGACACTCCACCCATGAACTCACAGCAACAGTGGCTGCCTATACATGATCTGCAAAACATCAAACTAGTCAGCATCCTAGCGTGAAGTGGGGGAGGGGCTGATGCGCCTCCATCTCTCACTGAAGAGCTGATGTCAATTTATGACTTCCAGAAGAAGGGTCAGTTTTTCCTACAGACGTGGATCCTGGTAGGTCATCCATGTTCCAGTGGATGACTGGGCACCCGGAACTATATTGACAGCACAAAGTAGAGTCAATAGATTATCAAATCTAGAAAAAGAATGACATAAAGTTTGTGGGTGGGGAGGTGGGGACAACCTGGGAGGATTGAAGAGGAGGAGCTGGAGGTGAATATGATTAAAACATGTCTTTTGAATTTCTCAAAGACTTAATAAAATATTTTTAAAAATTAAACGGGATAGTCTAAGATATAATATGCATTTGGTATTACTGACACCTTCTTTACTTTTTTCTTTCTTTTTGTTTGAGATGAGAGTCTTGCTCTATTGACCATGCTGTGTACAAGTTATCCTACTGCCTTTGTCTCCCAAGGGGCCAGGACCACAGGACTGTACCACTCTAATAAGCTGACTCTTTACTTTGATAAGAGTGTTATGTTATAAACTATATGTGTGCAATGGCTGTCCCAAAGTAACTCTGTCCTTGGGCAACTTGTGATTGGTTAGCTATCAAAGTAGAAGCAGAAATCAGTCACTCAAGTCTTTATCCAGGGTCTAAGGTCTGACAGTTCCTGGTTTCACTGAGCCTAGATCATCTCACTGCTTTCTAATGCTCCACTCCAGCCTCCCTCTCTTCCACAACAGACTCTAGCCTGTAATCCCAACTTCACATAGTTTTCACAAGGCATGACTTCCTTAGAACATTTGATGCAATTCATTCATTCATTCATTCATTCATTCATTCTTCATTCACTCATTCTTCATTTGTCCATTCATCCATCATTCATTCATTCATTCTTCTTTCCAAACCTAAGGGAACGTCTGCCATCATTGCCTCAGTTTGCTTGTGTTCTGCTTGTTGTGTCTGTTGAACTCTGGCTACCCAGTTCCAGGTGTGTCTTATTTACCATTATGCCCCAGCTGCCCCTCACAGCATAAGATGCACCAAACAAAGTGAGAGAATGAGGAAGGGAGTTAAAGACCTCAGAGATCCACTCCCCAGTCAAAGCACAGAAGATTATAGTTAGGAGACTTAAGCTGAGCACACAGAAAGCCAAGAACCCTTTATTCAAGAAAACCTCCCTCATTAGATAAGAACTGCAGAGTCTGTGGACAGGAAGGAAGGACTGTAGCTTCCTAGGTGGTATGGTATCTGTAGGGTGAGTACTGCCAGAACACTGGCTCTCTCTCCCCGAGCTCCTGGTCTGAAGCTGTCTCCGTAGGAAGGGCAGGAAGCTTGCAACTCCCCTCACCCTCTGCCCCTACCCTCCCATTTCAGTTACCTATAGTCTAGGCTATGTTTTGGAGACTGTAGCTGGGAAGTGGGAGGTCCCATTTTCTACCCATCCACAGTCATAGAATGGAGAGCATGGTACATTTGAGAATACTAGGTCCCTGACTATCCTGGCTACAGTTCAGAGGTCAGGAGTTTGATGTTAGTAAGTGTAATGGTTATTCCTGATTGTCAACTTGACTATATCTGGAATGAACTACAATCCAGAATTGGAGGGCTCACCTGTGATCCAGATCTTGAGGCTGAAAGACACAAGTTTCTGACTTGGATCTTGGCATGGAGATCTTGAGGCATAGTGGCTATGAAAGACTTAGGCCCAGGCAAGGTATAGTACATGCCTTTAATCCCAGGAGACTAAGGCAAGGAGATCTCAGAGTTCAAGGTCAGCCTGAAACAAAACAAGTCCCAGATCCAGGCGTGGTGGTACATACTTTTAATCTGGGTCACACCTTCTACTGGAGACCTAGATAAGGACCTTGGAAGAAGGAAGATTCGCTCATCTTTGCCACTTGTATTTACTTGCTGGCACATTTGTGGAGCCTACTTCTACAGAAGACCAGCTGAAACAACTAACCTTGTGGGACTGAGCAACTACTAGATCCTTGGGCTTCCCATCCACAGCTGTCCATTGCTGAGGAGTTGGACTACAGACTGTAAGTCATCATAATAAATTCCCTCAATAAAGAAAGACATTCCATAAATTCTGTGACTCTAGAGAACCCTGACTAATACAGTGAGGTAAGCTGCAGACTTCTAGAGCTACTGCCTCCAGACACCTCCGTAAGGGAGGCTGTCACTCAGAGAAAGTTATGGCATTACCTCCCAGCCCACTATAGTGTCATCATTCTGAGATTTTGCCTATGATAAGAACTAAGCTTTGAATAAAGGACTTCACATCTCTTCCCCAAGGAATTTACTATTTGTAGCACTGTAGGTGTTTGTGTTGGGGGGGGGGGTGCACAGAGCAGGGAATCTACACGAATTCTGAAAAACAGTGGCACTGCCAGTGTGATGGTGCACATCTGTAATCCCAGCACTTAGGAAGCAGAGGCTGGAAGGCCTGGAGATGGAACCCAATCTGGGCTATAAAAGGAGCTTCCAGGTCAGCCTCCACGGAAGAGTGAGACCCTCTCTCAGAAGCTTCTACCACTCCAGTAATCCTAGCATTTGGGAAACAGAAGCAGGAGGACCAGAAGAGTTTCAGGCTAGATATTGAGTTTAAGACCATCCTTGGCTACATAAATGTCTGTCTCAAAACAAAACACAACAGCAACAACAACCAAAATTTAAAAAAATAGTGAACGTGGTAATGAGAGGAAGTCGTGGGAGGGTGGCTGAGTTCACTGGAGACACAGGCTGACGTCCAATGTTGGCTAACCTGCTGGAGAGCTCTGAGGAGACCTGGGAAGATCAAAACACCTCCCTAACACAGACCTTGACAGCCACAGCCACAGCCTCTAAGGAAAGGGGTGTGATTGGATTTATTGTCAAGATTTTACAGAAAAAAAGTAAAGCAATCAACAGGGAGTTAGCATTACTTAGTATTAAGTGGTAAGGTCAGGCAAAGAGATGAATCAAGAAAACGTGGCTAAATCCACCTTGGGTCCTGGTGACAATGGCATCCAAGGCTGGGTTCCATCAGGAGCTTCATACTGTAGCAGGAAACAGGCAGATACTGAGCAAATCAACAAGCAGTAATAAGACCACCATGAGGCACCAGCGCCCAGAGCTGACCCACCGTCTAATGATAATGATATCAAACATTCATTTCCTTCAGAAACATGAAATATTCAAAGACATATAAAATAGCATAGATAAACTGGAACGAAAGTTATCTGTGCGATCAGATTTTAGATTTAATAGACATTAACTTCAAAGCAGTTATAAGTATGTTCAAAGAGCAGAATGATTATGATGAAACTGACCTAGGGGGACACGATGATAGTGTATTTAACAGAGAACATTAACAGAGAAGGAGAAAATACAAGAAAAACAGAATCCTGGAGTTGAAAATACAGTAACTTAAAATCTATAAACACATTAAACAGTGCCTTTGAACTAGTAGAAGAAGAAAAATCAGTGAAGTTGAGATAGAGACAATATACTCTAGTAAACAGAGAGAGAGAGAGAGAGAGAGAGAGAGAGAGAGAGAGAAAAGAAAGGGAGTAAGAGAAGTGAACGGAGACTTGGAGGCCACAAGCTTGGGGCAAGGAGATCAACCAACCATCACTATTGGAGAGAGGATGGAAAGGGGAAAAAGTACCAAAGAGATAGTGGAGGCAATTTCCAACGTTTATATGAAATCATTAATCTACACAACAAGGAAGCCAGGAAACTCTGAGAAATTAACACAAAGGGGGCCTCAGAGTGACAAAGCACAGTTGTGCTGACAGCCAGAGACAAGGAGAAAAATCTGGGAGCAGAAAGGAGAAAGGAACTCATTTATAAACAAGATGCCTTGAGAGAAAACAAGAAACCCACCAGCTGAGAGTCTATATTCTACAAAACTTCAAAAGTGAAGGCAGAAGAGATTCCCAGGAAAATGAAAACTGAGAGACTGTGTTGTTAACAAGTCAGAACTATAGAAAAATTAAAGACATTTTTGTAGGTTGAGAGCGTTAGTCAGTAATTAGAACACACATGCGTGCGTGTGTGCACGCAAACACACACATATCATAAGAGCACTAGTAAAATCTTTTGTAATTAATAATTATAAACTATACTATAAATATGTGCTTTCTCCTTCTGAAAATTGGCTTTTAAAAACAATCATGTATAATAGTTATGTGTTCATTTCTCCTTGCATTCCCAAGCATATAGAAATTCAGCAGTGTGGAATCAACAGAAATGAGGACAGATGGTAACCAATGAAAACAGGCAGAAATGGTGAACAAGGGATAAAACTCCAAAGCGGTAGATAAATCTACTTCCCTCAGTGTCTTTAAAAGCCATAGAATTATAGAAAGTAAACTCTAATAATGTACTACTGAGTTTGTAACATTTACAAACTCACCCTGTGCAGCAGAATGTATATATTATACACAATGTGCACATTTATGCATATGTATAAATATGTATATGAACAAATATAATATGTATAACATATATCTCAAACATAACACATTATAATACAAAAACAAATAATATGTTTAAGAAAAGGGATGTGGCTGGGCGGTAGTGGCGCACGCCTTTAATCCCAGCACTTGGGAGGCAGAGGCAGGCAGATTTCTGAGTTCGAGAGTTTGAGGCTAGCCTGGTCTACAGAGTGAGTTCCAGGACAGCCAGGGCTACACAGAGAACCCCTGTCTCGAAAAAAAAAAAAAGAAAGAAAAGGGATGTGGGGCTGGAGAGGTGGCTCAGTGGTTACAAGTACTGGCTACTCTTCCAGAGGACCTGGGTTCACTTCGGAGCATCCACGTGACAGCTCACAACCGCCTGTAACACCAGTAATAGAGAATCTGATGTCCTCTCCTGGCATCTGTGGGCACTGCATGCACATGGTACAAACCTGCAGGCAAACACTCATACACATGAAATACAAATAAGAAAATCTTACAACAACAACAAAAGACAAAAAGGGAACAGAATAAAGTTACATAGAAAGTAAGTTTTTTGTTTTTTTATGTTTTTGTTTGTTTTGTTTTTTTAGTTTTTGAGACAGGGTTTCTCTGTGTAGCCCTGGCTGTCCTGGAATTTAGAAACTTGCTTTGTAGATCAGGCTGCCCTTGAATTTAGAAATCTGCCCGAGTCTGCCTCCAGGGGGAAAAGTTTTTATATCTCAGTGGAATTATTGTTATAAACCTAAAGAAAATTCTGGTAAATGCTAGAGTAATCCTAGAGGAAATAACACAAAAAGTAGTGGAAATATTCAAGAGTTAGCATGCTAAATTAGCATTCATTTAATGCATAAGCAAGCCATAAAAGGAAAAACAGAGGTAAGGATGTGCCTGTAAGTATCTACATGGAAAATAAACCAGGAAAGCATGTCAGTCCCCGAGGTACTCTCCTATAATCTTGGTAAGCTGAGGCAAAAGGGTCTGAAAGTTCAAAGCCAGCCTGGGCTGCACCATAAACCGAGGTCTCAAACACATAAAACAGGAGGAAGGGAGGGTCTTGTATTAGCAGTCTAACTTTATGATTTTTAGACATTTAGAAGCCAAAGATGAAATTAATCCAAGTACAAAGTCCACAGGGAGAATTAAAGCAAAACTCAGTGAAACAGGGACTCAAGAGACACCAAAGACACCCACGCTGGTTCAGATCTTCAGAAAAATGAACAGGACTGGCAAACCTAAAGGTAGGTTTGGTAGCTAGAGTGACTGAGAAGGAGCTAGAGAAAACTCAGGTTCCTGCAGTCAGAAATGAAAAGGTAAAATTGCCACTGAATTAAAGATGCTAAAATGGTTTTAAAGGGGCACTATGAATAATTATACTGTACGTAAAAAGTCAGGGAATACAAAGAGAATGGACAAATCCCAAAAAATATGCACAGCTCTGATACTGTCTCAAGAAGCAATGAAGGAAGACATATTACTGTAAAAGATAACCAGTTCAAACTTGTAAACCAAGATTCACAAACAAACAGAAGTCCCCTCCACTGCTGAATCCCACCAAACAGAAGAATTCATATAATTTTCAAAACTATTATAAAAGCCACAGGAGGGAATACTCTTCAAGTCCTTTTATAACTACAGTACTACCCTGAAATGTGAAGCAAATACTTCACAAAATATTACAGACCAGTATCTTTTATGAATGGGACCATAAAAATTCTCAACACAAATCTGGTAAATGGAATCTAGCACCATATAAAAAGAATTATAAACCATGGCTCATTGGGGTTTATCCCAGGATGCAAGGTTGGTTTAACATCTGAAAATCAATTAATGTAATACACCATATCAGCAAAGCAAGACCAAAAGACCACTTCCTTTTATGAATGAAAAATAACCAGTCATCAGACTAAAATGAAAAAAAACCTTTCCCAATGAGATAAAAGATATATGTAGAAATACATACACATATCCATACCAAACATCATAGTTAGTAGTATAATACTATGTGCTTTCTTTTCTAATTTAAGGATCAAATAAGGACTGTCATTTATTTTAAAGATTATATGCATGTATGTATGTATGCTATGTGTATATAGTACCTTAATGTGTGTCTGTGAATGTACCTGCAGACAAGAAACCCAGAAGACAGTATCAGATCCTCTGCAACTAGAGTTGCAAGAGATTATGGACTGCCATGGGTGATCTGGTGTGTGGTCTTCTGAGAGGGATTTAGTAGCTTAACCATCTCCCCAGCTCCAGTCCTCATTTTCCACTGCTGGCATTCAACAGCATACCAAAAACTTAGACCAGTGTAATTAGCAAGGGTAAGAACATCTAGCTAGAACAGGACAAAGTCAAATTATCTCTATTTTCAGAAGACATAATCTTATACATGGAAACTCCTAAAGTACACACATACACACACACACACACAAAATTGAATATGATTTCAGAAAGGTAATAAGAACAAAATCGACATTCAAAAATCAACTGTAGTTTTATACACTTGCATTGAACAATTTAAAACATAACAGTGTCAAATGTTTAGGATAAATTTAGCAAAAGAAGTATAAAACACTTCAACACCACAGATGATTGTTCAGAAAAACTAGAGACAGCATAAATAAATGGAAAAAAGTCTTGTTCATAATGGAAACATGTCTTGTTTGTGGACAGAAGGCTTATTATTATTAAGTCACTATTCTACCTGAGTTAGTCTATCCATTCAGTACAATGCTCACTAGACTCTGTCTGTCTTGCATAATCTGGCAATCTGATCCTAAAATTGGCACAAAATTGCAAGGGACCTAAAATAGTCAAAGCAATCTTGCAAAGAAGGAGCAAGCAGATTGTGAATTGGAGAATTCACACTTCCTGATGTCAAATCCTACTACTCAGAAGCAGTAATTAATGGAGGGCTGGCATGAGGACATGTGTAGATCAATGGAACAGGACACAGTCCCAAAATGAGCCCATAGGCTGTGGTATACGGTATGGCTGCCAAAACCATTGCGTAGAGAAAGAACAGTCTTCCAACAAATGCCACTGGGCATCTTGATTTGTCTGGATAACAAGATACACAGATAACCTACAAAGAACACAAATGTTTCTTAGAGATTCAGAAGCCAAGAAGTACAAGATAAAAGGTTTCTGCATGCATGACTGTGAGGATCCAGCTTCTCCTTCCACAATGGTACTTAGCATGATGCCTCCTGTATAATAGCAAGATTGAACTCATGGAGGTGGGACCTCCATGAACTTAATACCCCTCAAAGGGCATCTCCCTAAGCTACTGCATTGGGGATTATGTTTCTAAACATGAATTTTTAAGGAACTCATTTAGACCACGACAATGGGACAATTGGGCGGATCTTTTCAGATGGTATATCTTAACAGAGACTTGTACTTAGATTATAGCAGGGGCTCCTAAGTTCCAGCAATAGAAAAGCAACTTGTCTTCAAACTGGTTGCAAAAGATCTGATCAGTTGGCTCTCCAAAAAAATGTCCTAGGGGTTAAGAAGCATATAAAGACATGGCTTCCACTATTAGTCACCAGGAATACAAACCAGAAGCAGGATGAGATGGCACTTCATTCCCACTAGGAGACTAATAAAAAACAAGTGTTTTCAAAGCCTCCTATGCTTCTGGAAGGTGTGTAAAATGGCACAGCCACCTCAGGAAGCAGCAGGCCACATCCTTAACTGCTAAACATGGAAGTACCCTGCAACCTCAAAATTCCACTTCTAAGAATCAACTAATCGAGAGAACATGTCTGCAAAGGGATGTTTATAGAAACAGTGTTCTTAGCTGCCCAAATGCAGGAAGAGTACAGATGCCCATCAGAGGAGTGGACTGGCAAAGGCAGCATGTCCATGTAATACAGTACTCTCCAGCCATCAAAAGAAATGTGTTACTGATACATGATGAACCGTGAATGAATCCTAGCAACATGGTGCTAAGTGAAAGAAGCCAGATACAAAGACCACATGAGATTCCATTTACATAAAATTTATAGAATAGACAAACTCACAGAGACCAAGTGTTTTCATTATGGCATAAGGTTCAGGACCAAAGAGACGGAAGTTTACTAACTGAAGGATACAAGTTTATTTCCGTACAGTGAAAATGCTATAAAACAGAATAATTATGTAGTAGTAATAGTTATGGACATCTGTGAATGTACTAAAAGCAATTTGGTCAAATGGCATGTAAATTACAGCTCCTCAAAGATGTTGTGAAATACTATTTTTTTTAATTTAGACTCATGAGTAAGAGATTTAAAGTATTTCTATCTTTAAAACTTTTAAAGAAAGGTCTATATCCTGGCTCCTTATAAAAATTGAAATTGGAAGTGCAAACTAAGCATGCCTTGGATGAATTAAGATGAGGTAGAAATTTCACTACTAACATGTTTTCTTAAGCCTGCTTCCTTGAATATAACACGGGCCCTCCTCATGGAGGCCTCCCAGACATGCAGTGTAGGAGGCAGAAGACCCGAGTGCTGTTGGCATAGTTAAGGATTTCAATGCCTCAGCCCACATGAGGGGCAAAGTCTTCCCCAGGTGAGGCTCAGAAAGATGGCAAAGCCTTTCTTGGGGTTCTGAGTCTGGATGTTGACAATGTGTGCAGAAAGTGTCCCCTGGAACTTTTCCCCCATTAGATGTTTTCTGCCTAAAGATTGCTCCCCTACAGAACTGTTCCTATGGAGACTAGCTGAAGCTGCCTGTTTGGCTCAGCCTCTCTATCTGAGAGCCCAGATCACCCAATCTCAGCCTCTCTGTGTATCTGTGAGTCTGTACTTTCCTCACTTCCTTGTGACCCCTAGTCAGAGTTCCAAGAGCCACGCTGTGCCCAGGAGCAATGCTGCGCAATCTCCTGCTACTTTCACCAAGCTTCACAATGCCCAGTAATTCCTTAATTCTCTCACTTAGGTTTTCTCTTTGGTTTGGTTGGGTTTTTGTTTGTTTGTTTTTGTTTTTTGTTTGTTTTGTTTTTTGGTTTTTCAAGACAGGGTTTCTCTGTATAACAGTTCTGGCTGTCCTGAAACTCACTTTGTAGACTAGGCTGGCCTTGAAATCACACAGATCTGCCTGCCTCTGCCTCCCTAGTGCTGGGATTACAGGCATGCACCACTACACCCAGCCTTATTTAGTCCTTTATTACTTTTTTCCATTCATAAAAACAAAAGTTCAGTGTTTCCTAGTAGTATTCTAACCCCAGTCTGTGGAGCTGTGTGCTCTAAAGGTATACTAGAGTTGCTTTCACTGCATAGTGAGCCAAGGAAAGAAAAGCGAACACCCACTGGACGAATGGATAAGCAAATGTACCAGCAAGATGAGCAACTGGAACAGGTCATGCTGCTAAAGCAGGGACGTGACAAGTGTCAGTTAATCAACTGTTGCTTGCCTATTTGTGAAATCTTAAAAAGTATACACCAGACTAGAAATCAAACCATCTACCAAAAATGTAGGGAGGTCAACAATGTATTTATCATTGCTGTGGAAGCCAAATAGCTATGGAACAGCATGGGATGACTGAATTAATGGACATCTCAGTGTTGAGAGTATACAGCTCTGTGGACAACCAAACGAACAGTTTCTGTAAGATCCATTCAGCTTAATCTTGCAATTAGAGTTCATGTCTAACTTGCTTGTAATTTAATACAATGTAATTGTTGATTAAAAACAGTGTGCTTTAGGCAGATTTACATATACATCTATGCATGTCTGTCTATTCAGATCTGCATTAAAGAAAACATAATTAAATACAAGCCAAAAACTAACCGATGGTTTAATCTGAATAACTGCATGGATACATGCAGCATGCCACTGTGCCAGGGTTTTAGAAGCTACAAATGCATGTGTTGTTTTGTTTGTATTCATTCTCTCATCGTGTGTCTGTGACAAGTATCTGATAGGAACAGCTTTTGTAAAGGAAAGATTTGTTTTAGCTCACAATTGCAGAGAGTTCAGTCAGCATAGTCTCTTGGTCCTATATACTTGGGGACCAAGTCATGACATCATGACAGTGGAAGAAGAGAACTGTCACCTCCTTCTTCAGACAGCGAGGGGAGGGGGAATGAAAAAAGAATGGAGAGAGGGAGGGAGGGAGTCAGGGAGGGAGGAAAAGAGGGAAAGTGAATATGAACAAACCAAGGACAAGATACCACCCAGGATCTGCCTCTGCTTACCTAGTTTTTCCACCTAAGGCTAACTTCCTAAAATTTCCACAACCCCTCAACCAAAGTGCCTCCAGATCTCTAGGGTTGACAAACCACCCTACAGGGGATATTTCAGTACATTCCAAGTAAGATGTGGCTGTTATGGTTTTGTTTTCGGACAGTGCTGGACTAGCAGGCAGAAGGCCTCAGCCATAGTAGACCGTGTTCTTCTATTGAGCTATCTCCCCATCCCACGAAGCACCACTTCATGATGTGTTTGCGCATCTGTTATTTAATCTTCATTATAATCCCAAGGGCTGGGAAAACATCTCAATCTATTATACAAATTCAAAAGCCAACGGTAGCTCAGTAGTGAGACTAGGAGACAAGGTGGGTAATTATTGACAAGATTTCGATACAAACCCTGGCTATTAAGGAAAAGGTTGGGGATTGACGGCCAAACTTGGATGAGCTTTTTCTAGTCTGTTCTTACTCATCCAGTACGATGGCAAATCAAAACAACGAAACTCCTGACCTCCCTTGTAAAGATGTGTACCTGTTCTGTCAAAAATGTGGTGGCTCAAGAAATGTGTTTGCCCAGAGCTTCTGCCTAGGAGAATAATTTGAGCAAACACAAATTACCTTTTATTCCTATTTATTTATTTATTTATTTATTTATTGTTTTTTCGAGACAGGGTTTCTCTGTGTAGTCCTGGCTGCCCTGGAACTTACTCTGTAGACCAGGCTAGCCTCGAACTCTTGAACTCAGAAATCTGCCTGCCTCTGCCTCCCTATTCCCAAGTATTAATACTGGCCTTCTTGTGATGCATACTAACTGACCAGGATTGGGAACCTCCCCTCCCCCATTTCAATTCAGTAAAGCCTTTTTTTCTTAAGTTGTCATTTACCTTTCAGTCTATAAACTCCAAAAGGGCTCATGACCTGTTGCCAGGTTGCCAGAGCAAACACACATACCAATAGTTAGCCTGCACAGACAGCGCCAGGGCCACTAATACCACACACTTGCCAGCTTTGAGCTTCATGTTTTCAGAGTTTCACAATCTTTGGTTAATGTGCTAAAAATCCATCATTTATGATGACAAGCCCTTTCCTCTGACCCTATCTAGCATAGAAATTCCAGGGATGAGGGAGGATCCATTTATACAGATAAGTCTCTAACATGTAGATGGTCCTTAAAACTGACCTTCTCTCAAAGGCCCTAAGATCTCCTTACCAAAAATCTCCGTTTTTAGAACTAGTAGCTGCCCTCAGATCAGACAAGTGATTCTACAGTCTCTGCTGTCAGTCTTGCAATTTCTCAAAGACTGGAAGAGAAGACAACAACATTGGCTTATTGTATTGTGTTTTTTTGTTGTTGTTGTTCTTTGTTTGTTTTGAAGACGGCATCTCCTAGCTACTCTTGGCTGGGATAAATTCACCATATACCTACCTCAGCTTCCCAGGGGCTTGGATTACAGGTGTGTACCACAACCCAGGACTCTGTAGCATCTATGTGTATTCTTTCCTTCTGTCATTCATCATCCAACACACTGAAGTAATCAGCAAAGCAATTAGTGTTAAACAGTAAACCAAAGAGGTTGCTTTGGTGATGGGTATCAAGTGATCTTCAATTCTGAAAAGTTGAGGTCCAAGGCTGATAGGTAAAGAGTCTTTTACCATAGACTGTCATGAGGCAATCAGGTCTTACAGTGAAGCCACGAGACTGGGAGAGGGGGAATAACAAACAGGATTTGGTATGGAAAGGGGGAGAAACGAAAGGCTAACTCCCAGGTCTTGAGTCAGTGCCTGGAAAAATTTATATTGTGGATAAAAATGTTTAGACTCAAATTTATACAAAGATTTAGAGATGTTAAAGATTTATTTCAGGACTGCCTGTGATGTTATCCTTTTCCACCTCCCTAAAAAAATAAAATAAGAAAGAAAGCAAGAAAGAAAAGAAAGCAAGAAAGAAAAAGAAGGAAGGAAGGAAGGAAGGAAGGAAGGAAGGAAGGAAGGAAGGGAAGGAAGGAGGGAAGGAAGGAAGGAGGGAGGAAAGGAAAGAAGGAAGGAAGAAAGGAAGGAAGGAAGGAAGGAAGGAAGGAAGGAAGGAAGGAAGGAAAAGAAAGACTATTATTTCCCAGAATGGACCTGGACAGCTGGTTGCTTTCACCACATCCCTTCATAAGGCCTCTTTTTCCATGGGATTAGCTGTTTTGGAGTATGGAGTGGAGTGTCGGAAAGAGAAACAGAGAGCTCACATTATGATCAGTTTAATGTCTGCCTTCCTACTTTGACACTCTGTAGAACATGCATGGACCTTCTCAAGGACCACTGTGATCTAGGCAATCAAAAATACCTTCTGATGGAGAGAAACATAGAGGTACTCTGTTGAGAGTGTCACAGACACATGAGTCAGTTCTGACAACACTCACTATGGAGCACTGGGGTATGGAGGAGCACCTCTTTAACCACTATCAACCACAGGAACCAAGGTGTCTCTAGGGACAGCAGGTCCCTCAGTTCAAGTGATATATGGGAAATACTCCATCTCCCCAATGTCACAGCATTGATGGTGACATTCTGCATGAAGGAGCAGGCCTATGGGAAAGTCAGGGGGAATATCCTCCTCACCTGTGGTGGATGAGGCCAAGAGAAAGAAAACAGGTATCATTTTCAGCGTTGGGAAACCTAACCTGTCTACACAAACAATTAACCTAAAGGGCCACTCTGTGCTCTCCCAGTGGGCCCAGATGTTGCACTTCACTGTAGGTAAACGTTATTTTTAGAGACATAAGAATCCAGCATCCAAAATTTATCACCCATCTGAGTGGGAGACATAGAGCCCAGAACAGATTTATATGTTTAGGGGGTAGGAGTGGTGTTTAAGCTCAATAAAATCTTAACTATGCTTTACTTTTTAATTTAACTTTCAAACATTGCTTTCCTGTTTTGTGACTGAGACTCTTGCACATGTCACCCTTTTAGTGAAGTATCACAGGAAAGACATTTTTGTGGTGTTTAATGGAAATAATTTTTCTTGCAGCGTTGCTCTGATACCCTGGGAAACTGGCTGTAGGAGCCGTCTTGGGCTAATTTATTAAGCAGTCACTAGTTTAAAACAACTTACCCTGTTTCAGCTCACTGGAGATCTGTTACTGGCTCTCGGGAAGACAAAAAAGAGCTGAAGACTGATAAATTTTGTAGATCATCTTGATACAGACAAGAGGAAGTGCTGGTGTTGTATATTTCAAGGCCAGGCAAGGGCAGAACACATTGGCATGAGTCTATGAATGAAGGCTTAAATACCAGCAGTAGTTCATTCGAATAGCAATGATCTGAGCTGGAGCCCCGATGGTGTGTGGCTGAACACTAAAGAAATGTTCAAATTCTCTTTCTGGAACACATTTTCGTAAGAAATGCATTCTAAACCATGCATATAGCCCTAACCATAGGAAATGAAGAGTTCTGACTGCAGAGAAAAATACTGATGATCCCTACAGATGTTATAATCTGTGCTTTCTCCAGATGCCCTAGGACAGAAGGAAGGCCTTGGCCTTGATGGCACATTGGAATCACCAGGGAGCTTTACAAAGCTCAGAGGCCTGGATCCTGTCTTGTAGGTTTAATGACTTTGGTCTGGAGTATAGCCTGAGGTGGAGGAGTTTTAAATCCATGAGATTCTACCATGCAGTTAAGGTCCAGGATCCATTGGCCTGGAAAGTAGACACAGATCTGCCTGATATCCCAGAGCTGTCAGGCAGCTATGCTGCCAGTATGTACGCACTCTTCTTAAAATATAACTCGTGGTCTCCAAGCATCAGCAGAGAGGATCCACAGTGGATTCAGGGTGGACCCTCAATTCCAAATGTGTGCTGTGTGAAGGAAGCTACAGGACCAAGCAAACAAAACCAGAAACATTGAGAAGATGGAAAATCACTTTCACTGGGTTTAAATTGGGCTTCCTGCCTCCCAAGACAACTTGGCCCTGACCCTTTCATCAGAGTTAGAGGGACTCCTGAGAGAAGGCACTTTTGTTTGCTAGTTTGTTCTTTTATCTATTTTGTGTTATTTATTACTTATCCTTCAACAATTACATATATATATGTATACATAAATATACAGTTCCTTCCCACATCTTATATCCCTCACGCTCCCACAGAACCTCTTTGTCTCTCCAACAAGTCACCCTCCTACTTCCATGTCTCTCTGTGTGCACCTCACTGTATTGAATTAGAATTGCTTGTGTGAGGCTGACTGAGAGATAATTTTTCTTGAGCAAAGGCAACTTACTCTACCTACCTCACTGAGGAGTATATCTCTCCCTGTCCAGCAACTATTAACTATCTGCCTGTGGCTCCTAAGGGAGGACTAGAGGCCTCATGAGTCTCTCCATTCAGCTACAATGGGAAGTTAGTGGTCCTAGGCTTAAGCAGGTCCCGTGTAGGTAACCATCCATTCTGTGAGAATCCATGCCCACAATGTTCGTGTCATGTCCAGAAGGCAGCATCTCACTACTCTCATCTCCATCTGCTGGCTTTCACATTCCTCCCATCCTCCCTTCCACTGATTCTCCTCCCTGAACCTTGGGAGTGGGTGATGTAGCTACCTCACTTAAGATCAAGCACTAATTGCTGATTTGAAGAACCGTGTCCCCTTACATATGAAGATACAAAGGAATCACCCGCAGAACTCACTAAACACACAGCTTCTTCATTGTGGTCCTGAGGCTCCTGAGTCACAGGGTTGGAACAGGGCCCAGGAATCTAAAGTTTTCAGAACTCTCCAGGTGACTGTGACTAAGGTTCACTGAACCCCGCCTTGGAGAAACATTGAATCATCCCATCGCCAGGCAACTGAATTGTTCTTCTTTGGTTAAATATATTATCAGTCAAAGAAAATAAAACAATAGCTCTTAGTGAAATGGGCTGTGATGTATTTTCCCCTCAAAGGTATTTAGCTAAAATTCTTATTGAAAAGGCCTCCAAAAAATATCCTTTTTGGGGAAGGCCATGTTTACTCCTGTTTTCAGTTTATCTCCCAAAAAGAACGAAGATGGATGACTATAAACACAAAGCAGATGTAGCCATTCCCACAGCTGTGAGCCAATAGCATTCTTGGGAATCATGGGGAACCTTTCAAAATCAAAAATCCTCTCATGTTTCAAAGGATCACAAATGTGGATGGGGCCCAAGCAACCACCATGACAATACTCGTTCCCAGGATAGGGAAATGTGTGGAAGAGAATGGTATGTTTCTCTATGTTCAGAAGTTTCCAGATTAATTGGAAAGGCTGTTTGCATTTATTTTTAAAATGTAACAAACTTTCATTATGGAGGTTTGGCCCACCTGGAATCCAGGAAAATGGAATGAGACAATAGTGTCATTTTGAATTTGGAATTGAAATATCAACAAAAATCAAACTATTTATCCAGTATCTCTTTTTGGTTCTGTGTGTGTGTGTGTGTGTGTGTGTGTGTGTGTGTGCGCGCGTGTTTACACTTTTGCAAGATGCAGCTCTAATCACTTAGACCCAAATTTTGGGATTTATACTGATTAACCTAAAAAGTAATTCAACCCAGACTTAAACCCCAAAAGAGGGACGCTTCGGTGTGTGTGGGGTAGTGTACACTCTTCACTACTTGGATTTTTATTCAAAATTTCCCCTGTCCTCTTAATCTCTCCAACCTTGGCCATTGTTCCTGTGCTGTGCCCACATTCCATTGGCACAGGCATGGAATGGCATGCTTGGAATGTCTCCACCCTGAATAATATTTTTGGATCGAGCTTACCCCTTTTTCCTTGAAAAACCTCTGTGGTACAAGCTTTTGCTATGCTTCTATGATTCTGTGTACTGTTGAACGTGGACCAAATTGTGAGAACTTCTGTTCTATCAAGCCCCTGACACCCAGAGACTTCCCACAGAAGGGAAACAAACCTAGGCTCCTCCACTTAGGATCCAGGTCTCTATTCTTTCTGTCTTTACTTCAGAATCCTTTCTAATTCCTCTTTAGAATTTAAAGGTCATCTCCAAGACTTCTAACCTCATTACCACCCAACTTACCTGAAAATAATAATGGCTTTATCTCCTGCTTGTCTATAGACATGCTTGTTTCTCCCTAGTGTTAACTGACAATCCCAACCAGACACCAACATCTCATCAAAACTTCAGGTAGGGTTGCTTTTCTTCTGAGTCATAAAGAACCAGAATCGTTAATGATTTTGTTTGTTTGTTTGTTTGTTTGTTTGTTTTGGGGGGAGGTTGTATCCAAATCAACAAATAGCCCTGTCTGTAATAATAATGACACAATTTGACATGTCATCCTCAGATAGGACTGCCACATACACTGTTTTACTTTATCATCATAGCAGCCATAGAAGACAGGTATAAGAACCCTACTTCAGTCAAAATTAGGGTCACAAAGGCAATAACTTGGTCACAATTTTGTCAATTGCCATAGTAAGTTTATAAAAGAAAATTGTTACTGAAAAGATTTCATGATCCTCAAGAAAACCATGATTAAAAATGAAAATCAAACAGGTTTCCTAATGAGACTCTGACAGCAAAGTATTCTGGGGTCAGTTAAATGGCCAGAGAGACTTCGGGGGTGGGGATTTCCTTTTCAAATCTTGCTGGCATTTAAGTGACATTTTGGTGAAACACCATGGAAACATCTGGCCACATCCTCTCAAACCTAATTTCTTCCCTAAATGTTGTTTTTAATATGTCACAGTTGTTAAATTTGCAATGAGCAATGCCTTTAAGACTAAACAACAGTACTTTTGGTATGTGAAAAATGAACAATACATTTACAGTAGTAGAAACCAAAAGAAAATTTTAAATAAACATTTAATTGAGTACAAATAGTTTGAAAGTTATTTTGGTGGAACTTGCCCAATCTGTGTGCTCACATTAGCAGTGGAGGCTTCAAATAAACTCCATTAAAGAAACTGTGCTTCTCCCTTCAGAGCAGAGCTGATCAGTCTCAGTTCTTCTAGCAGATTATAGATGGGAAAGCAACACTTGTTAGTTGGGTTGGACCCATCCATCCATAAATATTCCCAAATAAATATGTTAGCATCACCTAAGGAAAATAGAACTGGCTATTTAGAAACTGAAAATGGCTTCAAAGTAGACAACCAACAGCCGCCCATGTTTATATATCACGTAAGTTAGTTAGCCAAAGTTGACAGGGCCTGATTCACTTCCTCTCTAATTCTAAAAGGATTTTTCCTGCTAGACAAAGCCTTGAATACTTGAATCTAATCCAACATATGCGCTGGTCTCAGGCTATATTTTGTTCCTGCTGTATCTTAGTTGTGTGGGGTAGAAAGGTTTATAGAGAATCTCCTAGAGAAAAATTAAGAACATGGGTTGTAGTCAGGGAATTAGAGATGCAACTGAGAATTAGAAGCCAGAAAACGCTGTGTTTCAGTTTTATATGTCACCTTTTCTCACATATGGCAGGCTGGTGACACTCAACAGAGATGCTTTCCCACTGATACAGAATCCCTAAGGAAACTGTTGACTTTGATGTGATTCAGAGGTTGTGACATTCACCAACATGGTTTTAAAAAATGTTCACAACCTTTGGGTGGGTCAGTGTGGAGACAAACACAGATGGTTCTTGGTAGAAAAAACATTTTCCATGTTAGACTTAACCATGAAACATGGGCTATATAGCTTTGTGTTTAGCACTACACTTGACATGCATAATTGCAGTTGGAATGGATGTAAGTCAGACTTCCCTCATATATATATATATATATATATATATATATATATATATATATATATATATCAGCCCTTTTACAGAGTGAGTTCCAGGACAGCCAGGGCTACACAGAAACCCTATCTAGAAAAAAAAAAAAAACGCCCCATCACCATTAGCTAAAATTTTTATCTTTAAATATTTTTAAGCATGTGTAAAAGTTACATATGAATCACAAAGAACTTGCAAGTTTTTGGACCATTTAAAAGTACGTTGCGTACATACTATCCCATCAACCCTGAATAATTTATTGTGTATCTTTTACAAATGGTATCATGAGAAGTGAGAAACTAACACTGGTATATTATCACTATTACCTACTTCATAGTAATTGCCCCAATCATGTGTTTTATAGCAATGTATCTCAAGTTTCTGGGTATGGGAATTAATGCAAAGGTTGGAGAAACGTCTTATTGGGCTCCTAAGTCAATGTCTTTAATTCAGTAGATTGATTCTGGGGTCCAGTATTTATCTTCCTCAGTATATTTTTGGGTAAAACTGAAGGTTTTAGTCCTGAGACTGACTTTGAGACTCAATTTTTTACAGCAAAAAAAAAATTGTCCATAGTTGATAATATTCTGTTTTCCTTGTACCTCACCCTTGGGTATGAGCCAAAGGAAAGACTACACTAACACATTGGGAAGTTGTTTGAGGCTTTCTTTGCAAAGTTTTGTGTCATCCCTAAACATCCCAAGAACTCTTTACCCACTGAGATCCAGAGGAGACTTTCTATTTTGTTCAAATCTAGAGAAACTTTTATAGCCAAGGGTATAGAGACTAAATTAGTCTATAGCCATCTGCAGAGCGTCTACTGTGTGCCACACACTGAGCTAAAGCACTAGGGTTTATGAAGTGAACTGGCCAGATAAGATCTCTTGCCACACAGAGAATACCGTCTGGTGTGTTCTCTGAAACCACCTCAAATTTTCATATTTTTCTGAGGTTTCTCCTTGGCATACTCTTAGTCAGCGTGTCAAGCAAACTTGGTTGTAGTTTGGACCACATGATCCTCAGAAAATGGGATGAGAGATCTGATACAGAGGACACATGAAAGCTGGGTCCTGAGAACTGGATACTTCAATACTCTAAGAAAACCCAGAGGCCCACTCAGAATGTAAACCCAGAGGCCCAGTCAGAACGTTGGGCATCTGGCATTAAGAGAAGGTATCTTGGAGAAAGTAGTGAACCCTTAGGGGATACGATAGGTGATGGTGAAGAACCATTTTTACTTTCTTACTTTACCAATACCTACTTTGAAGCTGTTTCCATATGCCCTTGAATGTCCACTCATCTTGATTTCCAAGGACACAGAGGGAGCTTAAAGTGATCCCCACATGTCTTTTGGCTATCAGTTTCCCAGAACTAAGATGACACAGAAGAGAAACAGCACATCCTTAAACATACTCACAGAGGAAAGATTTGACGGCCCTGATTCTCCTTAGGTCTGGCCCTTACTTCTTCAGGTTTGTTGTGTCTAAGGGCTTGAATGATAATTTAGATGTATCTAGAGATGGGAAGAGGGTCTCTTGACTCCATGTTTCTTCTGTTTGTTGAGGCCTTCATGAGGCTGGGACTTTCCCAACATCCCTCTAATCCACAAGGATCTTGTAGTCATAGGGTTCTTAGTTGCAAGAGTCAGAAATGCCACTTAAAAGAGGTAAGACCCACAATGATCACTGAAATGCTGTCCTCCCATTTAATGAAACCAAACACCTTACACTCCCTATAGATAATACAATACACAGTTCTACAGGCTCTGCTTCAAATGTTCATGCTGGGCAGTGCGTTCCACAGCTCATAGGAGCTGGTAGATTACTTAATTTTAGGGGACTACTCCCTGTTCTGGGATCTCAGGGCATGGTTTGGTATAATTTCACGGTTCTATAAATAAGACCAATGTAAGTAATAGCCAGAAAGGCTGGAAATATAGGCTAAGAAGACTGAGAGTTGAGAAGTCCCTACTGGCATTAAACCAATAATCGGTTTGAGTCCACATTGCAGTGATTTTTTTACTCTTGAGTATTGTGTAGCTTTGTGATTTAAAGTCCACTGTCTCAAAAGCATTGCCACAATTCTAAGGGCTCTTTCAGGGTTCAAAGGACATGTCACAATAGCCTATCTAGAAGACTCTGTTACTGCTGCTGCTTCCCACTATTCCTTACACCATTTTTGTTGAGGCCTCATGCAAGCAAGAGGAAAGACATTATTCCAGAGCATGACAGTAGATTCTCCTGAAATAAACACAGCACTCCTGTGCATACACAAAACAAAGCAAAAAAAAAAAAAGTTAATTAAACAAGACACCAGGTACCTTGAAATTCTCTCTCTTCCTTATGTTCCTGGAGGATTCCACATCATTCCTGCTTGATGAATATGAAGGGATGAGAAGGCATTTGTAGGTATACCTCAAGCTTCCTTCCATGTGATTGCCTCTTTCACAGTAGTTCCAACATGCAGACATACAGATGAGGATACATCCAAATTCTTTCAAGATTAGCCAAACATAGGCGCCCTGTGTTCTTTGGATTTCAAAGCTAATGAGTTAAGTTGGGACATGATTCTGGCAATGTGGTCTCACATACGTGGGTGTCATGTCACCTGGGAGTTTGTCAGCATTGCTAGCTCTAGTGCTTGACCCTGTGCATATTCATGAGGACATGGGTGTAGGCAGCAATTTGTGGTTTATTGACCCTCCAGGCAGGCTGATGGTGACAGATGAAGTATCACCCACTGTGGTGGTTTGAATATGCTTGGCCCATAGGGAGTGGCACTATTAGGAAGCGCAGCCCAGTTGGAGGAAGTATATCACTGAGAGGGTGGGCTTTATCTCCTCCTATGCTCAGGCTCCATTCATAGCATAAGAAAGCTTCCTCCTAGCTGCCTGAGGGGATGTCAGTCGAATCAAGATATATAACTCTCAGCTCCTTCTTCAGCACCATGTCTGACTGCATGCTGCCATGCTTCCTGCTATGATGATAATGGACTAAAACTCTGAAACTACAAGGCAGCCTCAATTAAATATTTACCTTTATTAGAGTTGCCTTAGTTGTGGTGTCTCTTCATAACAACAGAAACCCTAATTAAGATACCCACTACCAATGCTTTCTCTTCCAAAATTGAAAAGTGCTTAGGGTGGGCCTAACACTTCCACTTCCACTTTTTACCTTTGTCTTGTTTTTCCTAAGGAAGGAAGGATCTGGGTAAGGAAAGACAACACTCTGGAAGATGCAGGGCTTTCTGGGTAATGTTAGGACCCTCAGCATGCACTCTTGGTTTTATCTTCTCTATCCTAGTGTGGTGCAAGCACTGCTGCTCTTATCTTGGAAGCTAACTTCCTTTTTAATTGTGCTTATTCTAACTCATTTGCAGTAGGGTTTTTAAAGCGTCCAACCTACCCTTTTACTGAGCAGGAGGACTCTGTCCGCTCATGTTTGAGTGAAGTTCAGCCTTTGAGGAAGCCATCTTTGTTTGAATTCCAGACTGACTTCTTTCTGCCAATTCTGGGGCTTCAAGGACTTTACAGGAGTTCTTACTCAGACCCAAATGCAGGCTATACACTCAGAAGTGATGCTGTTTCTTGAAGTGGGTGGGGCTAGTACTTGCATTTACTTGTAAGCATCATCAATAGTGCTATATGTTGCTTTGTGACCCCAAGGAAACACCACCAGTGGCTTTTAACAAAGGAATGTTCCTGGATATGACCAAGCCGAGAACCCACTTACGAACAAGTAGTTCAAAGCAAAAATAAATTGTTAATTTTTTTATCTCAAAGGGTTTTGGTGTTCAAAAATTAGACATGGTGAGTTCCTCAAGACTGTGTAGCTGAAAATATTTCTCTCATTAAAAATGCAAAACCGTCTGGAGGAAATAGTGCTCCGAGGCTTAGAGCACAAATAAATGCCAAATGGAGGCCATAAACCATGCTTCCTTATACACTTGGCACTGGCTCTAAAGATCTTGAACAAATGTCACTATGCTTTGGAGCCAGAGACTGTCATTTCTCTGGAAGTCACTGATAGCCTGTTACAGTCAAGTAGACATGTCAGGAGCCAGTGAGTCATGACTAGGGTACTAGCAATACCAAAGAAACTGTGAAAACCAGAAACAATCTGAATATTACGAGCACCTGTTTTCCAAAGCTGTTCTTTGGGATTGCCATCCCTGCCAGGCCTGTGTGTGCAGAGGAAACTGGTTTAGAACTTGGGTTATCAACTCTCAGCCAAATGAAAGTGTTCTGAGACAACCTAGGGTAGTGGTTTTCACTCTTCCTAATGCCATGACTCTTTAATACAGGTCCTCATGCTGAACTAACCCCTAACCATAAAATTATTTCGTTGCTACATCATGACTGTAATTTTGCCACTGTTATGAATTGTAAGATAAATATCTGATACGCAGAATGTCTGATATGTGGCCTCCTGAGGGATTGCAACACAAGTTGAGATCCACTGACTGAGGTGAAACTGGTGTTGGATCGGGCTGTGTTTCACACAAATCATTGAGAGAGAACTACAGAATTCTCACGGACTAAATTTTCAGTCCTTCAAGAATGTCTGTCACTGCCAGGTGGTGGTGGTGCACGCCTTTAATCCCAGCACTTGGGAGGCAGAGGCAGGTGGATTTCTGAGTTTGAGGCCAGCCTGGTCTACAGAGTGAGTTCCAGGACAGCCAGGGCTACACAGAGAAACCCTGTTTCGAAAAACCAAAAATAAAACAAACAAGAATGTCTGTCACTGTACAGTTTGGTTGCCATTTCTAAACAAATTACCCCCTTCTCTTTGGGAGATGGGTTGGTTTGTGGGCAAAGGTCACAGCTATAGGTTCTGGGCTTACATAACCAGAGACTCATAAAAAAATCAAAGACTCCTATGTGACCTATCTCCTAATTCAAGTCCAGTTTAAGTTCACAGTAGAAAAAAAGATTCTTAAAAATAGAAGGATCAAGAAATCAACACAAAACTGTCTCACTTCTAAAAAGCCGGCATGGCTGATGTCTGATCTCTGCAAAAGAAACAAAGTCAAAGGGAGAATGTTTTAAGAATCAGTTCTCAGTAATTGACAGCAATGGAAATGAAAGAGTAGACTTTGACTCAAGAGCTTAATGGCATCCCATCCGGCTTCTTTCCATGGTGCATGCATGCGGTTGACTGTATTTCTGACAGGAGATGTACCTACAGGAGTCATGGTTCCCGTCTTGCGTCTGATGACCCATCCTCGCTGAACACCACTGCCGCTGCCTGAACCTGACTGTGAACTGAAGCTAGGATGCCAAACCATCCTAGGGCAACAGCAGAGAGGTACTGGTTTTCGGGACTGGTCTGTGAGCACCAGGTACAGTTTGTAGCTGCTGTGTTTTTCTAGTTAAAATTAAAAATCTGACCTTTGGATACTATTTTCGCACCATAGTTCTCTATTCAGAGGACTAGGGGTTGTCTTCTCTTTGATTAGTGTGTTGTACTCTGGAAGTTACTGCTTTTCACAAACGCTCACCTCCAGCAAGCAGGCTAGCACACTCACAACGATGTTAATAAACACACCTGTGAGAAAGTGAACAAAAGCGCTGGCCACGGCTTTGAGGCTCATTTGAGGCTCGCCCTCTCACTTAATTTCTTGTTCAACTTTTCTTTCAGGAAATACTTTGCTAACCACATCCAGCTTTCTGCTGATTAATATTGTTACTATTTGGTCCTTAGCAGTACTGATACTAACAGCGGAAGTGGCTGGCCTCTGTTAGAAATTCCTGAACCGTGAAAGGACTCCCCGCCACCTTGCCATTTATATATTTAGTGTCTTCAAAAGCTCATTGCCTTCTAATAGAATCAAGGAGCAACCCCCTCCCCCCATTCATTGATTTATTGTCTTCCCTGTAGTCACTCAGTCACTGGGTAAATATATTTAAAAACATGTAACATCCAGAAAGATTTCCAAGGAACTGTTCAAAAGGTCCACCCCTAAAACCATGCTAGAATAATGTTTGCACTTAAATAATGGAGGTTTGTTCTATTGGAGATTAAAAGGCAGAATTAACTTCTCCAGTCCAGTTCAGCACAGAGGTTCATATGAATGATGGGCAGCACGGATATCTGCCGTGCACTTTCTGATGACATCAACTCGACCTCTGTTCCTGCAGCTAAATTGTAAAGATGAATCCTCAACGGTGTTAGAGATGAAGTGCTCACTCATCTGTTATGGTATCTTTAATCTGGAACTGCTTATGGGCTTATGAAATACTGATTCAGACATCCTTTGTAATATATGCTAATAAATATTTAACAAATAAGTCAATGCTATGGGACAGACATTGTACTCAGCTCTGGAGACATAATTCTAAGTAGAATAAATAGTCACTGTGCCTTCACAGGACCCGGAATTCTGTGGGTTGTAAGTAGAACTTTCTTTTTACTTTTACTCACATTAAAAAAAAAAAAAAAGAACCCACAGAATATTTCCTTCTCAAAGAACAGAAAGCCAAGCCATCAGGCAACTATGAAAGTCACTTATAACTTATTTAAATCTTCTCAGTTTGGGATCTCCATGTTGGAGATATTACTTAAGGCTTCCCATGTGGTTTTAGTGTATATAAATGGCAAAAACTAACAGATTTATTATGGCAGATTCACTCATGCATGTGATGTACTTTGATTGTATCCATCCCTGGTACCATTGCTTCTCATCTCTAATCCCCTTTTCCAACCCTTTTCCTTCTTCTTACTAGCCCTTCTGCATCCATGGTTTCTATTTTTTGTTAGATTCCACTTATGAGAGAAAGTACCTGAAACTTGTCTTCTGAAGCTGCCTTATTACTTAACATGGTGATCTCTAATGCTATTCATTTTCTTACAGATAACATGATTTTGTTCTTCTTACTGGCTGACTACTACTCCATTTACAATATGTATTACATTTTCTTTATCCATTGAGGGCGATTTCATGACTACTGTGAATAACACTTGAGTACATATCGGTATGTGGATTTCTCTATTGCAGGTTAGCTTTGATTGTTTGGGGTAGATCTCCATAAATGTTGGAGCAGGATTCTATAATAGTCTTTTCAGTTTGAGGACCTCCACACTGCAATCCACAGTGACTATACTAATTTACATTCTCACCAGCAGCTTCTGCATATCTGTCCTCTCACCCCTAAGCTCTGTCGTCTTGCTAACATGTTGGTTTCCTTGATGTTAATTATTCTGACTTGGGTGAATTGGAATCTCAGTTTAGTTTGGATTCACTTTTCCTTGGTGGCTAAGAATGTTGATATTTGTCCACCTGGGGATTCCATGACAGTATTCAAAAGAAGAAAAAAAAATCCACAAAACAACAACCCTGGTACTTCAACCAAAATGAACAAAACTTTCTCATCCACACTCTTGTACAGTGTAAAGGACACCAGGTTTGAAATTCAGTCCCCTTTACCTCCAACTCTACCCCCTCTTTGTGTACCCCTAAGAGCTCATTGTTTTGAATGTTGTCATCTGTTTTAACTTTCAGGAGCATTCCTGCTGTGTTTCAGCAAAGCTCTTTTTTCTTTCTTTTCTTTTTTTTTTTTTTTTTTTTTTTTTTTTTTGCTACTTGAAGAATCATGTGCCTTTGACCTAAGAAGCTAGACTGAACTTTGGATACACATCAATTTTAAATAACTAAATAGAAAAACAAAACAAAAAATCAGTAAGACTAAAGTTCCTCATTAGACTTGTTTAAAATTTAGATTTTTTTTTTTAAGAATAGCTAACAAAACAGATAGTTGAAAGACATTGATGATAGAGGCCATGGTACAGATAGAGAAACAAAGTGGTTTCATAGAGTAAGAGGTCGGAGATGTCTGCAGGAACTGAGCTGGGTCAGAGGATTCTGAAGGCAAGGCTGTCAATCATGTCATTCCTATCCATAGTCTGCAAGTGGCCATGGTCACTCAGACACAAGTACTTTCAGTGAAAAGAATTCAAGAAATTAACTTTATAAAGATTAGCAATTACATCATTTCACAAGGACCACTTGAATCAACTGTATGGACAGCTCACTCTGCTAGGATTGAACTTACAGTAACTAAGTATAAACATCAATTGAGGTAGAAAATGATCAGTTTCCCTTCAGCAAAATTATCCTATTTAGTCTAATTGTCTGAATATGTTACTGACCTCTCTATGAGATGCTCAGTCACCATAGAGAACTCAACTGAAGCATACTTCTCAATCTTAATTCCCAGAAATGGAAGAGGGGCGAGGTTGACCAGATGCTCTTTGGCATCCTACCATATGCTGAACACACTGTCCATCAATGTTCATCCTATCCTGCTCACAAGGCACCTCTGGGAGTCCTAGATTCCAAGCTGGCATTCTGTCCACAGCTCTGGGGTCAAACCCCTTCACATTCCAAGGGAGGTTTGTGGTTGATGCATTTTCCTCCTACTCTCTACAGATAAAGCATCTCTAAGTGATGAGTTTCAAGGGAGCTCCCATTTCCCTCTGAATTACCCTCTTAAGAGATTTGGTGACAGGACCAAATTCTTACTCTCAGATGGAGATTGCTAAAGTGGGCTGCATACTTTCTTCACCATGACAATCATCCAAAAAGATATAGGAAGATAAATCGGCAATCATTCCCTGTTTCAAATATTCAACATGACATGATACCAGGGTTGCAGAGACTCTGGCTTCTGGCTGATGGTGGGGATGTGTTCTGGGGGTTTAGGAATGCTGAATCCCTAGCCAAGGAGCACAACAATCCAGGAATGTGGTGGCTGTTTTTAGTGGCTCACACATTTAAGCATCAGGCCTGCTTGTCCCTATATCAACTCTGTATCTGCTTTAGTTGCCCAACTCAGGAAAGGATGGAATTCTGTGCATTTCTCTAGGATCAGATTACATTTGGTCTCTTTTTACAACACACTGATAAAGTGTTTCTCCAAGACAAACTGTTAGTTGCTTGCATGCCCAATGATTAAACTTTGATGATGGCAGCTGTTCTATTCATTGTTTTGGTTGTCCAATAGCTATTTATTAAAATCTGTGGACTAAGCGCTAAAGATGAGCTTCTGGAAGCTGGAAGGGGCAGTACAAGGTAGACAAAAGATGCTTACTGTTTAAAACTTCTACAGTTTTTTTTTTAAATTCCACAACACCTTGGAAGATTACCCTGTAAGTGAATTCCACAAAATTGAGATGTTTTTCAAGTGTCCCAGGCTGGGGCCAGCAAGATGGCTCAGCAGGTAAAGGCACTTGTGGCCATGCCTATGACCTAAGTTCAGCCTCCAGAACTTACATGGTAGGAGAGAATTGACTCCTACAAGTTATCCTCTGACCTCCATTCAGTACACATATACATGTACACATACAAATAAATACATGTAACAAAGCAAAACAAAACTATCAAGTACCCCAAACTGTACTTGTTTCAAGAGAGAAGAGAAAGGGAAACAGAGACAGACAGACAGGAGTAAACTTGGGGACCTGAACACCTAATAAGGCCTCATCAGAAATGTGATTAGAAAGTCTTTTCACCCACATGACTCATCTCACTTTTACTGTCTTTAAGCATTTTTCAGCATCTCCATGCACTTGGCTGCCTCTACAGTTCTCAACAGAGTAGGTAGGATCAGCAAAATATAAATCCCACCACCAAGAAAGACATTCTAGTCGGCCCAGCTGGAGCCTGATCTCCATCCCATCTTGGCAGTGATGGCAGGGTTAGGGATTACCGGAATAGCTGCAGATGGGTGGGCTCCTTCTTAGAGAACATGTGGCCATGACCACAGACATCAGTTAGAAAGCATTCCTGTAGACGGGCAGTGGTGGCACACGCCTTTAATCCCAGTACTTGGGAGATAGAGGCAGGTGGATTTCTAAGTTCGAGGCCAGCCTGGTCTACAGAGCAAGTTCCAGGACAGCCAAGGCTACACTGAGAAACCCTGTCTCGAAAACCAAAAACCAAAAAAAAAAAAAAAAAAAAAAAAAAAAAGAAAGAAAAGAAAAAAACATTCCTGTGAGAAAAAAGAAGGCTGGGGATGCACCCTTTTAATGAAATGTCTCATTTAAGTTGGCAATGAGGTCTGGATGGTCAGAGTTCCTTGTCTGAGATTCAATAAAGGACTCAACAAACATCAGAGCCAAGGGTGTGAGGGACCCTGAGCCACCAGGAACAGTGGAAGGAACTGGAACTGCCCCAGAAGAGCAGAACGCATTTCTAGATGTGCCCTTGCTGCTACTTCCTCTATTCCATTGCCTACTGGGCTGTCTCAGATAGAAACAGGATAGGGCAGTGGAAAGGGTGTGATTACTCTGGTGATCTCACTGTTGTGGAAACTGAATTCAAATGTTCACCAAGAGGGTAATTAGATGGCATACATTTAGACATGGGTTAAGGTTGGCTAGTCCTCCATTCCTAGCATCCTGAGCTTCTAAGCTATGTTACTAAGCCTTCTATCATGCTGAATACCTGAGCTGATTAACTTAGAAGGAAGAGGGGCTTAGTTTTGGTTCATTTCCAGAGGTCTCAAGTCACAGGGTCCTGGTTTCATTACTACAGGCTCGTAAAAAGGCAGACTACAGCGCTGTGGTACACCTTGTGGAATAGAAATGCTCAGAAAATATCATCCTGAGTGAGGTAACCCAATCACAAAAGAACACACATGGGATGCACTCACTGATAAATGGATATTAGCCCAAAACCTTGTAATACCCAAGATACAATTCACAGACCACATGAAGCTCATGAAGAAGGAAGACTAAAGTGTGGGTGCTTCGGTCCTTCTTAGAAGGAGTAACAAAATACTCATTGGAGCAAATATGGAGACAAAGTGTGGGACAGAAACTGAAGGAGGGGCCATCCAGAGACTGTTCCACCTGGGTATCCATCCCATGTGCAGTCACCAAAGGCAGATGCTGATGTGGATTCCAGAACGTACAGCTGACAGGAGCCTGATACAGCTGTCTCCTTAGAGAGGAGCCTGATATATACAGAGACGGATGCTCACAGCTAATCATTGAACTGATCATGGGGTTCCAAATGGAGGAGTTAGAGTGAAGACTGAAGGAGCTGAAGGGGTTCGAGGCCCCATGAGGAGAGCAACAATACCAACCAACCAGAGCTCCCAGGGTCTAAACCACCAGCCTGGGAGCACATAGGGAGGGACCCATGACTCCAGCTGTATATGTAGGGGAGGATGGCATTGTCAGGCATAGGTGGGAGAGGAAGCCCTTGGTCCTGTGAAGACTGGATGCTCCAGTGAAATTCGAGGGTGGGGAGGTGGGAGTGGGCGGTTGAGTGGGGGCACATCCTCATAGAAGCAGGAGAAGGGGGAATGGAATAGGGAGTTTCTGGGGGAGGGGAATGAGGAAAGGGGATAACATCCGAAATGTAAATAAGATATCCAATAAAAATTAAAAAAATAAAAAAATACACATTATAAAAAAAGGGGGAAAGAAATGTACAAGGAAAGAGGGTAGGAGAGGAAACTGGCCTGGGTCCTGATATCCTTTGCCAAAGCAAAAGCTCCAGTGATCTGACTTTCTCTAACTAGATTCCATCTCTTGAAGTCTTTCCCCCTCCGAATAGCACCACAGGCTGGTGACCAAGTCTTTAGTACATGGCCTTTAAAGGACATTTAAGATGCAGAGCATAATATCAGTCAAGTCTTATACAGAGCACAGACAAAAGATTCTTTTGACAATGAGCTTTTAGCAGCAAGAGGCAAGGAAGGACCTTAGGCAACACACTGTAGTTCAAAGAGGTTGAAACTTACCTCTATAAACCGAATGTGCCTGTGGAACTTTCAGGAGTAATTCTGAAGACACATTGCGTCACTGTCAAAATGGTAGCAAAATAGGTTTCTCAGCTGCATAATATATTTAATAGGTCAGTAAGCTTTTAAAAGATAATGTTATTTTAAATTGTCAACAGAATTTCCCAAACTGCTCTGTAAGAACTTAATGATGTCACAGAGTACATTGAAACATCACAGGGAAACAACAGTTTGGGAAACATTAGCATATCCTTTGGGATCTTGTATATCTTTTTGAAAACCGAACAAAAACCTATTGAACACTACTCCCACTGCCAATGAAAACTGACTGTGTGCGTGCGCGCGCGCGCGCACACACACACACACACACACACACACACACAAACCCCACAAATTTTGCACATAAATTCTAGGGAGTGGAGGGTTATCACATGTTCATGCATAGATCTGTGTGATTTCCTGAACTCTGGGCAATAACCTTTTACCCTAGATGGTATAAATTCCTACATAATTTTCTCTTCACTTATATATCCCCATAGTATCCACAGGTCTTCTCGCTTGGATTGCTTGGGTACCTAGTTTTCTCTATGTGCAATAGTTGGAATATAAAATGAATATTTTGTTCCCAGCTGGTGATGCCCTTTTGCTAAGTTTTGAAGCCTTTGGGAAGGAGTGGCATAGCTAGAGGAAATGTGTCACGGGGCTACTGGTCTTGAGGCTGCTAGTTCTCTCTTTGCTTCCTGATTCCTCTGGCTATGGGCAATCTTCCACTAGCATACTTTCTCTACCAGGACGGACTGTATCCCCTCAGGCCATGTGCAAACTAAATCCTCCTCTAGGCTCCTTCTTCCAAGTGTTTTATCATAGCAATAAGAAAGTGATTAATCCACAAAATGTATTCCCTCAAGCCACCTTTCCATGATCCCTACCTGAAAGAAGAATCCTTATGCCTTGGGACATCTTCCAGATTATCTTCTCTCAGCTGAATTGCACCAGAAGCCTTATTTAACTTGGTTCATAAAGGTATACTTGAAACTATTCCATTTTACTCTTAAGAGAAATTCAATGTTTTTTTCTTTTCTTTCTTTATTTTATTTTATTTTATTTTATTTTATTTTATTTTATTTTATTTTATTTTGGTTTTCCAAGACAGGGTTTCTCTGTGTAGCCCTGGCTGTCCTGGAACTCACTCTGTAGACCAGGCTGGCCTCGAACTCAGAAATCCGCCTGTCTCTGCCTCCCAAGTGCTGGGATTAAAGGCGTGCGCCACCACCGCCCGGCCAATGTTTTTCTTCTAACATAAAAAGAATCCAAAGAGGACCTAGGACCCTCATCCTGTACGGAGCATCTATGAAGCCTCTGTAGGTCCATGCAGGAACCACATCTGTAAGCTGTCTCAGTAAGTCAGGTTCAGTGCCCGCTCCCCATGCCACCTCTCTCAAGGCACAGGCCCAGCTCAGATCCTCATCCATACCTACACCATCTTGCCTCACAGTACTACCCTCCAGGCCCAGAAAGGAGTCACATCCACGAGTGCTCTTGGCCCAGGCCCACCTGTGATCCCCATCTACATGCTTTCTTGCTGAGTCTGACCCAGTTGAGCGTGGTCTATGACGTTCTCCAGGACCAGGACCAGCCAGAAGCCACATTGAAGTTTTGCCTTGTCCCTTGCTCCATGCTGCCTTTTTATAGCCCAGCTGGAAGCCATACTAGAGGACTTCCTTAGATTTCACCCAAGCAATCTCATGTAACCCTTAAGATTCCTGCATTACATCATTTATCAATAAATTCGAATCATCCCAGTCTCTCCAATTAATAATCAACACTGACATCTGAAACTTGCTCACTCTCCTACCTGACCTGAAATCAACAGGCTCAGTCAAGAGCAAAAGCAGAACTAAACTTCCGCTCAACACAGGAGGCTACGATCTCATGTCAGACATAGTCAGTGAATGGAATACACATGCCTAGAACCCATAGCAAATCCACAAACAACATGGAAGATCCACTCCCAAAGGCTGCCCATCTTAGAAACAAATGTTCTCCAGTGGGGATTACCTTGATGAAATTCAGAACACAAAATTTAAAAGAACAATTATCAACATGATCAAAAAATTGAAGAAACTTAAAGAGGATACAAGCAAATACTTGAATGAATGAAAATGAGTTTTAAAAAATAAGATCAGAAATAAATTCTTCACTGAAGTACTAGAAAACACAAATGAGTAGCTGAATGAAATAACAAAGACAATGCGGGATTTGAAAACAGAAAGCAATAAGAAGATAGAAATATTAAAGAAAACAAGTTGAAATGGAGTTAGAAATAAAAATTTCAAAGACTCAATCAGAAAACTCAAGGAAAGCCTTACCAATGAAATAGATCAAGTAGAGGACAGAAAGTTAGGACTCAAAGATAAAGCAGAACAATCGGACCAGTCAATGAAAGGAAATGATGAATGTGTAAAAACACATAAAAGAGACATGCAAGAACTGTGAGATACCATCTATGAGTACCCCAAATCTGAGTTATAGGACAAAAGGAGAAGAATACCAGGTCAGTGGCATAGACCTGATCTTCAAGAGGATTGCAAAAGAAAGTCTCCCCAAATTAAGGAAAGATAGCTCTATACAGACATAAGAAACACACAAAATCTCAAGTTAGACAGGACCAGAAAAGAAATTCTTCACAATGTATCACAGTTAAAACACTAAACATACAGAATTTAAAAAGGACATTGAAAGCTCTAAAAGAGATACCACAAATCACATCTAAAGGAAAACCCATCAGAATAACAGCTGACTTCTCAATGGAAAATTTAAAAGCCACAAGAGCCCAAAGCAATGTACTTTAACTTCTAAAAGACCACAGATGTGAACCTAGACTACTATACCCAGCAAAATTATCTGTCATAGTTGCAAGAAAGAAAGACTTTCCATGACATAAATAAGCTAAAATTACTGGTCTTCACCAAATCAGTCCTACAAAGAATATAAGAAGCAATACTTAGAACTAAAGAGAGAAATGAGTATAGCCAAGAGGCTACAGAAAAGAAAAAAAGATAAAATTACTGAAACATAGAATAAGATTAAGAACACAAGCAGAAACAAAATGATAGCAATCAAAACACTCCTTTGGGTAATAACTTTACATATCAATGATCTCAACACCTCACTCAAAGGTACAAGTAAGTGTAGCTCTCATGCCTCATCACAGAAGCTCCCTTTTTGCAGCTACTACAGAGATCTACAACTGGTCAAAAGGCAGAAAGTAAATGGTCCAGCCCTATTTGATACATCTATAATGCAACCCCTATACTGAAAGGCTCAGGTAATGTTGTAGGAGAGGAGGCAGAAACATTGTAGTCTCCACTGGATGGCATCTTCTAAACCTGATACCATTTGACAGGACATCAAAGACTGGGGAGATCTCACAGGGCCCCATCCCCAGATGAAGAGGCACAGGCTATCAAAACATTCTGAGAAAGAGAAAAAACATTTTCTCTAAGGACAAGTCAGCTGGTAGGTTATTCAACCCCAAGTGGTCAGCCCTAAACACATGTCCAAAAGCAACTCAGATGGATGGATACACACATACATGCATACACACACACACACACACACACGCACACACATGCACACATTGTGGAAGAAGAGGTCATGAATCAGAGAAAGGGTAGTTAGTGGGGACATGGGAGGATTTGGAGAGGGAAGAGATGGCACAAAAGTAACATAAATAAAGTTTTCATATACAAAATTCTAAAAAAAAAAAAAATCAAGTTAAAAAAAGAAAATTCCAAGGAACAGAATGTATTCTTCCACTATGCAGATGTTCAGGAAATATCACTAATGATAAAAACATGATCTGAGGAGAAGAAAACCCTTTCCATTAAAAAACAAAAGATGTTTCATGAGCCTAGTATTGCTGTCACCACGAAAATAAAATATTCAGGGCCAGATAAAAGATAAGTGAGTGAAAAGGAATGAGCTAGAGGTTCAGGTGAAGTGAGTTCTCTAACTCAGGGAGGGCTGTAAAAAACAATACACAGCACAAGTGATCATTCCTGACCCACCCCAGGCTTACAAAAAGGCAGTTTTAAACCAAGCACCACCATGGGCCAAGTCCTGTGCCTGCATGTGGAAGCCAGAGAACCCTTCTACATCTGTCATTAATTTCATAGCTGAAGTTTATGGATATCCTGGTTGAAAAACAAATAGTTTGTATCAATGGGAATGATTCTGTTTTTATTTTTATCAAAGTTGGGGCATGTTAATAATTCTTTCTTGGGGTAACAGTTGTTTGCACATTATGTGCACATGTCCGGGGCTTCCCTTTTAAGGACTTCCGATGGGGTGGGAAATTCTCCTTGGCCTCCTCAGAGTCAGCTTCTTTCCGTTTGTATGAGAAGAAAGTAGTCATTTGAAGTCTATGGAGAGATGTGCGTTTGACGAACAGATGTCTCCACTGGAGTAAGCACAGAGTGTTTCAGCCCCTTCTCAACACAAAGGCCTTCTCATGACAAAAGGAAGACCAAGCAGCTCAGGGATAAATAAAGCAATTTCTATTCCACAAACATCTGGCTGAAGGCAGCCAGGAAGGTAGGACTAAGTAAGCCCACAATACTTTATTATCATGTGTTTTTCTTCTTTACCTCTTTCCCACTCTCTCGGCAGCCATCCTCAACTTTAATTCAGACTGCTAAACGCCCAACCTCCAGCTTCAAGGAGGAGGTTGTGCTGGGAAAGGGATGAACTCTGTGAGCTGGAGATGAACACGAAGTCCCACTCACAGTGATACCAAGTGCTACTGTTTACCATTTATTGTGTTCTCACTTTGGATGCAGAGGAGGCTCATGAGCATCTCTGGTCAGTAAGGACAGCCAATAATTGTGCTATCCAAGAGACAAGCAATTCAGTTTGCAAAATCGAAAGCGTAAAATAGAGTGAGTGGCAGAGACTGGTAAAAGATAGAGAGATGGCTAATTCAGATGGGTAGTGTGCAGAGGGAATGTGGAGATGAAGACAGGGATGCTGAAGTAAAGTTTGCTTTCCAGAATACACTGTTCCCAGCAAGGACACTGCAAGACCCAAGGCCCCGAACTGTGAAAAAGTTTGATCTGTTCAAACAATAGGATGCCTCCCCAAGTATCTAGTGCATAGTCAACCAGAGAAAATGAATTGGGGTGGTTTACAATCATAGGCAAAAAGGCAATGAAGCAAGAAATGCTGTCAAACAGATAGGTCAGTCTGTTAGCTAGGTAGACAGAACAGTTAGCCAAAAAGCAGTCCAGTTTTTACTTCTGTTGCTTGGAAATGATGTAAACCTATAGTAGCAGGGTCCTAAGCAAACACCGCACACTCCCCTGCCTCCACCAGCAGGTTCTGTCTTCCCTTGCATGGCTGTTGTGCAGATAATCCCCTACAAGAGTAAATCCCATTCATCGCTTTCTCTTTTACATTGTGCAACTCTGGTGTTCTGTATGATCCGATTAGTGAAGAGAAGCCAGCGCAGACCTTAAAAACCAACTTTTTCACCAATGCTGTGCAGAACTGTATTATTTTTAGGTATAGTTGGCAGAAAAGTAAATCCTCATGTATTATCTATGAAGAGATGCAGACCTTGGAGAATTTAAGTTTTATGATCTTCTAATTATTTGTCAATAGATTCACTCATTTTTCCCAAAAGGGAATAATAAAATAGTAGATTCTGACAACTCCCGTGACTTTGTATTGTTATTTATATCACCCACACATCTGTGCCTGTGAGCATATGAGCACATATACATACACTCTGATTCACGCCCCTTTTATATGGTGGCATCAAATAATTGAAGTAGCCACATATGTTTGTAACTGTACAACTTGATTATACTCAAAACATAAATGAGCATTTGCTTTATCTCTTAAACATTTACCAAGGCTCTGTTTGTAATCAGTGTCTTTGAAGATCTCTTTTGAGACTGTAGGTAATTTATCAATGGAGTGAAGAAGTGTTTGGTGGGTTTAGAAGGCTATCTGGACACCAGCCATTGAAAGATTGAGCCACCAACTGATCATCTTTTGCCAGTGTTTGATCAACCAATCCCTTAGATACCAGCTTTGGAATTGCCAACTTGCTGTTGAAGGCCTCTAATTAGCATCTGGTAATATTTCTTGAGATAATTAAGTTTACAGCTAATTGGCCCTTCATTCATTTTTAAACAAATGGATAGATTTCTCAGTTACCAAGTTTCCTTGCAGAATTACTCTTTTTAATGTCCTACCACAAAGTTTCTTTAATAATAGTTTTAATAAGCTGTTTACCAAATTTATTATATCAGAAACGGGAGAGTTTAAAAAACTTTGTTAGTAATAAATAACTTACACATTAATGGTTTAATCTAAACAGAGACAAGCAAAAACAAACCAAAGACTCTGGCCACAGGCAGGACACTCTGGAGCTGCCTATATAAAAGACCGCCTGGACACTACTGGTTCAGCCTCAGTTAACACACATCTGGAAACCCAGAGAGCCAGTTGCCATGTGTCTTTCCAACTGAAAAAGGCAAAAGACAACTGGCTACCATATGCTTTACACAAAGAAATTGTAAACAGGTTACTCAATATGGACCACATATATAGGATGTACACATGAATGCCCCAGAAACAAATTTGGCTTGAAGTCTCCTTGAGCTATAAAGTTTTGGGCACCACAGTCTCTCCATATGTCCAGTACACAATGAAACAGATAACAGCTTTTGCCCTGAAGACAGGCTGTTTTATACAAAGAATGAGACTGGGCAGAAGGCAGCCTGGCCATTCAATGAGTTCCTAACAGTTATATATATCTGCAACACACAAACAAATACATACATACACACACACACACACACACACACACATACACACAGTGTGTATATATACATTAACATTTTTAAAGAAGTATAATTATATATGTCATGGTACATAAAAATAAACACACAATACAGTGATATCAAGAAATCTCTAAGGTCTTTCTTAAACCAACAAAGAAACATTCTCTTTATGGAAACTACTCTGGCTGAGGCTTCCTAAGATAGAGCCTAGAGTTGCCTGATGCTTAGGGGGTTGTGGGAGGAGAACTCTAAGAGTGAGAAAGCAGAGTTCAGCCTGCTGTCATTGACATCAGGGAGGAAAGTTGGGAGAAAGTTTCCATGTTGCCTCTGTTAGTTCAGTATAAGGAAACTGAGACGCAGGCAGAAGCTTCCAACAGGAATAAAAAGCATCACTTATTTAACAGTAGTGTGCCTTTCATATTCCCAAAGTTCAGGCAGTGTAACAGTCCAGAGATGAGAAGGGACCCAGGGTACAACAGAAGCGTGTTCCAGTTTACACATGTGTACATCTGTCTGCTCTCCCAATTATCCATGTTCAGTGTTAACTGAAGCCCTACAAGATATAAGTATTTTACCAAGAAGAGAGAAAATTGTTTTGAACAAGAATTTTGCTATTAAATTAGAAGATGGATAAATAATAATAATTCTTAGTTACAAAACAAATGTGACACTATAAGGCACAAGAAGAACATTATAAAGAACTCCGACAGGAGAGATGCCCTCCAGCTTAGGGATAGAAGATGACAGAAGATGACTTTATGGAGACCTCATTGTTTAAATAAACCTTGTGAACTTGATTTAAAACATACATATACACGGTGGTCTGAGTAAGAATGGGTTTCATAGGAGCATATATGTGAATGTTTAGTCACAGGTGAGTGGCACTATTTAGGAAGGATTAAGAGGTGTGGCCTTGCTGATTTGGAGGTAGGCTTTGAGAGTTCAGATGCCCGTGCCAAGTCCAGTCTTTCTCCTGGCCTAAAGATCAGGATGTAGCTCCTGGCTACTCTCTAGCACCTCACCTGTCTGCCCACCACTCTCCCTGGCATGATGATAATGGACTAAGCTTCTGAAACTGTAAGGAAACCCCAATTAAATGCTTTCTTTTATGAGTTGCCTTGCCCATGGTGTCTCCTCACAGCAATAGAACAGTACAGCCTGACTGGATCATAAGGCCATGAAGAAAGGAAAAGGGAAACAAACCTGAAAACGTTTCTCGAATCACCAGTTACTGAGAGTTCTTGAATGACAACAACAGAAAGGATAAATACCAATCTCCTACCAGCACCAGCTCCTATCCACCATAAGTAGATACCACTAACAGTGAATTTGGCCTTGTGAAGGAAACAAACACGGAGATAAATGCTCTAATCGGCCATCAAATTCAGACAAGTTCTTAATCATGTTAGATTCACAGCCATGATGACAGGTTTACCCCTAAACACAGCAATGTCTTTCAACACCCAAGGACCTGGCTCTAGGATTTGGGGGCACACAGGCTGCTGGGCGTGACACAAATTCTCAAGCAATGTCACACAAAACAGATATGTTGTTTCAGACTTGGCATTAATCTTTAAGTCTCTGAGAAGTCAATCAACATCTTTCAGCACAACTTGAAGCGTGTGATCTGTATATCAACTGAGAGGAGCTTGATGAGGTACAGAGTGGCTGTTAGTGCTCCCTGCACACCAGCCAATGGAAAGGCAAACCAGGAGGTGACAGTCTTCAAGTCTGCCTGTGTTTGGTTAACTGACTCCCTACATATTAGTTGTGCGAGAGCTATGAAGGCCTCTGATAAGCAACTGTTAAGGTTTAGAACATGTGGTTGCTAGGGAGAAGAGCCCTTCCCAATGTAGACTTTACTCCCCTTTTAGACTTTCTTTGTCCTTCACAATGTCTTCACAGCTCTTGCCTAATTTCTAGACTACAGTCACTGGAGGAAAAGTGTTTAAATAATCAACTGTTGGTAACTCTTGATAACTCTTGATGGGTGATCTCTTATACCCCTCAAATCCATTATTGCTCAAATTTTTTTTTTTTTTTTTGGTTTGGTTTGGTTTGGTTTTTCAAGACAGGGTTTCTCTGTGTAGCCCTGGCTGTCCTGGAACTTACTCTGTAGACCAGGCTAGCCTCGAACTCTTGAACTCAGAAATCCACCTGCCTCTGCCTCCCAAGTGCTGGGATTAAAGGCGTGCGCCACCACCGCCCGGCTATTGCTCAGATATTTTAATAAAATGTCACTATATTTGTATATAACCTACAATATCTCCCCACAGACTTTGTCATCTCCATATTACTTATAATATCTAATAAAATGCAAAAGTGATTTAAATTGTAATTAGACTATTACTTAGGGAATAGTGAGGTTTTTTTTCCATAAAAGTGTACATGTTCAGTACACACACGTCTTTTTTTCTAAATATTTTCAATGCATGGATAGTTGGCTCTACAGTTGACTGAGTTGGAAGATACCAAGGACCAGCACACTTTAATTTGATCTCATCCTCTAAGGATTGTTTTCCTTTTGCCCAGTCAGCTCAGCCTCCCTGCTCTTTCTAACCAAGGCTGTACTGTCTCCTATCATCCATGCTAATATTGCCATTCAAAACGAACTTCAGAGTCCTGCTTATTATTCGTGGGCTTCTATGCAACCAGTGCACTCATGATACAGCAGTTGTTGAATCCCTTCTTACCACACATGTCATTCACATGTGATGAGTATAGTGTCTCACATAGGTAACTGTTATTAAGATTTAAACTGGCAGCACCCGATCTGGCTAGTTGTTAGCGGTGCCATTCCCGACTAGGCTAGGCCTGAGGCCATGAGCAGCGGCTGCGTGTTCTTGCTGCTGCAGCAACTCAGGCCATCTCAGGTGGGCCAGAAGCACCAGCCCTGCACCCATGAGGTGCCAGTGTGGGAGATCTACCACGCTATCTCTACAAGGCTGGGCTGAGCCCAGACTATCTCGGCATCCACGAGGTACCCAGTAGAAATGATACTCTACTTCTTAATGATTAACCAAAGGCTTTATGTATTTGGTAATGCTCAATTAACATAATGCCCACACAATTGGAGGTGTTACCCAAATAACTAACCTAGATATAAGTTGTTACCTAGGACTGCTACCTCTCTCTCCTTGCTCCTCCTCTTCTTTCTCCTCTTCCTCTCCTCTCCTCCCACATTGGCTCCTCCCAGATTACCGAGTTTTATTGTAAAATGTGTGTGTGTGTGGGGGGAGGGATATTCCACTACAGGTAATCTTGTTGGCTATTTGAGCTTCAGTCATGATTCATTTTGCTCTCAGTTAACTACCAGAATTTACGGTAATGGTGAGCATGGTCTAGTGTTGATATGAATAAGAACAGAAAGAAAAAGATCTGGAAAAGCCTAAGACACAATACAGAGACTGGGAGGGTGTTTGTTGAATAAATATTTTCTTGCATCTGCATTTTTTAAATTTGTTATGTGAACCACATGGAAAAAAAGTAGCTCATACCAAGAATTATAGATTCACAAATTCACCCTGAGTTACCAAATCCTAGGGAAGAAATAGAATACAAAAAAAATTGAAATTAAATTATCTAGTATAATTTAGTAGAGGTATGATCAGTTGATAGACAGCCTCTGTGTCATTGATGAAAATGGCCCTCATAGACTCATAGGGCGTAGCATTATTGAAGGCGTGGCCTTGTTGGAGTAGGTATTTCCCTGTTGGAGGAAGAGTTGAAGAAGAATGGGCTTTGAGGGTTCAGAGCTGAAGCCAGGCTTTGTCACTCTCTCTTCCTGTTGCTTGCCCATCATGATACAAAACTCTCAGCTCCTTCTCCAGCACCATGTCTGCCTGCATACCACCATGCTTCCCGTCATGATTATAATGGACTGAACCTCTGAACTGTAAGCCAGCCCCAATTAAATGTTTTCCTTTATAAGGGTTGCTGTGGTCATTGTGTCTCTTCACAGCAATGAAACTCTAACTAAGCCACTCTATATGTTAGTCAGGGTTCTCTAAAGTCACAGAACTTATGGAATGTCTCTATATATTAAGGGAATTTATTGTGATGGCTTAGAGCCTGTAGTTTAACCAACCCAATGAGCAACTATGGATGGGAAGTCCAAGAATCTAACAGTTTATCAGTCCAATGAGGTTAGTTGTTTGAGCTCGTCTTCTGTAGAAGTAGGCTCCAACAGATGTGCTGGCAAGTAAGTGCAAGCAGTGGAGAAAGAGAGTGTCTTCCTTCTTCCAATGTCCCTACGTAGGCCTCCAGCAAAAGGTGTGGCCCAGATTAGATCTGATACTTGCTTTGTCCCAGGTTGACCTTGAGCTCAGAGATCTCCTTGCCTGAGTCTCCTGGGATTAAAGGCGTGTACTACCTTCCCTGGGCCTAAGCTTTTTATGGTCACTATGCCTCAAGATTTCCATGCCAAGATCCAGGTCAGAAACTTGTGTCTTTCAGCCTCAAGATCTGGATCACAGGTGAGCCCTCCAATTCTGGATTGTAATTCATTCCAGATATAGTCAAGGTGACAACCAGGACTAGCCATTGCACTCCGCATGACACAAAGGGATAAACAGGGGATATTATCTGGGAAATAGGATGCAGCAGACAACAAATGTCTCAGACAATGGGAATGTAATAAACTAATAAACTTTCCCTCCTCCTCCTCCTCTCCCTCCTCTTCTTCCTCCTTCTTCTTCTTCCTCTTCCTCTTTTTCTTCTCCTCCTCCTCCTCCTCTTCCTCCTCCTCCTTCTTCTCTGTCTCTCTCTCTCTCTCTCTCTCTCTCTCTCTCTTTCTCACTCTTCCTTCCCCCTCTACCTCTCCTTCCTGTATTGGAGATTAAATTTTAAGCTTTGAGTATGCTAGGACATCAGTCCTCTATCACTGAGCTGAAACCTCTCTTTTAAAAATAATGTTTGAAACAGGGTCTCACCAAGTTACCCAGGTCATCCTGGATCTTGCTATGTGCCCCAAGCAGAACTGTAATCCTCCTGCCTCTGCTTCCTGAGTACCTGGTATTACAGGTATACAACACTACATCTAGATCCCTTCTACATTATTTATGCCTTTGGATCACCACACCATAGTTATCAGACTATTCACCTAGAAACGCAGAAGACAGAGTGACAGACTGAAATCTGATGTTCCTATGATTTATCTTCAAGGAGTTAAGCCTTCATATTCTCTCATAGTAACTCCATGCTTGATCAGATAATGTGTTTTGATGACACAGTGAGTCTTATTCACACAAAATGTATCTTTTTGCCACTAGCCACCACATGAAAAGGAAACCGTAGCCACCATGTGGAGAGGCCACTGTGGAGAAGATGTAAGAACCTCGACTTAAAGGCCCACTTGAGCTTCCAGTTAGAGACCAGTAGGAACTGCCACCATGAGAAAAAGGCCATGCTGGATCTTTTGGCTGTTGCAAGGTCCCTGACTGCTGCACCCTGTGAAATGGAACTGCCTATATCAAGTTCATAAGTAAAAATCATTGTTATTTAGTCTAGGTCAACTAAGTATTGAAATACAATTATGGACTAAAAGCAAGAATCTGTATGGTACTAAATGAGCTTGAAACAAGCTTCATACCCTGCCAGCAATTTGTGTCTTGAAAAATCAGAGAGCCTGGTCCAGCTGTGCACCAGAATTACCTTCAGAGTCTCTTCAAAGGGCACATAACTAGGTTCATTATACAAAAAAAAAAAAATCCTGCAACCCCAAACAGTAGAATCCTACAGCTTCTTGGGACAAACTTCCACTAGCCCCAACATTGGAATTTCCAGAAGAGTCCATCCTGCTACAATTGTTTTGAAGAGGGTAGTATCACATATGACTTAAATTCACCTTCCACAGAGAATAGCATATCACCAAGTACCTGTTGCAATTACTCTGTGGTGAAGCAATGCTATACTCAGGGACTCCATAAGACAATTGCAATGATGCTGGAAGAGGCTTCCAAATTAGGGAAGAGATTCAACTCTGTAGTCTTTAATCACTAAACTATTCTCAAGAGCAAGCTGAGCGCATGAACTTCAATAAGGAGTTAAAAGAACCGGTCATTCAATGAACAGACAAGAAGAAATGCGTCATGGGAGTGTGCTGTGGTGCCAGCTGCCGACTCCATCCACTCCAGCTTCTCTCTGGTCAGAGGAGAGCGGGAGATTGTGTGACTGTATATACAAGGCTGGGCGAGGAGGAGGTGGGTCAGAGGAAGCAGGAGGTGGGGTGGCCCGTTTCCCTCATCTGCTCAACATAAGCCTATGAGGAAACATGCTGACTCTTTTAATGATATCAATGAAAGACAAACATCAGGGGACCAGGCACTGAGGCCTGGGGTCCAGCTGAGCTCTCCAACAGGGAGATTCTCCCCCAACTGCCAGCCTTGCAGAACGCAGGCATGTGTTTATTAAGAGAAGGGCTTTTTATGTGTAATGGAGGCAGTGGGATGAGCAAGAAATCTCCAGCAGGAAGGTCAATGTCAGGAGAAAGACCCCCTCCCAAGGGTAAGAACTTCACGCAGGGTCATACCAGCGAACTTGGGTTTAGCTTTATGAAGAGAAATAAAGAGTTTCCTTAAAAAGAAAAATTGATTAATATATCTGAAAACCTGGAAAAAAAGTACAGGGTGCTTCTTTTGTGGTCCCTGTTTGGACATATGTTACCCAAATCTCTGTGGTACAGTGAATGAAAATAGCCAATGGGGCAGTAAATATGTATGGACAGTTTATTGGCACATTAAAGGAAATATCTAAGTGTATTCTGGCCCCAGGCATGCCTGGATCCAGGTGCTCATACAATTTTTTGTGCTTTGCTTTGCCTTTCCTTTCCTGGCTACATTCTCAAGAATGGTGGCAAAATAGATGTCAGAACCTCCAGGCTATCCTCTAACACCCTTAACAGAAAGTTTTTTTCACCTGTTTTTGAGATCTGTGTCTTCCTTACTCTGACTGAGCCCACCTCTGAGCCAATGATTAGTATAGTCCAATGTAATCTACTGGGTTCTTGTATTTGTTACTTTTATGTTGCTGTGATAAAAACCCCAGGGCCGAGGGGACTTACAGAAGAAAGTGTCCTATAGTCCCAGGCTGTTTGAGTTCATATGGTAGGGATAGCGAGGCAGCATGTGGCAGGCATGGCACCAGGATCAAGAAGCTAAAAGCTCAAACCTTAAACAGCAAGTACAACACAGAACGAACTTGAAGTGATGAGAGGATTTTAACTCTGAAAGCCCATACCCAGTGAGTGACATACTTCCTCCAAAGCTACACTTCCTAAACCTCCCCAACTCTGACCAACTCAGAGGAGGTGTTCAAATATGGCAGCCTCTGGGGACATTCTTGTTCAAATCATGAAGGTGTCCAACCTTAGAGCATGAAGAATAGTCAGTGCCACCCAAAATATATAGTCTGACAATAGAAAAGGGGCCATTTCCCATGGAGAGTCAAGGTATATGGAGTTTTCACAGGGGAATAACAAATACTACACAAGTAAATCTTCTTCAACCTAGAGCTGAGCTACAGGGAGAAGTACTCTCATTTGTGAAGCCGCACTGAGGCAGTGACTGGGAGGGCTTTGCTTGTTTAATGGAGCCCACAGGGACCAGCTCCGTAGTAGAAGGCTCAGGCCTCCAACAACATCCGCCAATCCTCCTTATAACTGGCTGAGTCCCAGTGGTCAGTCAACCTCAGCCTCAACAACCCACAACAGAGCAGCTCCATTTGTTTCTTCAAACCAGTCAGTCAAACTCAAAAGACGTTTGGTCTTAGCTCATCCACCGGCTTGTTGCAATGTGCCCAGGAAGTTAAACCATGGTTTGACCCTTCAGCCTTTCCTCAAGCGAATAAGAGAAAAGATTGAAATTTCATGATCTCCAGAAGACATCTACTTTGTTGACAAGCATTTCTTGTTTGTTTTTGTTTTGTTTTGTTTTGTTTTGTTTTTCAAGACAGGGTTTCTCTGTGTAGCCCTGGCTGTCCTGGAACTCACTCTGTAGACCAGGCTGGCCTCGAACTCAGAAATCCGCCTGCCTCTGCCTCCCAAGTGCTGGGATTAAAGGCGTGCGCCACCACCACCCAGTGACAAGCATTTCAAATCCACGCTCATCTCTCTAACGAGACTCCTGCCATGGTCCAAGTCACTGTGCATACCAGTTTTTTTGTTTGTTTGTTTGTTTGTTTTGTTTTGTTTAAAAAAGGGAGAACTCAAATTCTATTGACTTCACTGGATTCTCTTCAGGTCTGTGAAGTGTATGCAACCACCAAGTTATTTTTTTAAAATAATGTGCTACAAATCTTCCCTCCACTAAAAATAGTTTGAGGGAGGGTGTTGTCCAGACATAGGACAAACTACTTAAGCTAGAATAATTTGATTTTTCCTTTTGCTAATATGATAAAATATTTGGCACTATAAAGAATAAAGTCTTCCAATTCTCAGCCTAGTGTCTAGGGATTTAATCAAGCTAGCATCTTGTTCCCTCACTGCATCTTAGTGTATCTAGTTGAAGCAGGAGGAAACCTATCCCTTCCCCATTCTTTCTCCCCATTCTCCTCCATGTTGCTCTAACTCCCATCCCCAGTCTGCAGCTAGCTAGACAAATATTACATGATGGTTGTTTTTTAGTATATTACCTTGAATGCATGAAAGGATGTGTGATTTAAGGCAGAATAAAAAAGAAGGAGCCCTGAGGGAAAATAGAACCTGTCTACAAACTCATGTCCTCCATAGCAGACTGCTGGCAGCATGGTGAAGAAAAAGGCTAAATAAATAAATTAATTAAATGAAAAATCCCTCATTCTTCTGAACCCAGAAATGACATTTTCTTTAGTATCCCTCCCTCCTAAGGCATACACTACAAGTCTGCTTAGAATACAAGTCATGAAGGATGTAGGTATTTCTACTGACTCGGGAAGTCTCTTGAACTATGAGCGAGACAGAGTCACGGCCATCTGAATCTAGTTTCTGTACCTTCACTTTGAGCCTCATTGCCAGTCTGGCTCTTTGTTTAGGTGACCCTTGGCCCTCGGAGTCAATGTTTGTCTTCTAAATGGTATTTCAACACTAACATCTGGTGATGTCCCCCAGCCTGACATTTGTGAAGCAGATGCTTCCAGTGGCCTGGAGTGTGCCTTGTGGGTCAGTGTTTGCAGTAATGCCCTCTGGCATTGATCTCTGTGGTACCTCTCCCCAGGTAAGAAAAGAAATGTACCAGGAAGTGTCTGAGAGAGAACCCCGAGGACCATCTGGAGGTAATCTTGGAATATAAAACATTGAATCCTGTAGAAAGGGATGGCTAGAGGTGGGGCGTAGGGGGGAAAGAGGACACCCTTGGTGTTTTCTTCAGCTGCACGTTGAGTTTTCTGGTGAGCCTATACTTCATCTTGGCTCATTTCTTTACATATGTCTTTTCCTCAGTTCAGGATCTTCATTTCTGAGTATTTGAAGGAACAGAGGGGAATCTGCTGCAAGCTACCATTCCCACTCAGTCAACCCGTCCTCCGCACACTTGTGTGTACACACACACACACACACACACACACACAGAACTCACATGTGCACAAATGCACACTTTATGAATCTGAAGACAGCACCAATGGGCCATGAAATCAAGAGCATAAACTCAGTAGTTTACATCAGGACAATGGTCTCTTTTAAAATTAAACACTTTACCCCAAGACACATGACAAGCTTTCAAAGGGCAGGAAGCCTGATTAATGAGAATTACTAATTTCTTTTAAATGTTTTCTAACATTTGCATTAAGCTCCCCTCATATTACCCACAGCCATATCTATACAATCCCCTCAAACAGGGGCTCATCTCAATCTACTCAGAATTAGGTACAGGCAGTCATGGAGTTCTTTGTAATATTCACCATAAAGATGTATGGATCCCCAATCCAAAGAGCCTAGAATCCATCAGCTCCTCACCCAGTCACCTCCATTAAAACTCTGTCACCCAAGTGATCAATAAAGACAGTGGTACTCATTGTACAAACCGAGCTGTCTGTATAAGGTGGGTGAGATTCTAAGATGTCTCCCCAAAACTCACACACTTGTGCTAGGGCCTTTGGAACTGTGACTTGCTTCCAACCAACAGAATCCAGCAAACAAGACAAAATCTCAGGCTAGAGAGACAGTTCAGTGGTTAAGAGTGCTGACTGGTCTTCCAAGAGGTCCTGAGCTCAATTCTCAGCAACTACATGATGGCTCACAACCATCTGTAATGGGATCTGAAGGACTCTTCTGGTGTGTCTGAAGACAGCAACAATGTACTTGTATACATTAAAATGAATAAATAAATCTTAAAAAAAAAAAGGAGAAAACAAAATGTCACTCTGATGGCCACAGAGTTGACTTTTAGTCGGCAAGAGGGGACATGAGAAAGGACGGACACCATCTCGTCAGCTGAGTCCTCCGGAATAGAATTGAGAGTGTGAGGGCTGAGCCAAGAGGGATTTACTCAGTCATGCAGTGGAGGATTTTGTGAGAGAGTTGAATGCCGAAGACAACCGCAGTTGCTGAGAAGAAGACAAGGACCTTAGCTATAAAGTCTGCAGGTTACAGAGCAGACTTTAACCTTGCGAGACCTTAAGCAGAGGGTTAACAAAAGGTTGGAGCTTTTATTGTTGTCTCTCTCTCTTTTTAAATATGGAGCTGCTATTTTGTGGTAGTTTCTTATGCAACAATGGAGTTGGAGTGGCCTAGGAAATAAGTCAAACACAGAAAACACCCCCACATTTCGGCCTACTAACTACTGTGTATTTTGTGAAGCTTGGACACTGCTCTTCACTGAGAATCAGCAGTCCCATGGAATTGAAGAAACTGTGATTCGGCTTCAAAATGCCTACAGATGGATGAGGAGCTATGCAGAGATGCTCTCAAACATGTAAAAAGCATCTGCTGTTGCCAGGATCTCCACTTCATCAGCAGGTCATTATTTTAATCATCACAACATGATTGATAGGGGCAGAATGAGGGTGATCTCTTCCATAGCTCTTCAGAATTCCACAAGGGCAAGACCCTCTTACCTTTAACTCATAGCTTCTGAGACTGCTGTGAATATCAACATTTAGGCTGTACGGCAAGGAAGACTTAGCATAAGGACCACAGCAAAATCCCAAAAGCAGTGTATTTAATTCCAACCTTCATTTCATTTCTAACTCTGGCAAGTAGGCCTTACTTCAAAGGGAGCTAGATTAAATACCTAAACTCACTGCCCCCCCCCCAATCCTCTGTGTCCTCCTTGGAAGAACCCCAGAGCAAGCCAGAGGGTGAAAGAATCCTTCAAGTCAACCTAGAAATGTCAGCTCGTGACTCAAGGTTAGAATAAAGAGTGACAAGAGGTAAGTTTGGAGAGGACACTAGAAGACACTCAGCATGGCAGGGCATTACATGGTGCCACTGAACCAGGGCATGTTAATCCCATTAGGAAAGTATCTCATTCCCAAAAAGGCATTATAAGTCAGCTATGTATTGACCAGGCCTTTAAGTTAAGATTCCGAGGATGGAAGGAACACTAGACTGGGAGGCAGATGGTGGGCTGTGGCTCCTGACTCTGTCCCATACAATCTCCAGCCCATTAGATAAGTTGCTTAAATCATCCCAGTGTGATTTTCTTTTTTTTTCTTTTCTTTCTTTTTTTTAAAATTTATTTTATTTTATTTTATTTTATTTTATTTTGGTTTTTCGAGACAGGGTTTCTCTGTTTAGTCCTGGCTGTCCTGGAACTCACTCTGTAGACCAGGCTGGCCTTGAACTCAGAAATCCGCCTGCCTCTGCCTCCCAAGTGCTGGGATTAAAGGCGTGCGCCACCACTGCCCAGCCCAGTGTGATTTTCTATCATTGAAGTTTGTAATAATCTCTTTATTTACCTCGACAACAAACTTGATGTAAGCGAATCCAGTGAAGGCACATGTCTGAAAGCATTTCATAAACCAGAAGCATGGGCCACGGATAGTAGCAGCTGTTTGTGTGTCGCTGTTCTTATCATTACTCAGACTTTGATCTGCCTTTCTGAGAAATGTATAATCCTGATCAAATTGCCGTTTTTCTCAGCAACTTTTACACCAGGCATGATCTAGAAAGATCAATACAATTAAAATTCATCTCTTCCATGAACCTTATAAAGGGTCTCCCGATGGAATTGGTATATATTGCATAGAGCATCTGTGGGCTAGAATTGTCATTACAGCCTTCAGATGTGCCCGCAAACCAAGCAAAGCCACAAGTTTGGTTTAAGGAGAGCTGCTTACAGCAGGGCCAGTTGCCTGCTTCTTCTTTTACTCAGAGATTCAGTCCTTGGAAAATGGAGTCTCAGACCCCAGTTGACCCTCTCTCAGTCTGCAGAAGGTAGAAAATGAGAGAAGGCCTAGCTTGGGAGCAGCTGCATGTACCTGGTGAGGTAGCTCTCTCCTCTGCCTCAAGGTTGCCTCTCCACATGCCTGTCATAATGAGTGGGTTCCTAAGAACCACTGTGACTAACGCTCCCACCAAAGGTGAAAGCAGCCATCTACTCCTCAGTTGGGTATCTGCCTCAGTGTCAGACTTGCTGACGCGTCTTATTTCTGGCTGACATGAGGGTGGAGGAAGTAGGTGAAGAAGTCTGGGAGTCAAGGTTATGCAGAGGCAGTGGCGGTGGCAGAGCAGCCTCTGTTCCTGCCAGTGAATGGAAGACCTCCTACTCAAGTGCATCTTAACTGTCACCAAGGAAACAGAATGGCCACTGAGACACCAACATCTCAATGTCATATTTTCACTCAAACCAATGCAATGAAATTTCACCTCAGTGAAAATATAGAGCTGTGAGTGACCTGATGGGAATCCCAAGCCTTTGAGCTTGTGTTAATGTTATTTTAACCACTGGCTTATGGAGGACAGGTTTATACTGGTTTATAATTGAAGGGGATCTTTAATTCATCTGGGGTCCAGGTGGCATGTTGGAGTTCATGTTCTGGAAGGATGTGGCAGAATCCTCTCACCTGACCTCATACCAGGAAGCAGAGAGTGCAGGGATACATATGACCTCCCAGGTCCACCCCTAGTGGCCTACTGCTGCCCTCCTCCCTTCCTAAAGGGTTCCTACCTTTCAAAATGGTGTGGGGCCTGTGCATTCAAATCATGACCCTATAGGAACTAGCTCAGGATCAAGCCACATCAATTGCCAACAAATGTAATAAAATCCTCATATCAAATAGTTGAGAGATGGAATAAAGTAGCAATGAGAAGATGTTTTTGCACCTTAGAATAGAGACTTTAACAGAGGGATAATATTATCTTGAAGATGAATGTGCTCATATGAGACAGATGGAAATGTTAGAGTCCTTGTGATATAGAACTTTTGCAAAATCTATTCACCAAGCCAAAAAGAATACTTGTATTCCTCTGATTATTGATGCTGTTCTTTGTGTCTATAAAAAGCATGAGAGGGCTATATGAGGATAACTACTATACTTTTTTGTTTTGTAGTAAATAAAACCAACAAGCAAGCCAAATGAATGCCACCAGTGAGGATTAAAGAAGTTCAAGATGTGCATGGACATCAGTGGGCATCAGTGGACATTGGTGGACATGAGTGGACATGAGTGGACCTCAGTGGGCATCAGTGGATATTGGTGGGCATCAGTGGACATCAATGGGTATCAGTAGACATCAGTGGACATCAATGGGTATCAGTAGACATCAGTGGGCATTAGTGGATATCAGTGGACATCAGTGGACCTCAGCTGGCATCAGTATATATCAGTGGACCTCAGTGGACATCAGTGGACATCAGTGGATACCATGAATGAAATACATAGTGGGTGATTTGGAGGCAATTCCATAGATTATTCTTATTTAAGAAACAAAAACATTGAAAAGTAGATACCACATATTCCTAGGTTTTTGTTTGTTTTTAGTTGGATTATATCACTTTGTTTTGTTTTGTCTTGAGACAGGGTCTCTCTACATAGCCCTGACTGTCTCTATGTAGACCAGGCTGGACACGAATTCACAGAGATCTGCCTGCCTCTCCCACCCAGGTACATGGACTAAAAGTGTGCAGCCTTCTTTTTTTTCTTAAATGGCTAAAACTATGAAGGAATAAATATACATATGTGGGAGTATGTATGAGCATTTTTATTTAACTGTAAGGCCATGAAGAAAATATAGAGCTGGTAAACAATGTTATCATTATGGTTTATAGGGAGGTCATAGTTGTGAATGAGAAGACCCTATGGCTGGAAAGGGGGAGAAAAATAAGTAAAAGGGACATGACGATAAAATGTGTTCATGATATGTTCATGTTCAAATGCATAAATTGTATACATGTAGATATACTTTTCAAAAGAAATTCATCAAAATGCCACAAAAATGCTAATTCAGTCAGGGCACAGATTTATAGTGGAGTTATTTGTGTTTGTTTGCTAGGATTGCAAGCATGTGCAACTGTCTGACTTTAAGGTCTAGCTCTCAGTATCTGAAAAATCAAATTCTCTGCAGCTCCATGTTCAACAGAGGCATTTATTCTATTCTTACAGGTCACCTGTCTTTTGTCAATGTCACCTAAATCTGACCTTTCCTGAGCTTTCCTGCTTTGATATCTGAAATTGCCAGAGTAGCCCATACACCTGCCTAATATCTTTTCCAACTCCTCACCAAACCTCACCCTTCACCTTTGCTCCGGAAGCCACCCTTTCTTGCCCTCCCTAGCAGCTATCTTTGATGCAGTCTGTCCTGTTTCTCCAAACCTTTCTTTTGTCTCCAGTATCTTCTCCTAGAGTCTCTCTATCTGAAAAGTCTTTTGAAGGTCAGATTTCATAGGAGTAAACTAGTGTTCATTCAGCATCTCAACGTCTGGCCCACACTCCTTCCTAGTCTCAGCTCTTGCCTTCCACAGCCTTTATATCCACACTATCCTCTCAGGCACCATGGACTCAGCAATCTGTATTGGGATGCTGGCACTGCCAGAGCGAAACACCACAACATGGTTTAAACAGCAGAGGTGTATCTGTCAGAGCTCTGAGGTTGAAAGCCCCGGGTATTGTCAACTTTGATCTCCTCTGAGGTTTTTCTCCTTGACGTGGAAATGCTCAGCTCTCTGTGAGTCGTCATCTGGCCCGTTCACTGTGCACACAGAGTTAGGACTTCAGCATGCAAATCTGGAGTGAACACACTTCAGTCCATAACACCAAAAAGGAATTCATCCTTCCCAGTGCAAACAGACAAACAAATATTTCCCTTCCTCTTCTGTACAAGCTCCCATGCTAGAAACTTCTCAGCAGTGCCTTTCACTTGCTTTCCCCATGCCTTACCTTCTTCCACCTGCTCACCAAATGCAGTCTCAACATCTTCATCACTGCTGCCAAAGTCAGAGATGAGTATCACCCACAGAGCATCGCAACAACCTCTAATGCCAGCACCAGCTCTCTCTCATTCAGGCCAGCCCCTCCCCACTCTGCTACTGGGACAATCAGACCTCACTAGTCAACCTTACATACATGCTGCTCCGTTCTTACAACTCTCAACTCTATTGTCCATAGGAAGAGATCCAACGTTCTTTACTCAGCTTAGACAGTTGCCCATGATCTGTCCTCAAACTAGGATTGCATGTCATCCCTCTGTTGCTGTCCTGACTCCCAACAAAGCCAGACTTGAACTCACCAAATGGCTGCTCAAAAATGTAGGTCTGTCATCCTGCTTTGCTGGGCAGTTTGCTGAGGCCTCTCTTAAGTTTGTGTCTTTGGTTTACTCTCTCTTGCCAGTCCCTCTCTCAGAGGGCGAGCTCTTTTAAGCCATTACTTAACACTCTTCTATTTGTATTTGTTGTCTGTTCTCTATAGGATGCAGAGAAAGCATTTGTGTGTGTGTGTGATATATGCACAGATGTAAAAGGCAGAGCTCAATGCTGGGTGTCATTCCAAATCTTCTTCATCCTATTTTTGAGATGAGGTCTCACTAAACCTCAGCTCACCGACTCGGCCAGGCTGTCTAGCCAGTGAGCGCCAGTGTAACTTCCTCTGTTTATCTCTCAAGAGCTAGGATGACAGGTATGTGCTACAGCACCATGGGGACTTTTATTATTATTTTATTGAAGTTAAAATAGAATTACACCGTTTACCTCTTCCCTTTCCTCCCTCCAGGCCTCTCCCATGCTCCCCCACTCCTTCTATAAATCATAGTCTCTTTTCCTTCCATTGCTATTATTGAATATATGTACATGTGTCTAAATATACAAACACAGCCTGCTCAGCCCACTTAATATTGCCTGTATGCACATGATTTTCAGTGCAGGCTCTGGGCTCCAACTTAGGTCTTCAGGCTAGCACAGTAAGCACTTTTCCAACGGAGTCATCCACCCACCCACTGCACACGGAGAGTGCTGCCTTCCGCAGGCTGAAGTAAGCCTCCATGCTTCTCTTTCCTGAGCTGTGCTCCACTTCGTTACAGTTTTTTGGCCAGTGCTTTCTGAGATCACCTTAACTTTATCTGCCAACACGTTTCTATCAATTGTTTTTTTAGTTTCATAATCTTTAACTTCCAAGAATACTTTCTTCATAGTAGGGAGTGTCACACTTGCTAGAAGACAGGCACCCACTGAGTTCTCTGCAAACACTGCTTCACGCAAGCTCTCAGAGAGACATCTAATTGGTTAGGAAAACTGTATCCTAGAGACATGGAAGAACGTATTAAAGGTCAGGTAACTAACATATGCCTTATTCTCACTTCCTTCCTTCTTCCTGTCCTTCCAGTCTTTGTCCCCCCTCCCCCTTTTTGAGATGGGACAATAATAAAGATTGGGTTCAGGGTTAGAAGCTGTTTCTGACATTTTATTTTGTTCCATGCTCCAACTCCTTACTGTTTTTCTTTGCATAGTCTCCTCCTCCTCCCTACCTGTCTTCTCCTCCTTCCCCTCCCCGCCTTCCTCCCTCTCTTCCTGCCTTTCTCTTTCCCCTCCCCACCTTTGTCCTCCCTCGCCATTTTTATCTTTGCTGTGCATCTGTTGAGCCACCATCCACATCAGGCTTCCGGAGCCCGCCTCTTGCTACACAGCCATAAGGAACTGCATCCTAGGCTATGGAGCTGAACTCACCATGATCTTAGGTCTGGGAAAGGTTCCAACCTCATTCTTACCCTGGCTTTCTGAGTACCAGCCACCATACTGAAGCTATCCAGGGGTTGACAATTAGCTCACCAAAGTCCCTTCAGGGAATTCCAAGGGGTTTTTGAAGCTCATTGCCTGGAACTGGGAACAAAAGGGAAATAAATGTATTACCTCACAGTCTCTCTAGCCCTTCCCTACTGTATTACCTCACAGTCTCTCTAGCCCTTC
>NW_021621003.1:3593362-3646807 GCF_004785775.1 Grammomys surdaster | reverse complement strand
CTCTAGCCCTTCCCTACTGTATTACCTCACAGTCTCTCTAGCCCTTCTCTACTGTATTACCTCAGTCTCTGTAGCCCTTCTCTACTGTATTACCTCACAGTCTCTCTAGTCCTTCCCTACTGTATTACGTCACAATCTCTCTAGCTCTTCCTTACTGTATTATATCAGAGACGCTCTAGCTTGTCCTTACTGTATTATAGTCTCTCTAAGCCCTTTCCTAATTTCTAAAGTTTCCCATATACTGTTTCTCTCCTTGTAATACTTTCCTAGTGGTGTAATGTCTATTTATTCTTTTACTTCCTTTGCAGCAAGAGTAGCATGTGAGAGCAGAAAAGTCTTCTGAAAGTTTCTGTGATGGTTAATTATCACTTTGATTGGGTTGAGATGTACGTAGAAAATGAGAAAAATACATGCCTGACTGTTCTATCAAAGGATTGCCACAGAACAGAAGAGTAACATGGTGAAGGTCCTACACTGAAGATGGGCACCATCCCATAGGTTAGATGCCCAGGGAGGCAGGGAAAGCCAGTGACAGCAGGATCCCGAGGCACCGTGGTCCCGAGGCACTGAGGCACCATTAGTTCCTAGGTACCATGAGCTAAGCAGCCTCCTCTACAAGTCCCCATGACCTTGATGTTCAGCTTTGCCTGGGGCCCAAAGTAATAGAACCAACTAGTCATGGACCAAAACTTCTGAAACCAAGATCTAAACCAATCATTTCTCCTTTATGCTTACTGTGTCTGCTTTGTTTTAGTAATACAGAAGGCTAGTGCAGAAAGTCGCAGTAGACTCAGGATTTTGTGTTTGTTGGTTTGTTGGTTTGTTTGTTTGTTTGCCTCCCCTTATGGAGAAGTAAAAGTCATTTTACTTCTCCAGATATTGGTTTACTTGGCTACAAAAATAAAAGCATTTATTTATTTTTAGAACTAAAAATACCAGAAAAATATGGCCAATTATGACCCCTTATATCTAGATGTCTTGGCAGACATTACTAGTTAATTACAGAGGTCTTCTCACTAATCCCAGTCCTGGCCTCAGTTCTTGTCAAAGCAACATTCTAGACAACCAGTGCTAACCAGCACATCAGAGTCAGCAAACAAGCAGAAACATCTGATATCCCACAATCCTACGTGAGTGTGGTTAAATGGTCAAAAGATGAATTAAAAAAAAAATGAAGCTATATCAAGCCAGGGTGTCAGAAGAAGATTTCGGGGGGCTCATATATGACAGAGGGTAGGCAGACATTCTCTTTAGGAATAGCCAGAGTATGCCCAGGGCTGCATACCTTGGAAGTCCCATCTCTGTAGCAGATACTTGGACCAAAAGAGAACTCCCCACCCTCTATAAGAAATCATACAGACTCCTCCAGCTGGAATTCCGGAGGAAGAACAGAAATTCTTTGTGTGTTTTTCACAGTGGCATGGCCCCATTTCATCTGTGCCTTGTTGAGGATTAAGACGATTCCTGCTCATGCTGCTGACGTACATCCAAGATTATCCTGCTAAATCTCCCAAAGTACCAACTGGGAAACAAATGGGGATTGTTCTCTTAGGAGACTTTCATTTGACTGTGTGATTGTTGTCTCCTTCAACATCAGCCTAAAGACAACAAAAGTGGAAGAACAGAGCTCTAGAGAGAACCAGTCAAGAGTTTCTGTAGGTCCAGTTCCACAGACCCTTGGCTGGCCACAAGTTCTTCACAGCACAAGAGCTAGGGACAGAAGGGACAGGCACCCAAGAGAAGAGACAGGTTTGGGTAGAGAAGCCTCAGTATTAGGCCAGCTATGCATAAAGCTAGATTGGAGGCCGCTGAAGGGATCCAATTTCTTGGCGCATGCACACGGGAGAAAGCATGCTAGAGGTGCCTGAAAAGGTCTGAGTTTTATGTGTACACATCCAGCAGTGTGGAATGGCAAAGTCTAGCTGCTTTCGGCTCTCTCCACCATTCTGTCTGTCAGTTTCCTTTCAACACTAACCTCAGAGCTTGTCTCACTGTATTTTCTCTGAGAGTGATTTCTTGGGACTTTATGAGGAGAAAGGGGAGAGAATGAGGGACTCACAGCAGTCCCAGGCAGTTCTCTGTTCAGTTCATATGCCTCCTTAGCCTTCAGCAGAAAGGGGCCTGCCTCAGCTGTAAGAACGGTCCTGAGCTCTGGGTAGTCACTTGAGGCCAAATCCCCCAGCCAAGTCCACAGCTCTGAGTCTCAGAACTTCCCTCTGAGATTCACTCTCTCCCTGGCTCACAGGCTGTTTTCTCAGGACAGAGGTCCTTGATTCAAGGATATGTTTACAGGACCGGACATTTGCCTTGCTCATGAAATTGCTCAGCCATTGGAAGAGCATTTCAGTGTTTGTTAAAGGAGATACTGTGCTTTCACAAGTATTCAGTCTCTCTGCCTCCACAAGTTTTTAAAAGTTTGACATGTATGTGTATGTATATATGTGTGTGGGGGGGGGGGTGCAGATGTGTGTGGGGTGTACATACCACACAGCATGCCAGTGGAGGTCACAGTTACTGCTTGCCAAAGTTGGTTTTCCTGCTTCACGGTGTAGATCCCAGAGGTCTGACTCACGAAGCAAATGTCTTTGCTCATTGTGCCATCTTGTTGGCTCTTTACTAGTTTTTAAATATTTTTCTTATTTTGTGATGGAACAACTAAGATAAAAGGACAGGAGGAAAAAATATGTGTGTGCACATGTCTGTATTCCTTATTTTAACTACTGTATGTCCATGGAGTCCTGCTGGAAAGTACTTGCCTTCATTAGTTTACAAAGCCAGCTGTCAGGAGTGCAAAATGGGACTCAAGAGCCAGAAGAAAGTTAAGGGTCTTATTTTCCTAACCTGCTCATAGGATCTGGCAAGAGACAGCTGCCCCGGGTCTAAGCATGGCATCAGGAGAAACTTCCTTGAGAAGATTATGGAGTGGATTAATTCATATTCTTAAAAGACTGGGTCATTCGAAAACACAGGTCCCTGGAGCAGAGACGAATCTCGTCTTTATTCATTTGATAAAGTCTAGCATTAATGTCACTGACAGACAGTCTAGAATGAAAAGGAGAGCCCAGACTCCAGGGCCAGGCTGCTGAATTCAACTCCTCCCAGTGGTGAAGTTCATGACACACACTTAATCACCCTTTTTTACATAAAAGTGGGAGGGGGGTGATGAAATATCATCTACTTACTAAACACATACTGTATGCCAAGCACTGTCTGAACTCTTCCCAATTTCAATTCAGTTAACCCTTGCCATGCCTATACTCACAAGACTAGGAGGCAGTGTTTACAACGATCTCCATGATAAGCATGGGAAACTGAGACATAGAAAGTTTAAATAACTCACCATCAGATGGTCTACCACACTACACGTATTCATTAAAGGCTGGTAGTGTTTGCGTTAAGGATTTTCCAAGGCTTCGAGCAGGTTAGAACTTACCGAGTAGAGAGAGTAAGATCATGAACTATGCTTTCTTTCTGTTATTGCTTTCTCCCAACGTCTCCTACCCCTCTCCTGCAAACCGGCTACTATCTGTAGCCCTCTCACACACAGCAGACGCCAGTGCACTGATGTGCATACATGCATGCTTCCTAAAACATATATACATTTGGATTCACACAAACCTAGACCCCGTCCAGCCACAGAGCTGATGTGGCAACCCCGAGACCGCCCGAGATACAAAGACACTCTTCTTCACCAAAAGTTGTAGGAGAAAACGTTGAGCTCGATTCCTCTGCAGCCCTGTTGTCCGGGTGAGCACATTTAAGAGATCCTTTGATTCCCAAGGCCTGTGATGTACTTGTTGAGTTTTCCATTAACCTGACTGCAGCATGAGCAAACTTGCTACCTTCAGGAGTCCTGAAATAGGTCAGTCCATGGTGCTAGCTACTGGAAACAGCCAGAACTGGTTTCTGAACAAAACAGGTATTTTAATTCAAGGGAACCAAGGTTGACTCAAGAAATGTCACAGCTGTGTGTTTTAATGAGAGCATGAGGTGGCCTTGTCAGTCTTGCCTATCATTTTAAGAGTGACACCCCAGAGGGGCCTCCCAGGTGTCAGACTACCAAAGAGACCTAGAGTTAAAGTCTCCTCTTTTGGCCTTTGTTTTTCCCTTAACTAGACCTCACCCCAGCTTAACCAATTGCACTGCCTATAGAAACCAGCCCTATACACATTTCTGTTGCCTCTGTTGCATCCCCCCACCCCACCCAGTAAAACAAAAGCCTGAAGAGATGATTGACGTGAAGGGAAAGAGGCCTAAAGGGCAGTCACTGGGACTGCTAAAGAGTGCCTGGGAAAGACATTTGGATTCCCAAGTTTAAAAGAAAAAGGCCAGACTCCACTAACTGTCCTGCACAAGAAGCATTGTGAGTCACTGGGGTCATGGAATCTTTCCAGAATGTTCTCCTTCAGCATGCATACAACTTCAAGCTTTGAAAATGGAATCTTTCCTCTGTACCCTGGCTCCTGGATGTGGCTTCTTCACAGATAAACTGCAGAGAGGGCAGGCGTCTGGGCTTTCAGGGGTGAAAATGGCACCCACGGAGCATCCAGCCCATCTGCTTTACCGTGGTTCCAGACTCCTACCTAGACTCCACTACGGCCACACAGTTTGAAGAAATCAGATGAACACCTCAGGGAAAAGACTCGAGGACCCAGACCTCACTTCCCCTAAGGAGGATCAAACACCGAAGGCTGGCCCTTTTCAAGTTTTATTAATCCTAGTTCATCATTTCCCACACATCATTAGTCATTTCCTATTTCTGAAGAGCTGGCTGCCGTCACTGAGGATCAGACAATAAATGGCAAGATAGCCGTGCCACCTGTGCGCCGTGTCAACATTCCCCACAAGCACATCCGGGCGAGAGGCTAATGCGCTCTCTCTAAAAGACAAGCCGTTTAGAAGTGCGGCCTGGTTTTTGATCTCTTGCTAAATACTTTTATCCACATCATCTCTCCATATGGGCTCGAAAGTCATCACGTGACCCACCGCTCTTTGAACAGAAGGCAGCCCCAGCACCAACAGCAAATCTCCTGTAACCCCAGAGTGGGGTGAGCTCTCGAACCCCTCCCGAGAAACACGGGGACTCTGTTTCCAACTGAGGAAAACTCTAGGAGATGGTGCTTAAAGAGAGAAAGGAAAAGTGACAAGAGTGACATTCGCCACCACCCTGTGTTAAAACACACACAGATGGAATCCAATTCATGAGGAAGCCGAGAGCTGCCCAGTGAGACATGAGGACGTCCCACAGTTCCCCACGGCCAAGGAGCTCCTGATCTCTCCATTCCCTAGTGCCCAAGGGTCTCTCTGATAAAATCCTTGACAAACACAGCATTTGATAGACAGGATGCTGGCAGAGCCCTAGATGCAGTAAAAACCCATAAGCTTTAATTCTGAGCTGAAGGGAAAGGTGGGCAAAGACTCCACATGACAGCTTTTCTTGGTCAAGCACCTGGGGACTTTGCCACTCATCTGTTCTGGAAACTATGACCCGAACTAGAAATATCAGAAATGTCTGAACTACACAGCCTAAAGAGAAGCACAGAATGCATTTAGATCTCTCTCTCTCTCTCTCTCTCTCTCTCTCTCTCTCTCTCTCTCTCTCCCCCCTCCTTTCTCTGTGTGTGTGTCCTGTCTCTGTCTCTCTCTCTGTCTCTCTCTCCCTCTCTCTGTCTCTCTCTCTGTCTCTCTCTGTCTCTCTGTCTCTCTCTCTGTGTCTCTCTCTTTCTCTGTGTGTGTCCTCTCTCAGTCTCTCTCTGTCTCTGTCTCTCTGTCTCTGTCTCTCCTTTCTCTGTGTGTGTGTCCTCTCTCAGTCTCTCTCTGTCTCTCTCTGTCTCTTTCTCTCTGTTAGTCTCTCAGTCTCTTTGTCTCTCTCAGTCTCTCTGTTTCTCTCTGTCTCTTGTCTCTCAGTCTGTCTTTCTGTATCTCTGTCTCTCTAACTCTCTCCCTCTGTGTGTATGTTCATGTATGTGTGGAGGCTAGAGGAACAGTGAGTATTGGTCCTCTGAAGCTATCCACCATGATACCATGATTTCTGAAACACTAGCTAGTCTGAAACTCATGGAATAGGCTCCCGACAGGCCAGGGAGCCACCAGGAATCCACCTCCGTAGCACTGACTTCCCCTGCACACACGACCATGCCGGACCTTTTACATAAGCTCTGGAGATCAAACTTGCATCTTCTTGATGTGCAGAAAGCACTTTACTGACTCAAAATTATCTTCTTAGCCTGGGGATATTTTAATTTTTAAAAGACTAAATCCTAATACCTGGTCCTTTTCCGTATGGATACCCCTAAGCACTTTGCCAATGACAGAGTAGTCACATTTCTACTTAGCAAAGATGCAAGTTGCCAGACAAATTATGTCTCTTGTGGAGGAAAGAAAATTGAAGATAGCCAGTTAAGGAGGAAAGAAAATTGAAGATAGCCAGTTAAGGGAGCTGGTGGGCTTTTTCTCAAGACCTTCTGGAATACAGAACTTGGATTTTCTTGGAGAAGTACAACTATGAGTGACCTAGGAACAGGGGTGAGAACATTAGAAGAACCAAATCCTCTTTTATTTTCCTTAAGCCTTCCACTCATCCCTGGCATCACCTGTCAGTTTCAAGATGCACAAAGCATTCCAGCAGCCACATTATTTTACTACAAGGCGGATGCTTCTCACATTGGCTTATTTTGAGCTCTCAGATGTTTCTCAGGTACAATTGATGACACTCTTGCTATAATTGGGGCTTAGGTTTTTTTTTTTTTACATAGACAAACATACATATGTGAACACATACATATAAATATTATCCCAGCATTTGGATTTTTAAAAAACTTTTCATTTTATTTTTTTTTATCTGGACTGATATTTTGTCCACATGTATGTCTGTATCTGATGTTCACAAAGACAAGAAAAGGACATTAGATCCCCAGGTACTGGAACGATGGGCATTTGTAAGCTGCCATGCAGGTGCTGGGAAATGAACCCAGGTCCCCTGGAAAAGCAGGCAGTGCTTTTAACTACTGAATGTTTACTCTCATTTTTCCTCTCTAGATTTTAGAAGTAAAACATTCAGCCATTAACCCCGTGTTTTGTGCTAATGGGAAGGCATTTTAGCATTTCTTGCTTGGATAATTACATAGGCCTACATCTTTAGAATGTTAGCCTAAGGTTTGCTTTTTCCATCAAAGACTACCTTCATGGTAAAACAATGATATCCATCCTGTGAAGAGGGGCCCTTCAGTTTCTGTTCTACAACTTAATGTGGGAAATTCTAACCAGCCCTATAACTTCCCCTATTGTATCCCCTCCAGAAAAATCCTGTATTGGTGGCTAAATCTCTTGTCTACTTAAAAGTAAATTTGTCCAGCAAGGCATGGTAGCATACTCCTTTAATCCCAGTACTTGAAAGGCAGAGGCAGGAGATCTCTGTGAGTACGAGGCCAGCTTGGTCTACAGAGCAAGTTCTAGGACAGCCAGGGCTAGACAAAAAAAAAAAAAAACCCCTGTCTTGAAATCCCTACCCCTGCCCCAAATTAAATTTGTCTTATTAATACATCCTTCCAAGGAGCTGAAAGCATTCTAGCTTTCTCGGTGAGCTTAGCCCTAATGAGGTTTGCACAGGGGAAAAAAGTCACCTAACATCTTGATAGGCATGCTGCTTAGTCAAAAGGTCTCCAAACAGCTACTGGAATTCCCACTCCATCCATCTACCCTACCTCTACCCTTCCCCCTCTCTACCCCACTCTCTCTCTCCCCATCTCTGCCATTGCTGCGGTAGCTGAAACCGGCCTTGATTTTTATCTGCATAAACCTACACGCTCCCACTGGTTCCAAACTGATCAAGTGGCCTTCAAAAAAATGCCACCACTTCTTAAAAAGGCTGAGCCAAGCCCTGTATAATGGAGACAGAATACAATCTCTTATCATGTCGGAAGTAATACTTGTGGTTATCTAAAGCAGCATAATCATATCATACACTTTATCTGTGAGTGGCTTTTTCCTTCCAGGGTAGGAATAGAAACTTCTTCATAATGAACACTATTGAGACTCCAGCAGGCAGACCTCTGGCTCTGGCGACATGCCATTCTTGAGCAAAAGCATGTAATCATCTCCAAAAATGCAGCATGGCAGAAAACAGGTACAAGTATTTTCTGGAAACATCATGTGCAAAGGGCCAACTTTATAATGGAATGCTTTGTGTTGGGGACTTTGGAGTACATAGAACTTGGGGTCTGCTGCCATCTCACTTATCCAAGGGGTCCTTGTGTGAGAGTTCAGGGGACAGGGCCCAAGAAATACCAACCTTTGCTTTGGTCAGGGCTGCAACATCCTGAGATAAAGACAGTCTGCCCTATTGTCGGCCCTAGTTCCTTCGCCTTAGAACTGTGGCTGCCAGTTCACTACATCAGAACATTGTCCTCTGTCAGAGGACCAGCACCAGACGACTCTTGTGAAGTAGAAACCTAGAAAACAGCACCAAGTATCCCTGGGAGGTTGGCCAGTGCTACAATTTGCTTCTCACGGTTCCTAGTCTCAAGATGGCTCTGGAAGATGCAGAGGGTAAACTGAGTTCCATATGCCTCTACCTTTAGTTTTATTTTGTGAACTAAGTCACTTAAGTGAACTAAGGTCATTTAAGAAGAAAAAACAGCAAATGTGTGCCAACATGAGATGGGCTAAATAAAGCACAGACTCTAGTAGGATGTGTATTTAGGGATGAGGGTTGCTAGTTTCCTAACACTTCAGTTATTAATTATTAAATTATATGAACACTAGAAAGTGGGCCAATGAAACATAGGAAGGGTAGAAATTAAAGGCAACTGAAATCAGCTGTGGTCCACATCCCTGACTAAGCAAAAACTTTCAAATACATCCAAAGGTTGGATGGAAAAAAAAATCTTGATGCTGAAATTGCTAAAATATAAGAAATATTCTCCATTGCTCTTCCCAGGAAGCTCAAAGATTGGACTGCTCTGAGTGAGTTACTGTTTGTTTTGTTTTGTCTTGTTTTGTTTTGTTAGTGGCACGAAGCACTACTGTCTACTCAAGTGTCAACTCAGTGAGGGTCTTCACCCAGCCCCGAGTACCTACCAGGGTTTACACACAGGAGCTCTTTCGGGAGATGAGAGTTCACAGTCTATCCCCCCCAAAAATTCATTTCTCCCTGTGTGACAAAATGGCCTTAAGACCCACTTTAAAACATGATATAAGATGGGCTGACAAGCCAAAGAATTAATACTGACAAGATCTCTGAGCTATATAGAGAAATAGAAATGGCAAGAAGTCTCTTGAATATAGAAGTCGTTGGTCCCCAAACCCTACCTCTTGGAGCAATTTCTTAAGAGAGAAACAGTTTCCTTCCCTAACCATATAAAATGATCCCTGGAGTTATTTATAGTGTTCGTGGCCCGGAGGTATCACTTGGTCCCCATACCACAAGCCCAACCATGTGTTACTATATTAAAAAATGTGAAAAAGTAATTATGGGGTATGAGAGCCAGTGTCTGCAGACATAACCTGCAGATGAGGAAGTGACAGGGAACTTTCACTCCTCTTTGCAGCTCAAGGGCTTCTCAGGCTTTGGGCTCAAGGAAGGCAAGGTGTTCAAGAAGTTGGAGAGAAGCCTGCTGAGGAGAGTCAGAAGGAGCCCTATTTGTGGATGGATAGTAAACCAGTTTCCATTCCAAGGTCCCCTCAGTTGGTCAAACTTTCCAGTCACATGGAGTGACCATTCATGGCATCCTCCTTCAGCAGCTCAGCTAGTTCCCTGCCTCAGCTCCCATGGCATAGGGCTGGCAGAAACGTGGAAGATTCTGGACACTGGAGAGACTCTCAGACTATAGAAACTGGTCTCCAAGACCTTGACCTGATACTTTTAGATAGTTACTTCTGTCACCTCGTTCAAAATCGAGTGCTGTGGTTCTTTATACTTCTTTCTGTAGTTCCTTGGTTCTCCTGTAACAAAAAGACCAACTGCTGGTTGCAAAAGCAACTTTCCCTGGACCCACAACCCCTTCAGTATTCCCTTAAAAAGATGACTCAACCCCTTCAGTGTTCCCCTAGAAAGACAACTCAACCCCTTCAGACTCCAACCCCTTTGGTTCTTCCTAGAAAGATGGGCTCCAACTCTGCTGGGAAACAATTGCTTTCTACTGCTCCAAGCAGATAGAAAACAACAATGCAACCACCAACTCCCAAAAGCAGAAGCTCATTCATGCAGAGGAGGCCATATTTCCGATGGAAAGGCTAGTGTTCCCAAGATTCCTCCATGTAGCAAGGCATATTGAGAGCAATTACATTTCCTCCATAGGGACTTCCTTTGCCCATGGTCTAAGCTACAGAGAAAGTTGCTTCTGATGTCAAGTTCCTTCCTTCAAAGAGAAGCCCAAGAGCCTGTCCCTTTGCTGGTGTCTTAGAGTGAATAGTTGTGGCCATCTCTGCTCAATTCAACTACCTCATGAACTTTGAAAAGAACAAGGATTTATTCAGAGAAGAGATGTCTTCGAAAAATTGATTTACAAAATTCTTTCCAATAATTTTTTAAAGAAACAAGCCACATGTAACAGAGAGTACTGAGATAAATAGAGGTCGGGGAAATGTCCTGATATCCTCGATGCAACTAACAAATCAAAGTAACCTGTGTCCCTAGTGGAACGATGGGTTACGAGCGTGGACTATAACCTGTTCTACACACCATCCTTGAATTTACACACTTTGGTCTTAGAATGTGAATAACTGTTGATATAAAATTCACTACATCTTCCTGAGTCTGCTTCTCAACCCGGGACAGCAGCAGACACAGAGAGGAGAGTTTAAGCAGCCATCAGTTGGTGCCAGTGGAAAGAAAATGGGAGAAGGGGGAGGGAGAGGAAGAGAGAGGGTAGAAGAGGGGGAGACAGGGGGAGAGAGGGAGAACAGAATGAGAAGGAGGGAGGAGAAGGAGATGGAAGGAAGGAGATAGAAGGAGAAGGATGTGAGGGAGGGGAGGGAGGGGAGAGAGAGAGGGAGGGAAGGAGAGAGGGAAGGACCATTGCATGCCCAGGACTGCTTAGAGCTAAGATGGCCTATTAACCTCAAGCTCAGTGGGTTCATCTGCATTACCTAATCCTTCCAGCCCCCCACCCCATCTTTGCTACCTACATCCCGGTTTTCACCACTGTAGTATCCACAGTGCCACCTGCTGGTTGTAGGAAGCATTTCATGGAGCTGTTAGGGCTTCTTTTCCAGATTAAAGTCCATGACTTACTAGAAAAGTCAGAAGAGCAAGCACGCCTTAAAGTTAACAGAAGAATCCAAGAGCTGAGCAAACCATTGATCCCTGGAAGTTGAGCATGACCCAGCATAATTTCCTGGATGCAGCTAGTTTATAAGAAATGTGAAACAAATATGGTGCTTCTAAATTCCATCAGCAGGGATCTGGGGATACATAGAAAGACCATCAAAAAGCCTTAGAAGTTTCCAAAATTTACTCTGTTTCATACCCATTATCTTGGACTTCCTCTTTCTCCTTCTCTTCCTCCTTTTCCTCCTCCTTCCTGACAAGTTTCTTCAATCTTGAGGTGATGAGAAGTTTTCCAGCATATTTAGCTAGATGGAAGTAAAGTTGTAAGTCAATGGCTGGACTCGAACACACAGTGGGCTCCTCTGCACCAAATGTCATTCTCCAGTCCTTAATCCATAGCTCAGCACCTGGGACACATGGGTGCCCCTCCTCCAACATCTACTCTTTCCTGCCATTCTCCATTTTCACTACAGCCTACCATTTGCATCTAAGGCCTCGGTCAGGCAAAAGATGAGTGAAAATGTCACCCTTAGAATTCACAACTCCTGGGGAGGACCCAGCACATTGCTGCAAGCCTCACTGAGGATAACAGCACATGATGATAATCAAACTTCCAGCAATCCTCTGGAATCCATACAAGCACAGGGTCATTATCCTGGGTTAGAAAATAGGAAACATAGGATAGCAGTTCAACACCAATTCTGTGTCTCTAGGATTTGACATCATACTACAAAAAAGCGGTGCTGTACCATACTCTCTGTAGTAACTGTAAGTAAAAGGTGAAGTGTGTCCATGTTAGGAATCCATGTCTTAGAAGGGCACTGGCTCACCACAAGACGATGGCCACTGTATCAGGGAAGACAGTTTTAGGAATGTAGATCGTTTGTCAAAATGTTTGCAAGATTTAGATGATAACTAGTAATTTCTAAAAGAAAATTTCTGCACTTATCAACATCACGCTTCTTTGGGGCAGCCTATGTTTCCTTTCTTTTCTCATCCCCTTGCATAGAAAGACTAAATTGTGAAATTTCGAACAGACAGTAGAGATGACCATATTCACTGTTGTCCATCTCATTTTCCTTTCAGTTCCGTTTGTATGTGCTTGCACACCACTGTCTACAAGTGTGAACTCATTCCTTTCTTACCTTTCACCAAACTCAGAGATTCTCATTTGCTTTTCTTTCTTTCTTTCTTTCTTTCTTTCTTTCTTTCTTTCTTTCTTTCTTGCCTTCCTTCCTCCTTCCTTCCTTCCTTCCTTCCTTTCCTTCCTTCCTTCCTTCCTTCCTTCCTTCCTTCCTTTCTTCTTTCCTTTCCTTCCTTCCTTCCTTCCTCCTTCCTTCTTCCTTCCTTCCTTCCTTCCTTCCTTCCTTTCTTTCTTTCTTCTTTCTTTCTTTCTTTTTATAAATCTCGGAATATTTACTTTCCACTTGGGAAAGCTCCATCAACCCCTCCCCGGCACTGATTTTCCATCTAGATACAAATCGACACCTGGAGGACCAGTCGAGGTCTCCGTGACTCTGCTTTGATAGATCAGTTTCCTTCCTGAGATATTTTCTATACATCTCGAGCACGTCTAGACCTCACATTATTCAGATGATTCTAGGACTGTTCAACCAAAACAGCAGCAGTGGTGATAAAGAGAAAGCTGAGTTTAGGTTCCCCTTTTTAAAGTAGGCGATAACCTAAGGAAGAAAGTATTTTACGTCTTTGAATGTTTGTAGAAAGAAACAAGCTAAGTAGCACCGTGTCCCACCCGGAGGGGATGGCGGTGGTACAGCAGGGGAGGGCTGTTAGCATTAGTCTGTGCCATGCCTGCTTCCAGAGAATACTCAAAGCACAAGCGTTTGTTCACTTAACACAGGATCCACTTCTCAGCCCAGGAAGACCCTGGTAACAGTACACTTAGCACTCAGCAGCTATTTGCCCTATTTTACTAATGTGTTTGGGAAGGAGGTTAATTAACAGTGGATGGCTATATCCTTAAGCTTAATTTTTCCAACAGCCCCGCTCATAAAAGGAAAAACTGAGTATGTATTGGAGGAAGCAAGCAATTAAGTTGCACAAATAGTGAGCTCATTGAACTGCAGCTGACTTCTATCATGTCAAAGAACAACTAAACACAGAAGCAATAAAAAGATTGTTGCCCCGACCACCACTGAGAACCAACCGGCAATAAAGATGGATAACTTCCTACTTGAAGTCACTGATTAAAGCTCTTTAGAAACCAAATGTTACACATAGGCATAAATGGAGCAAAATATTTTAATGCGTGTTTGGCAGGTTCAGAAACATTTTATAGTCAATTTTAAATGAAGGTTTATACAACAACAGTAAAGTCCACTTAGAGCAGCCGTTCGGATGGCTTGCAAGAAAACTGCAGTGGAAGGCTTGACTCAGGCTGGGGAATAAAAGTCCCATTCTGAATAGCAAGGGGTGGGCCCAGTGGAGCTGAATTCTCTGAAACCAAACCCAAGAGCCGAGTCCCAGAAACCCATTTAGATGGCTGTGACCCTTGAAGGCAGGTAAACAGACTCCCCATATGCAGTAACCACACAGCCCCTCCTTCCTAGTCACCCTCTGCTCCCTTGTCCGTCTCCCAAAGCTCAAAAAGGTCAAGGTTTAGCACAAGCTGCCTGTCAGAAGAGAGCACTTTCATCTAGAGTTCAGTACAGGCTGGCACCAGACTTGGCTCCCAGGAATAGCAGTGTCAGTAAGGTGGGTTGACTAGGATTTGACAAGAAGAATATGTCTGACAGATGGGACTCTGCTATCAACCTAAGTGTCTCAGGGGAGGGGTGTCTTGAGGAGGAATGAACCCCAACATTCACCTGCTACCTTTGTAGGGAACATCATAGGCAGTTATGGGGGAGATGGGGTGCTTTGCCTGAAATGTTGTTTGTAACTTAACATTCAAAATTAAGTAAACAGGCCTGGAGAGATGGCTCAGTGATTAAGAGTACTGGCTGCTCTTCCAGAGATCCCGAGTTCAATTTCCAGCACTCACACCAGCTATATAATTGTAGCCCCATGAATTCCTATGTCTTCTTTTGGTGTGCAGATGTACATGCAGACAAGACATCTACATAAATAAATGAATCTTTAAAAAACAGCAAGGAGGAGGAGGTGAAAGAGGAGGAGGAGGAGGAGGAAGAGGAGGAGGAGGAGGAGGAAGAAGAGGAGGAAGAGGAGGAGCTCTTTGCATGGTTGCTCTAGAGCTCAACAACTGTAGCAAATGACAGCTAGTTTATTACAAATGAGTCCATGTTTCACATTCCATTCCAATCTTGCTACTTCCATCCTAGACTATGTCCTCCAAAATGGGGGGGGTTGCCGAAAAATATGCTTTGCTCTAGGCACTGCCCCCTTGTCTTTGGCTTTCTGGGCTGGAAGCCCTGAAGCAAGATCATGCCTGGTTGCGATTCCCCTCCCTCTGCCTCAGGTCTTCCTTCCTCCCTGCACTCTGAGCTCCAATGGGGCTCCTTTCTTCTCTTTGCACCCATGGATGTCCTGGTAGTCTGTTGTGTTTATCATGTGGTTTCTGGGTACAAGCATGGGGAGGGTTCTTACCCTTCCTTTCCAAGATTTATTTTCTTTGCATGAACCATTGCTGCTGAGACAGTCAAAGGAATTGAAATGAAAGAAATCATTTTCATGCTTCACTTTGAGCAAAACTAAAAACAAATATAGCATCTCTCCTTTTTCTTGGGTACAAACCAGGAACCAAAATGACCTAGGTAAATTGTTAGTGCTAAAAGATAGCCAGAAGGCCTTCTTCCCGTCACCTTCTGATTGGATACAGCACCCTTCACACGTTCCTCCCCCACCCCTACATCACCCCTGAGATACAGGTCTGGATTTACCATCCAAAATTTAGGGGGGAAATATATATATATATATTTGCCTTGAGGGATTCTCACTGCAGTGTAAGTTCATGCTGTGACCATGACAATCACTTTATCAGGTGAGAAGCAGATATTTGGCATTTCCCTAAGAATTCTCACCACTTATCAACAGATCGGTGGTAAGCAAATCGAATAAAAGGTATGAGACAGAAAAGAGTACATTTCCATAGATTTCATCTCATTTGCAGGAGGGTTATCCCAGGGGTGCAGTGTCTTCCTTCCAGTTAGCCCTCTCCATCTTGAAAGCTCGTGCAGGCTTTGACCTCCAGGCGCTCCCTGCAGGTTTTCTAGTACTGTACACTTAAATTCGGGAATTGCAAAGAACTGCACAGCACCGGAAGGGGGGTGGAGGAACAGAGTTAAGAGTTCAGAGATGGAAGCCGTCTGCTTTCTGGAAAGCCCTCCAAGCTGAGATTCACTATCCAAACCCCCTAATGCCAAATGCTTCAGTTCCCCTGTATTAAGAGAATAAGAAAAATGCCCAGGAAAGCCCACGGTTTCCTTCCACATCGAAGGGAGGAAGCAAAGAGGGTGGCAGGCGCCCATAGGCAGTCAGTACTTCCTCAGGGGGCTGGTTTCTATTTCCACCCACTGGTGTGCGGCTGGCGGCTTCATCACTGGCGGCAGGAGACAGGAGATGTGTGATCCAGAAAAATCCATTTTGGCTCCAGTTCTACCTTTTAAAAAAAGCCAGTTGTGTCTAACTTGGAGAATTCTATATACATCAGTAAGGTTTTCAAATAGCGGATCCTCAAGAATCTGGTGAGATCGGCTCAGCAGCTAAAGGATCTTGCCTCTAAGCCTGGTGACCCGAGTTTGATTCCTTGGACCCATTTGGTGGAAAGGAGAGAACCAAAGCAAAGTTGTCCTCTGACCTTCACGTGCATGCCGAGGTAAATATGCAGCACCCCAGCCCCTCCCCCACAATGAATAACTAAGTAAATGTAAAGGAAAAAAGGCCATGAGCAGAATAAGGGAAAATAGGTGGGAAGCCCGTGCGAAGGTTCAAGCTCAGGCCTCGCAGGCATTTGAGATTAGAGAACAGAGAAGCGCAGGCATGATGGAGAACAGGCACTAATTTTCTTCTCTTCCTTTGAATTAGCAGGAAATGCCAGGGTCCTAAATATAAACAAAACGGGGCATGAGTCTAATAATAGAATCTTGGAAGGGCGGCTGAAGCGGCATGTCTAATGAGGGCATATTTTAAAAGTCCGTTTCCACACTCCTTCCCTGTGCCTTCGAATTTGCTTCTCTGCAGGTTACGATAAGGATCTTGGGTCCTCATTATTCATTTTAGCAGCATCCTGCAGGAGGAACTTCAGAGCCCTCCCTGACGCCCACCACACCCAATTCTAGCCGCAGCTGTATTTGTGGGTACTTGCAAAGGGATTGCTTTGCCTGAGGACGGACACCTTCCCCAGCCAGAAACTATCAGCAAGAGGGACTTGCACACTGCATTTGAAGGGATTTTGCCTGGAGTGGACACAATAAAATTATAATAAAAATTATAAAATTTATAATTACGTGGATATGCATAGGAGTTACACACTTTATTTGAGCACATACACAGAGAGATCTAATGATTCTCTCTGCAGTAAAAACTAATAATTTTTTAGCTCCCATTTTTGCCTTCATTCCATGGGAGGAAAAAAGCTAGGAGCTAATGTCATCTCCTTAGTCTTGTTAGCATTGAGTAATCAAACTCCCTGCTACCAGGAAACCCTAGACAGGCTCCTGGAGGCTCTCCTCATTCGTCTGGATGGGTTTTTTTTTTTTTTCATGAATTCAAACTTCAAGAAGAAAATGGTAGTTTTCCAACATCTTTTCACATAGGGCTTGCCTCTCCCCTAAAACTTTTCTGAGTCAACTTTTTGTAAGACGGATCACATTAAAAAATAAATCTCTCAATTATACCATATAAGCGAAACAGTAAGCCATGACCTCATCACCTTATATGTACTAAGACGGCAGAGACTCCTTAGTGTTTCAAAGCATCTTGTCCCGTGCTGTTCTGGTTTATTGTACAGCAGGCTGGACAGTTTACAAAGAGCTGCTATCTTCCTTCTGCATGTTAGCTGATCCCATGGCTCCGTTTCCCTGCAGATGGAAGCCGGAGACCCAAGAAGCAAGAGCTAAGCTGGCAGACCAGCCAAAAAAACGACCCATGGGTTCAAGATGAGCGGGGGGCGGGGGGGGGGAGGCAGAAGGCCCTCAAATTCACAATCTTCCACCAACCCAAACCAAAACATAAACACCAAGGAAACCTGGAACTCAGCTAATACATGAATGCAACCTCCAGACCAGAGAAGATCTGGCTATGGCTCCAGCTGTGCTCAGGAAGGAGGAGGATGGAAATCCAGGACCACTTCTCATGTACATCATCTTATCTTGTGACTTGATTTACCATGAAGTCCTCTGCATGATAGTTGCTAGCAGCATGAATCATTACCACTGTATATGAAAAGTCTGAAGTCTATTCCATAGAAGCACAAATAGCTACTCTGACTAGTATTGGTAAATAATTGTTCCTGAGATGAGAGTCTAGTGAAATCTTGGAAAATTTTTGGAGAAAGCCACTTTCTTCTGATAAAGAAAATGTATTTATGTCACCCATAAGTAACTTGAAATTCAGATCTTTCAATAATGAGTTAATACAACCGTTTATCAAAATCATAAGACGTGTCTAACTGTTTGGGAAGATGGAAACTGTCCCTAATACGTCAGAAATAGAGAGAGAAAGCCACTAGCCATGTCAACAGTGCCCTGCTCAGGACCTGCAGTGACATTCTTCCTTCACTTCGTTTTAGGTGATGATCCAGCAGCAACTGGCTGTAAGCAAGCATGTTGCTTTGTATCCTCCTTGCTTGGCACAGCCCATCCTTGCTTGGTACATACAGCCAATTGGCCCCTTCGGTCCACAGTGTCCCCATGACAACCAAGCCTCTACCTTCAAAATGAGCTCACATCAGAAAGACACAGCTCTGGAAATGTATCTGGAAGTATACAGCCCAGAGTTTGTGCTGTTACCCCAAATGTAGTCTGTGGATGTGAACAACTTCAGACCCCTGGAACAAGAGGACAGTGGTATTTTGTTAAAAGCTGAGACCTGGTCTTTATAAAACAGTGGTATTTAAAGGGAAGCAAATTTTATACAGATATTTTGGGAAAAGATTAGGGATATAGCTCATAAGTATAACAAAAAAAGATAGTCAACAGAGAAGAGTCTGCCACATGATCAAAATGAACTCTTGTTTCACAATTAATGTGGACTTAAAGTGATTGAAATTAAGACAAGTGTTCCACTGACTATGGCAGATGTTATTTTAAGCAATGGCATTTCTGCAAGAAAGGGGTGAGCTCTGAGGGAAAGCCAAAATTTCTTCCAATTATCCTGAATGAGCTCATTTCTAGAAACAGACTGATGCTTTCAGAAGAGGAAACAGCACTGTCTCAGTCAGTCGCAAAGAAAGGAAAGAATGCACACCTCCTAAGTCCACATAGGTGGTGACACATATATAGACATGACACACACAGATCTGTGCACATATGCATACATTGTGCATATGAACCAAGTACACCACAGACACACAGAACCTTCCCCTTCCCTGGTTCAGTACCACAAGGCAGAGTAAGGAAAGAAGTCCTGACTTCCTAAGCCCCTCTTCCTGAAGATAAAACTTTTATTTACAGAATGAGAGAGGGAGTGTGGCTCAGTGGTAGAGCATTTATTTGACACAGAATGGGAAAGAAAAGTGTATGTGTGTATTTGCACAGTTTCTGATAAATACATTTGGATTCTCTCATTTTAAAATGGTGTGTTCAGAATGCTTTTAAAGAAAGCAAGCAAAAGAGAAAGAAAGAGAGAGGAAGGAAGGAAGAGGGAAGGAAGGAGAGAGAGAAAGAGGGAAGGAGGGAGGGAGGAAAGAAGGAAGGAAGGAAGAAAGAGAGAGAGAGAAAGAAAGAAAGAAAGAAAGAAAGAAAGAAAGAAAGAAAGAAAGAGAGAAAGAAAAAAAGTCTTCCTTAGGGGGTGAAGGTATTGAACCCAGGGCCTTTGTATGCCTGTTCTGTGTGAGCTACAACCTCAGCCTTCCTCAGCCACAGCCTCTTAAAGACTTTGATCTTAACTACAACATTGAGTAGAATTTCTAAAGAAATAGAGGGATGCAAACATGGGAAAACATGGTCAAACGTGATAATCATCCATGACTTTAGCGCCAGCATCAGAAATTTTATCATCAAATGGTAAGTAAAATGCACAAAACGGAGGAACTGTATCTACATACAGGGCAGGGGGACATTCCTTTGTTTCTTTCTGTTTTTGCTATTTCCAGGGCAACTCTGAGCAGCCCCCTTTTATCTGTGCCGGTGTGGGGTTTAGATCAACTGTTGATACTTGCCTTTTCAGCCATGCAAAAGCAGCTCGGTTAGAGGCCCAGCATCAGAGAGAGACAAGCTGTGGGGCTTATCAAGTCTTCCCAGTGGCCTCTCTGGGCTCATCCTTTGTAAACAGTAAGACATGTCAGCAACCTGGTTGCCGTCATTGCTGACAGTTCTGTAAAGAGCTGTAAGTGTTGAATTCTTTAAAGCCGGCCTGCGCTCCGTGAGAGAGATGATAGCATTGAGATGAGGGACTGCAGGGATATCCGAGCACCTTGGGAAACAGAGGAACTGAGGCTTTTCACTCAGCAACCTAATGAAAACTAGACAAATAGTCTTGAATTTAATATATAGTTTCCACCTGATTCGTGTGTCTTTTGTTAGGAGCCATTCTAGCCTGTATAGAAAAAGAGACTGTCGGATATAAAGAAGCGATCTCTTACTGATACAGAGCTTTGGGGTAAGCAAGGCTGTCTTATAAAAAGATGAGAGATTGAGTTTATGGTGGGAACATCCCATCACGTGGCCATTTTTTGAGTTTATGGTGGTACATTTCTGTTGCGCAGACATTTGGTTGCTTTACTTTCATAGGCCCCAGAACTTTACATCTTTGAAATCAAATGCAGAAAGAACGGGACTAAATAACCCACCAGGGATAGGCTGTAAACACAGGATAAAATATGACAACTAAGGAATAGTACCAAAGGGAAGGCGTGAAGACAAGCTTCAAAAGTTGTTCCTCGTGCTGAAACAGTGGCTATGTGCTCTGCGTTAAAATCCAAAAGACGTGTCTTGAGTAAGGGTCCACTTGTGTAAGTGAACTACATCAAGAAAAGTCTCAGGGCCAGCAAGGTAATTTAGCAAGTAAAGACATTTCACCAAGCCAGATAATAGGACACAGGGGTCCACATGGTAGAAGAAAAGAACCAACTCCTGAAAGCTGTACCCTGCTCTCCACACATGTGCCACGGCACGCGTGCGCCTACACACATGCATAAGCACCTGCACACCACATTAGTGAGTAAAAGTCTCAGCTGAGGTGACTCAGCACGTCATGTAAGGTATATCACATTCTTTTCATGGGAACTAATAACACGTGACTTAGAATAAGCTCTGTTAATAATAGCAACCGATGGTGTTTAAGAGTAGCTTGCCCAAGACACTTAAGCTGTAGACTTAATAACACTTCAAAGAAAAGGGAGGAAATGTTCCTCCCCGGGTTTCCATTTTTTCTTTCCTAGGAAGACTTTCTAAATTCATTGCCTCCAATAGATGGACAAAAGGCTTCACACCCATTTATAAAATATCCAAAACTTTGGGACGGGTCATGCCGTTGTGATCCAATGCTGAAATAAAGACCCTTTCTAGAACCTAGCATCTTGTTCATGTTGCCTAGCAGGCGTTCATCTGGTCCTTTAGTTATTTCTCTACTGTAAACTCTGCCTGATGGTACAAGTCATAGATTATTCTATGCCTTTCCATCTTATCCAGTCTCCTTTGTTCAAAGAACTAGACCATCCTCTTATCCAGCTACACGTTAGGCACAGAGTCTGGAAATTTGTGTCAACCATAGAATGCAGAGAATAGCTTAAGGGGGAAAAAAAGATGTTTAAACATTTCTAGGAGCTACCTAAAAAATAAGACCATTTTTCCTAATTTTCTTAGGAGCAGAGGCACCAAGGAAAGAACCATGGGCATGACCCAGACAGACACTGCTTCACAGCATCCCAAAGAGTAAACAGTAAAAATAAAATAAAACAAAAAAGATTTGCCTGTCATGGGAGTTGTCAATAAAATGAAACAGTGTTTATTACAACATTTAAAGTCTGTGATTAAGAACACCAAAAGGCCTAAACTAGAAAGGTTTTCAGCCTGTAATTTCCCTGCAGTCCTGGCCTGTACTTCCTTATGAGTTAGCTCAGCGGGGCTTTCTTCCATGTCCGTCATCAGCTTGTAATTATTGCCGTTCTCAAAGCCATGCCAGATGGGCCTTCAGAAGCAGGCATGCAGCCTGTCTATGAGAGAAAGAGCGTAATATTACTCTACACAGAGACCTATCTGGTCCTACTCAAAGAATTCTGCTCCTCCTCCTCCCTCCCTTCTCCAGCCCACCCCCAAGCCCATTCTCTCTGCCTACCCTAGACAGCAAGTTTCTGGTCCCAGCAGAATGGCCTGGTGACAGGCTGGGACCCTGGCGGGCTGGGCATCTGCTACATCTTTAGGATCTTTAGAGCACGTAGCCTACTGGTCACCTTTCCCAATTCACAGATGGAAATGAAGTCGACACACAAGGAAGAAGCATATTCTCGAGCAGAGACTAAAAGTTAGGGAGTTGCTTTTATGAACCTTTCAGAGACTCCAGGCCTGCACCCTCCATGCCACATTCCTCACTGGCTAGGAATGAGATTCTCAGCGACATTCTCCAGGACAAGTCTGCACCCCCTTTGCATGCTGGGAAGAATAAACATTGGTAAGGAGGTTGAGGTCAAGGAGCCTCGCAAAGCAACACAGGGAAAGCCAAGAGCGCCTAACCCAGGTTCATCTGGTGATAGGCCTGGAGTGTTAGGTATCCCAGAGGGCCAAGCAGAGCTTCAATCAGCAGTTAATGAGGCAAGACCTGCAACAGATAGCCACTTTCAACTAACAAAAGCTTTTAGATGTCTCTGTTTACTTTGATCCATTTCAGTTAATTTGAGCCTGGTTAGAGGGAATTTTGCCTCCCCCCCCCCTTTTTTTTTTTTTGCTAGATAAACTCTCGACTCCCACCCTACCCCCATCCACCCATCCCCCACCTCCCAAACAATAGTATCATTTACCAACTTTATACTTAACAAGTATTCAGATCTTCTGTCAAGGTTGGCCACAATTATGTAAAAAGCAGAGAGGAGGTTCTGTGCCTCAGAATTGCTATAAGAAAGGAATCTCAAAATCCCACAGTATGAAAAGAAGAGATCAGAAAAGGTTGCATCTCGTGATTTTTTTAAAAAAACAAATTTATTGTTTCTTTGTAATCCAATTGTGGAGTTTTAAAGGTCTTTAAAAATTGTGTGTGTGTGTGTGTGTGTCCAAGTGTACGAGAGGGGTAGGGCCTTGAAACTGGAGTGGACAGATGGTTGTGAGCCACCCACGTGGGTGCAGGGACCTGAACTCTAGTTCTCTGCAAGAGAAGTGTGTGCATTAAAGTTCACAGCCATCTCTGCAGCCTGGGAAGGCCTCACTTCACAGAGAGGTTTGGTTACTGGCGTCTGCTCAGCTTGTGCTCTCTCTACTCGGCCTGCTTCATCCATGCAGAAGTCACCAGAGCACTTTCCACGTTAAAAGTGTTTCAGAACAAACCACCAAGGCATGAAATAATCCAGAGAGAGACTAGCTGGTGGAAACAAACAAGGAAGAGACTTAAAATCAAGTGTCTGAAGCCTTCAGGTCCCGAGACAGGATACTGCAATGAGCTTTCAATTAGGTCAGCTTGGTGCTTGACCCCACTGTACTGTGTATCTGTCCCTGGGTGGGGGAGGGGAACCCTCTGCCAACAGACACAGAAAACATCCCTGGAGACTTGCCTGGGGTCATCTAGGGACTCCTGATCCCTTTCCTAGCCTGTCCCAGCCGCCTGTCTGTCCCACCTTCTATTACACCCTTACCCTCCCTGTCCCATTCACCTGGCATTTATAGCCTTCATCTACAGCCTCTTTTGCTTTCCTCTTCCTATGTTATATTCCAAAGCACTTTTAATTTGCATATACAAATTTATTTGCATATATACATATATGTATGCATATATGTATTTACATATACACACACACACACACACACACACACACACACATATATATATATATATATATATATATATATATATATATATATATATAAAATTGAGGCAACTCAAAAACAAAATAAATCTAGATAAAATATCTTCCTAAGTACACTTGAACAGTTTTTGGTTTGACATATTCCTCAGAAAACCTACTTTTCTTATATAGCCTTTTCTCATATTCCTTCATCCACTCCTTAGCAACTCTCAGACATTTCCAGAATGTACGTAAGACATAGACGTTAACAGAAGGAATGGAGTGGAACTCTTTCACACTTTTGCCTTTAAGAAAGCTGGAAGTGAGTTTAAAGTGTTCTCGTTGGCATCCTGTCCACTACAGACCACAGGGGAGCATCAGGACCATGAATCTGGAAGACTTAATTTAAACTAAGGTCTTTGATTGTTGAGAAAAAGGAGGACTAATACCCAACTTGGAGTGAACATAACCTTCCAGAAGGGGATTCTGACACCAATTGTGACTTGTTTGTGGCCCACACTTCTGGATGTTGACAGTAGGGGGTTTATATCTATTTTTTTTCTCTTTCATTAAGTCTTTAAAATAGAAGTAAGGTTAGCTTGTCACCAAAATGTTCTTCGGTTGAAAGGCAAGGAGTCCAGAAAAAAAAAAGTCACCACTTAATAGTATTTGAGAACACTAGTTAGTAATAACAGATTGGCTACAATGTACTCAGTGCTTCCAGAGACACCGCCTAACTCAACGCCACAGCTTCTGGGTGACTTTACTAAATACTTTCGGCTAATGAGGACAGTGGCAGTTGCTAAGCTGTAGGCTGAGTTATTCCTTTCATTCGCAGACTGGGGAGAGATGACAGGGGCATGTTGAGTCACTCAAAACAGGCTTAAACCACCTCAAGGAGTTTGCCTGATGAAAGGGTTCCCTTCCCTTCAAAGCCACTTCCTGTGTCACATGACCTATATCACTCCAAAGATAATAACACTTCACTTTTATCCAAAGATCTCAAAGCATTTTCAAATGTTAATTAAGCCTTCACCATCCTAGAAGATAGCAATGCAGAGCTTGCTATTTAAATACTGTATTCCAGAACACAGGTTGTTCTAATCATTGAGAGGGAAATGGAGGCCTCTGGGAGGGAAGGGGGGATCTAAGGAGGAAGTCCCACCCAACCCCTTAAGATACCCAGCACTGGGAGAGTGTTACAGTTGCTTTATGCCAAAACAGTCACATCCACAAGAAAAGGTGACAGAGGTGTGTCAGTGGAGGAGAGAAACAAGATTGTGACCATTGCTTTTTGTCAAGGGTAGTAAGGTAGAGAAAGCGGCTCTCCTTGACAGACAGCGAAGAGCCCTTTGATCTCTTCCATTTACCACAATGAGCCAGCTTGTCCCAAGGCTTAGCTGTGACTGTCCAGGCTGCTGCTGCTGACCTGCCTACCGGCCTCGTTTCAAGCATCTCGAGCAAACTGGGATATCCAGCTCTCCAGGGTGCAACCTATGAGGTGGGGGTGGGGGTGTCCACCCAAGCAGGAGGCAGACTTCAGGCAGTTTTCAGCATCTATCAGTCTGGTTAGAGAGAGACCATGGAGCACCCACACCCCTGAAAGGACTTCGGGTCTCCTTTCCTGCCTATCTTCCACAGGGATACACATTGGATGTTCCCGCACCCTCCCTCAGGGGCCAAGGTTTCTTCTATCCCAGGGTCTTTGCATACAATTTTCTGCCTGGAGTATTTTATCTCTCCTCCTAATGACAGACACTCGAGTTAGTGCCCAGATCAAAGGTCTCTTCTACAGAGAAGTCTGCCCTGATTCTGCTATCAAAATTAACTTCTCCCTGTACTCCCTGACGGCCCTGTTTCGGTGGTTTTAAGTCATGAGATTTCCCAAGTTAAACATCTGTCCTTTAATCCACACCTAGCATAAGAACAGGGTTGAGTCTGTTCTATTCCCCACTGTCTAGCCCATAGCTGGCATTTCAGATTGTTTAATAAATTAATGAGTGAATAAATCTTTCAACTCAATTTTCAAACCACCTTTTTTTTTTTCAAAGTAATCTTTCAAGGTAATCTTTAAAGGTGAAAACAAGAGGAAAAATAGATATTAGAAGTTTGTCTGACAGCTGTTGTTATTTTCTTTACCATGCTGGGATTCGAACCCAAGGTCTTGAGCATTCTAGGCAAATATTCTACTGCTGAGGTATGATAGATTGTTTGCATAGAACTAAAAACAGAAAATAAACTTGAATTGTCTGAGAAAGTACAGGTTTTTTACTATATGCAAAGCTAAGAACTTGTGTTTGTTTTATTCTTCTTTGGTTTTTGTTTTGTTTCTGTTTGATGTTGTTGTTGTTGTTGTTGAGACCTAGTTTCTCTGTTTCTCTGTAATGCTGGATGTCCTGAAATTTACTTTGAAGACCAGGCTGGTCTTGAACTCACAGAGATCCACCTGCCTTTGTCTCCCTAGAGCTAGGATTAAAAGCATGTGCTACCAAGTCCCATTCACCTGTATTTGTTGGAGTATAGGCTGTTTTTACCCCTTTTGCAATTACAAGATTTAAGTCCTTGCGATATCTTCCATCTTTCATTTATTAATCTTTCATTATCGTCTGTCAGGCCCTATAGTAGTAGCACAACACGGCATCCATCTTAGAGGCTGAACATCTGTGGCAATAGCACAATGCATTTGACATGTCAGCAGGTCTCAGGAAATATTTTCAGAGCATGAGTCAGCTTTAAGAAGGAAGACAGCAAAGGGCTGAGGTTGAATGAGTTTTGACACTTTACAACATTCCCACCACACTGGTGTTCATTGTGTGAATTTGATCGGAATGGATCATTTTCTATTCACTCCATAAAGATGTGTAGAGCAGAAGGGAGTCACCAAACACTCCAACGGTTATAAAATAGAATACCACAGGCCTGGGGATGTAGTTCAGTGGTAGAACAACAACACCCGAAAGTCTCTGAGTTTGAGTCCCAGAATCATTTAAAAAAAAAAAAAAACTAAAATAGTTCTTTTCTGAAATTTTTAATGTACTTTTATGTGCATTTGTGTTTGGCTTGCACTAGCTGCATGCCTAGTATCCTGTGGAGGCCAGAAGAAGGTGCCAGATCCCCTGGGACCTGAGTTACAGATGATTGTGAGCTGCCTTGTGGGTGTTGGGGATGGAATTCAAGACCTCTGGGAGAGCAGCCGGTGCTTTTAACTGCTCGGCCATCCAAAAGTACTTCTTAAACATACAGTGGGTAATATAACAATGGGACTTCTTAACGGTGGCATAGTACAGCTAGTATGATCTTTGTAGAACCCTCATGAGACTGTTTCCTCCATGATCCTGAAGCCCTAACCTCGGGTTTCTGTTGGCTTAGCTGGGATGGGGGTGGGGGCATCTCCCCATTGCTGTGACAGAGGCTGGTTTTCTTTCTGGAATCATGTCACTTTACTGACTTTATTCACATTTCACAAAATTTGTGGAAATTCTCTCCCCAACAAAAATGTCTGCCTCCACAGGCTCGTAAACGTAAGCTTGTTCGCCAGCTGCTTGGCTCTGCTCTCATGAGTGGGTCGATCCATAGATTGGGTTAAATTTGAACAGACTTGGCATATCGTGGAAACTTGGGCACGGTTGGAGGAAGCAGATCCCCGAGGAGGTGTCCTTGGGAGTCATTCTTCACCCCCGCTCCCTCCTGTTTCTGTCTTTCTGCCTCGAGGTAAGGAAAACTCTACCATCTCACATCTGTCACCTGACACTCAGGTACATGGATCGGAGGGACCATGGACTGATTCCTATGAAACCCTGAGCCAAAATAACTTTTTTTTCTTCTAAGTTGACTTCTTTGATATTTAGTCTAATACAAAAGCCTGATTAGTATGCCATTGAACACAGGTTCTATCTTGAAGTCACATGTTCCTTACGCTCCCACTATAACACCAGTCTTTGCCTATGCTGACCAGAGGACATTCGTCACATGCAGTATTACTGTGCGGTGCTCTTGGAAACACCAGTGGAGAAGAATGGCGGCAAGACTGGGCAGAGGAGAGAGTAGAACTGGAAAGGAGGTGTGGCTAAGGCCTCAGCTGAACCTACCTGGAGCTTTAACACTGCTCCCTCAGAGCATCCCTGAGATAGGAGGATAGGAGGTAGGCCTTTTCCCCTGGCTTCCTCTGAGACAGGAAGAACCTTCAACAAGGCAGCTTCATTGAGCAAAGGCTAATTCCTGGAGGAAAGTTTAGCTAAATGTCATAAAAAAGCAACACTATAACTAAAAGAGGAATTAACCCTGATCCCTGATGAGTTATCTGGGTGCCACACTGCAGCATCTACTCTACTCTGGTCCTTAAGGTTATCTGGGTACCACACTGCAGCATCCTTGGCTCTGATCTTGAAAGCTCTTCTTCTAGGAGGGTTTCCCTGACTCTCAGCCTACGGATGCTCCTCCCTTGTGTTCTAAGTCCTGTATCACCTCATCCAGCTCTCCTCATTTTATATTATATACATCTCTTAGTTGTTTGATTACTCTCATGAAAATATAAACTATATGAAAAAGACTGCCATTCTATTAAACAATATGTAAGTCACCATAAACAAAAGAATGAGTGAATCTTTTTACTTTTAAAAATCTATAGGGTTGGCAAGAATGCTCAGCCAGTAAAAGCACTTGCCACACAAGCCTGATGACCCGAGTTTGATCCCCAGAATCCAGGCGGGAACCAGTCCCCAAAGTTGCCCACCTATGCCTTCACATGCACCTTAGCATATCTCCCCACCCCCGTCTCTCTCCCTCCCTCTTTCTCTCTCTCTCTCTCTCTCTCTCTCTCTCTCTCTCTCTCTCTCTCTCTCTGTCTCTCCACGAAATAAAAACCATATACAAACACCAAAAAAGTCTGGATAATCATTCACCAAAATAGAACATTGTTAACTGTTACTTCTTGGTGTCAGAATTATGTCAGATTTCTTCCCTCAGTCAAGCTTCTGATATATCTAAAATTCTATAAGCAAATAGTACTTCTGCAATTTCCTTTAAGTTTTAATAACATTTTTTAAGTTCTAGTTGTTTTGCTGGGGCAAAAAAACTTTTACTAGAATAACCAACATCAGTAGCCTCAGCCCTTCAGTCCACCATTTTGACGCTAACTCAAGAGTTCAGCACAAACACTTTGACATAAATGATTTTATTTAACCTTAATGCAATGTCAACAGGACCAGAAAATTTCATGTTCAGATTTTTATTGGATTGCAAAATAAAACAACCAACCCTGCTAATGAGAAGTGAGCTAACGTAGACCCATAGCCTAGAACGGAGGGTCCACCAAAGGTACCGCTCTGATACCCTCGAGTGGCAGCAGAACTAACTCCAAGACATGCCCATCTAACACCCGTTCTTGCTGGCCACACCCCCTGCCTCACTCACCTCCCCATTCCTACTCACAAAAGAGAGGGTTGTGCCTCTCCCGGCCTCATTTCCATCATTTGTTTGCACAAGCCTAATCTGCAAGGCCAGCCAGAGTTGAAAGCACTGTCACCCCAAACATCACATGGCTCCTCTCTTCTCCTCTCCTCTAATGATAACACTTTGCACGTGCATAGTCCCTTCCAGAAGGCCTCCCTGTGCATCACCTGGTCGCATCTTCCCAACAAAGCTTTGAGGTCAGCGCATCAGATAGTGCCGACCACAGCTTTAGAGATAAGCCATGAAAAACACAAAGAAGTTACATGACTTGCCAAAAATCACAGTTAGCTACTGATAAGGATAGAGCTAGGATCTGGGGCCTTATGGAAAACCCCAGGCCCCTCGGCTGTTGTACTTTGATCTTGCAGTCTAGCATGTGAGCCACTGATAGAGTCCTGAAGAATCTAAACCGGTAACAAACTAAACTGATGAAAGCAAGATCCCCGGGTTGATTTCCTGGTGAGGTACACAGTAGGCCTGCAAAGATCTTGGTTACAAGGGAATTGGTTAAGAATATACAAGTGATTCCACTTAGTTCCACCATGACAATGACTGAAACAGTGTACTTACCTAGCTTTTAAAGCTACATAAATAATCAGAGTACCATATAAAACAAGTGTGACTCCATCACATGACCCCACATTTCCATGGTGCTCACTTCTGCTGGCTTTACTCCTGTTCTCCTGGTGCAGCTGTTAATAGCTTTCCCTTTTACTTCAGCGATAGTCCAGGGCAGAGGATAACTTACATGGTCATCCTATATACACCCTCTCAAGAACAAATGAACAATTTCAGTAAACACTGAACAATATTAAATTTTCAAAATGGTAAGCCCTTAATGCTGCAAGAGAGGTTACTGTCACTGAGATTGCAATGCACTGCTCGGAACATTCTTAGTGTTGAATGGCTTCGCTGAAGTCCCAGTAAGACACATAGCCCTTTGTGCTACCCCTGAGCTGGTGAAATTCTGGCTAGCTTCAATCCATTTGCTAAATGATTTTGAGTTTTCCACACTTCATCCCTACATCTGATAGGCTATCTGTGTCTTGTTGCTTATCAAAAGTGTTCCTTTCCACATTCATCTTTAAAAACAACTAGAGACAAATTGCAATTCACATTGTCCTCGCTTGAAGTTAGAATGCCTTCAACATTTCCCAAAGGAAATTTGCCAAGGGAACAGCCTAGGAGCACAGTGATTTACCAAGTGGTTAGAGACAAGATGTTCGTGGTAACTCCAGCTCTGACTCCTTGAGCATGCGCAAGCATTGGCACCTCATCAGAAATATTGGGAGGAAATACACTTCCAGCCACTGAAAACCAAGGGATTCTGAACTCACACAACCAGTAAACAACTGCATTCATAGTCCTCAACATGGAGACTCTCCTGCATTCTTAGGGAACGTTATAAACTAGCTAAGTCAGAGCAAAGATAGGGCACAAATAATGTAAAAAAATATGTATTCAGATGCAATATGTATTGGCAATCAACAAGAAAGTCATATTACTAGCTTTTCCCTGGGGAAAACTTTGCCCACCTCAAGAAAATGGTTTGAGTGTTATATTGTCACTTGGGTCTTTACCTGTTCATATTTTTTCAGTTGGAAAAACTCTGTATTTAGATGTAGGCCTTGTGTGACCCCAATAGAAATTTTATTAAAGAATCTATCAAAACAAAACAAAAAATGGATTAAGGTTGGAGAGATATTCAATAAATACACCAGAGCACTGGCTAGTCTTCCAGAGGATGCAACTTCAATTCCCAGCTTACAACTGTCTATTACTCCAGTTTCAGAGGATCCAGTGTCCCCTTCTGGTCTCTCTGGGCACCAGGCACACATGTGGTATACAGATATACATGCAGGCAAAATACCCATACATGTGAAATAAAATATTTTTAAAATTTTAAATGTTAAAAAAGAAATCAACTCAATCAACAGTCTGCATAAAGACAGACGATAAAGCCCATATTCTATTGAAAAGGGTTCTGTGAACCTTTGTACAACAATCTGCCTTCCCCATCATGGAAACAAAAGCAAGCTGCAGTTCTTTCCACAGTGTGGATGTGTTTGGGGTTGTCTACAAGGCCCAAATAATCACTCCCAGTCTGTGTCCCAATAGAACACAAAGAAAACCGTTTCTCTGAAGCAAAGATTCAGCTATTCAGTAATCACAAGACTTCTTTACAATCATTAATCACTCAATATTTACTGTGCACTGACTAGGCTCTTTTTCCAAGCATTACGATGACGCTCTTTGCTCTGCAGGAATACCTGAATTGGGAAAGTAACAACAGTGGACAACATGCATAAGCAGAGAAGGCGTCTACTGTACCCAGACACTGCCTGGACACTCTACACAGGGTAAGCCTCAGATGGCCTTCGAGGTTAGCCTGGTTTACAGACAAATGGTACTCCTCAGCTTTCAGTGGACTAGAGTCTGATTCCAGCCAGGCCTTCAGGATTTCAGCACCTCTGTTCTTTCTCTGCCCCACATTTTATTAGCTCCTGCTTTAATTGTGTGCACTGCTTTGCTGGCCCTGCTCAAGAAAGGGAATGTTTTTCCAGGAGGGTCCTTGCAGCAGATGTCCTGACTTCTCCACAATAACAGTCTGAGCGATAACATTGATAACATCTGATTTGCGAGAGTGAAGCTGCCTCCTGGGATGGAGCTGCCTCCCACCATCACATGCTGACCCAGACCTCCAACAGGGAGCAGACCGTTATGTCACGTTCTTTTAATAGCTTCAGGAAAGTACAGCGTAACAATATAGGCAATCTGAAGTCATAGAAACTTTTTTTTTTTTTTTACTGAGAAATCCTTTAGAGTTGCCTTTTTGAACTAGCTGTAATTGTTTAAAAACCACATCTTGAAACATTGGATCGCAATTATTCTGTAGTTTCTGGAACAAGGTTAACCGAATGTTACAGGGAAACAGCCAAGGGAGCACTGGCATCTGAGAAACTTAATTGAAGGCTCGGCTTCCGTAATGGCCAAGCATTAGAGGCTCTAGTTAGCTTTCTGTCATGTCTGCTCACCAGTCTCCGAAGCAAAGGGGTTAGACAATAAAGCTTACTTATCTCCTCTGTGCTTTGGTTGCCTTTCTCATCACTGTAACCAAATACCTGACAGAAATAACTTGAGAGAGGAGAGATTTATTGTGATCACTGTCAGGACAGCTTCAGTCCATCACAGCAGAAAAGCATAGCAGAATTCACGGTGACAACAGTGAGCAGCAGAGACTCCTTACCAGAATGTGAAGACTGTGGGCCCAGGTGGGCCCCAGGTGGGTATGACCTCAGCCAGGTCCCCACCTCCACCAGGCCCCAGAACCTTCAAAACAGCACCCCATGCTGGAGATGGGGAGTTGGAAGCATGAATCTGTGGGAACATTTCACATTCAAGCTAAAATATTTAGTCATATACTTACTGTCAGTTTTCAACACACAGCCCCCAGCATGCTCACAATCTAATGAAGGAGCAAGACCCAGGAATGTTTGAGTCAGTGGGGCACCATCAGCGCTGTAAAATGTGAGATGGAGATGCTATGGTAAGACAGATAGGAGCTTCTGATTCATGTCGGAGAGGTAGGAAGAAAGTGTCTGGTATACAGTAACATCATAAGCACAGCCAGATAGGGCAGTGAGAGGCAGCAGAAGCAAGAAAGGATGGAAGTGTACATATCCTTGTGGAAACAAGGTTTCCATGTAAGGTTTATAAAATAAACAAACAAACAAATAATATAAATACAATATATACATTTTAATTTTTAATAGAATATTTAATTTTAATATTTCAACAAATTAACAAAATTAAATTTCAAATATTTAAATATTTTAAATACAATGTATATAAATATATATAAATAAAATATATAAAAATACATAAGGTTTATGAAAAGGACATGAGGATAGAGAACTTGGAAGAGGAAGGAGGCTGAAGCCATCTATCAGGGGCATCCTATGTCACCAAAAGAATGAACATTCCTTTCACTCTTTCAGAAACTGTGTACTGACCCTCCTGTGGGCCACACACCGTTCCAGGTCTTGGGATCACCAGATAGTAAGCAAAAGTGATAAGACAAAGAAGGACTCACCCAAGGGCTCAACGTAGGAGGACCATGAGCACTGGAAATGTGGCTTGCAAAATCATACTGTATTTAGGATATATACATTCTTAAATGCTGGTTCTATGATTTAAACCCGGGAGCACAGTACATTATAAAGTGCCATTTAACATTTTACATCTAATGTGAATATTTATGTTTTATGCAAATATGGCTTTGTAACTAATCAATAAACACAGTGGGTCTTTTTCTTTTTACTTATATCTTCAGACACCAAACCATCGGTCTTGGAAGGAAAAGGCAAATCATGTGTGTTATACATTGAAGCTAACGACATACATTTTAAAGATAAAGACTATGACCATGTTTAGAAGGAAAAGTGGTTTGGGGTTTATGACTTCAGAGAGATGAGTCCATCACAGCAGGAGAACAAGCAGGCCTGGCCTGGGAAAAGAGAGCTCATATCTCTATCACAAACAACCAGAGATAGCAAACAAGTGAGCTGAGGCCATAAATACTCAAAGCCTGCTGTCAGTGACAAGCTTCCTCCAGCAAGGGTCTACCTCCCAAATGTTATACAGTCTCCCCAGCTTTGGACTTTGGGGGATATTTCTCATTCAAATCACTGTAAGCCCTGAAGTCAGAAAGCCAAGATTCAAACCTGATTCCCCAGATGGCTTATTTGCTAGTTGTATATCATACTGCTTAGTTTTTGTTTTCAACTTGGCACAAACTAAAGTTACCTGGAAAGAGGGAACCTCAACTGGAGGATTGCCTGTGGGCCATTTTCTTAATGACTACTTAATGTAGGGGCATCCAGGCTACTGTAGGCAGTACCATCCTTTCGAAAGTGAACCCTGGTATGTAAGAAAGGTAGCTTAACGTGACCCTGGGAGCAAGTAGGTAAGCCATGTTCATTCATGGTCTCTGCTACAATTCCTGCCTCTAGATTCCTGCCTCTAGATTCCTGCCTGGGGTTCCTACCTGGCTTCCCTCAGTGATGAACTGTTCGTTGTCTAGAAGCTTAAGATGAAATACACCCTTCCCTCCAGCAAGTTACTTTGGGTCCATGTTTTATCACAGCAACAGAAAAACAAACTAGAACATACATCAAATGCCCATATTGTTTTATGTCATGAAACTAATTATAACATAGTCACCAGCTACGAGGAGCTCTTAGGAGACCAGACGGTAAATAACTCAAGCAGAAGCTTACAGTTTAATGTGTTAAATGGCAGTGCATGCTTGCTGGCCGGTTCACTACAGTTGTTCCTCCGATAAACATGCCCTGGCTTCAATAAATCTCAAATCTGTTGATGTTTAGGAATTATGTGAATCTCAAAATTCTTCTGTGAACACAGGACATAGGACCCAAACCCAGCCTGGAAAAATCCATAGAGCGAGAGTGTCCGAAAAGAAGGAAGAAAGCAACACGCAGGCTTAAAGGCTTGTCGACAAGCCTGGAAACCTGAACTCAGTTCCCAGAAGCCACACAGAGGTGAAAAGAGAAAGCAGACTGAGCAAGGTTGTCCTCTGACCTCCACACACAGGCCATCCCTCTCACACACAGCAATAATACCTCTTTAAAAGGAAGCATTTACCTTACAGTAGAAATACAGTCAAAACTTGAAAAACACGTATTGTTTCCTAAAGAGCTGCTTTTCAGGACTAGAAAATGTTATTTTCAAGTCAAGGAAATTACATGATCTTCCTTTAAAATGAGACAAAAAGAAACATCAAAATTCGACCTCGAGCTTCAGAGCTTTCTGTGGGTTGCTCAGTTACCTAGTCCATCTCTCTCCAGAGAGAGCCTCAGTCCTCCCCAGGACTCCAAGTCAGAAGGCCTGCAGTAGCTGGTCCCTGCCTTTGCTCCTGTCCTTCTGGAGTCCCTATCGCCTGTACAGGAGCTAAGCTTCCTTACAGGACCGGGAAGAACTTCCTCACAGGACTGGAAGGCGTAGGATACTTCTTGTCATATCCTTCAAGGTGTAAATTATCAGTGCCCCTCTGCAAGTCAGCACATACCATGCTTCTCTGCCAATAACCGTTGAGTCCAGGAAAAACTGAGCACTTCCTTATTAATTGGTTTGTTTTTATTTGGAACTTGGTATGTAATAATAGCTGGTCATCCCCAACTATAGCAGAATTTATATATTCCCAACTGATGAGTATTTATCTCAGAGTTCTAACTCCAGACACTCTATAAGACAATCCACACACAAAATATAGTCTATGTTCCATGCACCCTAGTAATTCCAGTGTGTGTGTGTGTGTGTGTGTGTGTCTGTGTCTGTGTCTGTGTCTGTGTGTGGTGTGCTGTATGAGTTTGTGTATGTGTACATGCATGATGTGTATGTGTTTATGGGCTATGTGAGTAGGTTTGTATATGCATGTGTGTGTGTGTTTGTGTGTGCTGTATGAATAAGCATGTATATATGTGTATATGCATACACGTGCATGCATGGGTATGTGTGTGTGTGGAAACCAGAGATGGGCATTGAATTCTTTCCTCTAGCCACTTTACTTTTGAGATAGGCTCTTTCACTGAACCCAGAGCACACCAGCCAGCTAGACTAGCTAAGAGATCTGCCCCGCTTTGCCTGCAGCTATTACAGACATATACAACCATGCCAGACTCTTAAAGTGGATACCAAGGGTCTGAATGCAGGTCCTCATGCAGGCACCTTGCCAACAGAGCCATCTCCCCAGCCCCTCCCATGTTTCTTGCTAGCTTCTAGATCGAAATGGATGTTTGATGCAATTCTAAGGAGATGAGGGAAGGCTACTGGTTGAGGGAAGGAAAGGATCCTGGCTCATAAAAACATACCTATCAGGACACAACCCCTCTTCCTCTACTTCTGACCATTCTCACTGCCATGAAGAGGGTAAGTCTTGGTACAATTGACATCTTGAAACCAGCAGAAGAAATAATTAGAAAAACTTTGGTCTGTGATCTTGCTAGCTTTAAGGCTGCCTGGGTTCCTCTTGTGGGAAATAGGAAGCTTTTCTCATTGTTGAAGTCATTTTGAGTTCAGCCTTCTTTGCCCTTGGAGATCTACCCCACCAGAGAGGAGAAAGGTGGTCCATACAGCAGCATCCTCATTAATGTGATGTATCAAGAAGCCAAGGAAGACTTAGCAAGACTGAAAGCTTTAGTTGTCATGGCAATTGCAAGGCTGCCATTTTAATTTGTCTTCCGATCCAACGTGTACTTGATTTAGAGACCATTGACCTTTGAAGAACCATAGACTCTTTTTAATATCCTAAGTAGCATGTTACACCTCAGGAGTCTTTCTGACACAATGAGTGATAGGGGAAAATTCCCTCAAAACACACACACACACACACACTTTAAAATCAACATCTTACAGCTTCTAGGCCCTCAAGCTTTTACTGCATTGGTAGCTACTTCTACTCAGAAGATAACCCTGAGAGAGAACCTGAGAGCCGCCGCAGGGTCTATGCAGCCTTTGGTGTCTGGTGGGATGGGAGAAAACTCTAGATCCTTACTCTCTTAGTCTGGGACCATGCTGAGATGAAACATCACCTAGTGACACAGTGCACCACCTACCAAGACAGATAAGGCCCAGTTATCAGCATTATAAGACCCTTTCCAGGCAGATACTTCCGAGAATAGTTAAGATGGGTGAAGGTTCAGATAGAATCCCAAACCTCCATGTGTGTGGGGGGGGGACACTGCAAGTGGGTCATGGCATGTGGTTCAAAGCTTCATGGGAGAAGCTAGGTGGATGTTTCTAGATTTTAACATTCCAGCAATGAATATTGTTGCAACATGCTGAGCACTAAGCAAGCCAGAAAGGGCCAGGCTGTACAACAGAAGTGTCATAGGAAGGAGATGACACTGTTCCTTGTGTTCTCCAGCAATAATAGAGCGCTCGCCCAAGCATTATTTGTCAAGTTAAAGCTTAGATAGACCCAGTCTCAGGACAAGAATCAAGGCTTCTTAACTTGACCCAATCGCATATAGGGATTCTTCCTGGAGTTAAGGAAACTGGACACAAAGGCTGAGGCTGGCAACTATCCAGTGGCATATTTTGTTTTCAAAGACAAGCTTAAGCTTCTGGTCTATCGCACTTATTTAAAATGTTGTGGTCTGCAGTGATGCACCACCTCGGTCCACCCCTGGGGCCCCTAGCCTGTCACATAAATGAGTGTTTTACTTCTAGCTCGTACCTTAGAGAGTCTGGAGACAACTGGAGCTTTTCCATGTGTCCCTGTGAGAGTCACAATGTTGCTGTCCCTCCACGGGCTTCCTCTGTAGTCAATGCCTCTGACTCCTGTGTTCATCTGTTTCCCATGATTCCTACCGGGCCCCCAGGCAGGGCAGTATAACATAGAACAGCATAATTCACTTTTATAGAGCATCCTTCATGTGAGCTATCACAGGGAGCTAATCAAACACTGAGTAGAAAAGGCCTGCTGCAGGTTAAGATTTAAAGGGGGGAACTGATTTAGAGGCTGGGGGCAGGGCAGAGCAGAAATGTCAGTAGATGGGATAGGAGAAGAGAAACAATCCCCTCTGTGGCAAACCCTGGGTAGAAAGAGGTCAGACCATCTAGAGCAGTGGTAACACTTCTACCCTTTAGTACAGTTCCTCATGTTATGGGGACCCTTTCAACCATAAAATTATTTTCATTGCTATTCCATCACTGTGATGTTGCTGCTGTTATGAATCATAATATAAATTTCTGATATGCAGGCTATCTGATATTTGACCCCATGTAAAAAGACCATCCAACCCTCCCAAAGGAGTAGCAACCCACAGGTTGAGAAGCACTGTTGTAGAGGCAGGCTGCCTGTGGAGAGAAGCAGTTAATATACCGAGGCTACAGATTACTCACAACCAAGGACAACTCAGGAAAGCTTGTGAATCAGGTCTGGGGATCAAGAAACCCAGCCCAAGGTGATCCAAGAGCTGAGAGAATGGTGCTGGTTAATTCGGTGTGTCTGAGTTCTTAGGCTTGCAGTTCTGAATGTCACAGGATGGCTGGTCCAGTGCCAGATATCATACCTACAGACAGAAAATCAAGACGTGACAGGGAACCGCAGCTGGAAGGAAAGCCATCTTGCTGCCTTGCCCTGGACTGCCCAATGCCTGGCCTTACCTGCTCTTGGGATTTGGAGGTGAGGTGGCCCGAAACCAACAGCACAAACTCCCAGACTCCGTGAGCAAGTGAGAAAAGCCACACCGAGCTAGTCTGAATGCTGCTTCAAGCTCCTTTAATACCCTGAAAGCATTGCTTCTGAACAGCAGTTCCAGATTGGCTGGCATCATCTGTGTCAGCAATCCTTGGTCTTTCAGGCAGTCTTCAATTAGGTCCTCCTGCAGGAGATGTCTTTGCAGCTGTGCAGCCCCCAGTGTTTATGCAGAGGTGGCAGCACTGTTCCTCCTACACCATCTCTCCAACAGGTCCCTTGAAGAATGAGGACATCTTTCCAGACTCAGCAGACTCAGTCAGGATTTGGTACCGAGTCTCTTTCTAAACCAAACCTTTGTAAGAAGGATGGGATTTTCATGATTGGTGCTACCCAATCAAAAATGGACTTCTGAGTTGCATAGAGGGCAGATGCAATTTGGGCTTTACCCACAATGAAGGAAGGAGCAAAGCTATGTTAGCTACCTGTCATAATCTCGTGACAAAATGCCAGCTGAAACTAGCCTAAGTAGGAAAGGGCTTACTGACTGAAGCTCAACTTGGTGTGGGGGTGTGTAAGGACACTGAAGGTGTAGTAGTTATAGTGACACTAGCTGTGACAGCCAGAGCATGAAACAGCTGGCACACTGTGTCCATCCTCAAGAAGCAAACAGACAAAGGCTAGTGTCCTCCGACTCCTTTATTTGCTAGGCCTCCAGGCCATGGTACTACCTACTTCAAGGGTAGCTCTTCCCTCTCTGTGCACACCCTCAGGGACAGCTCCAGAGGTGTGTCACCTAAAAGATTCCAAATCCAGTCAGGTTGACAGTAAAAATCACAGGAAGGGTAACTGAGATGTCAACCCTCTGTGTCTGCTACAACCTATGACAAAAATGGGTCTTGGTTATATCAAGATCAGCTTATATCTAGCACACAATCATGGTTTTGAGTGATAAGTTAGAAGTTTGGAAAACCACAAGTGGGAGAAAAACTGAGAATGAAAACAAAATTCTAGGTTTGGGGTGTATGAGAAGGGGCTAAGAAGGCAGGAAACTAGATTTTTGGCCTTCTTCAAGAGTAAAATTAAACATTTCAAGCTGAAGAAAGAGTTGAGTTTGGGATCAAGGATTTCTGCCCTTGGCAGATGAGACAAGAAACAAGGGAACTTTATTTCTGGACTAAAAAGAACCAGTAGGGTCTGTGTTTTGAGAGCAAGGCTCTCTTATTTCTGGAGGGGCTAGAACAGCTGTGAGTGGGAGATACGCAAGAATGCAAAGCCAAGTATCATTCCAGGGGACCAGCACACAAGACCTTCTCCCACATCCAAGCCAAAGGCTCTCATGAGACTCATAGGAATAAGAGGAAGATGCATTTTTGGTTCGTGAGGAACCAACCTTAACATGGGGGCCTCTGAGCTTCTTCTCACTGACCTTGAGTCTCTTGGGGGTTTGAGTTCACTTGCTCTGGGCACAATTCACCTTCCCAGCACTAAGGAAAAATACGCTCCAAAGATTTGTAGCTCTCTGAGAAACCACACAGGGGTGAGTTAAGTGTAAATGAATCCCAAACATGCAGATTAAATTTCTCCTAAACTGCACCAGAGTTTAAAGGCCAGGGAGAAAAGCACTGGAGGCCAAACATATTTGGCTTTTGTAGAACCCAAAACATTTCTAATGAGTTTGAAATCATTCAATTAACAAAATTCAGCTGAGTTCTTTCTCCCAAACCTGGCAATCAGCCTGGTGAAAAATACACAACTGTCAGTCAGAATCTGCTTTCCCTTAGGGAGGAGATTGCTTTGGGTTGTAATATTAACTCCTTGATCCAATGTGATCAAAGGTAGCTGAGGCCAATATCCTGACAGGGACAGCCTGTAGAACAAATTGTGGATCTCGAAATTCTGTACTTCATTGAGCAGAAGACTCTCTCCCTGAGAGAGAGAGAACAGAAGAACGTCACTTCTAAATGAGTTCTGTTCCACTGAGAAAGAAAACAGACAACATCTCCTCTAGGAGAAAATATAGCCATCCCTTTAGAAAACTTTGCATTTTGAGAGCTCCCGGGTCTATAGTAGGAGTGTGTGAGTCCTTCCATCACCTGTGGAGTGTTAGCCAAGATGTTCTAGGTAGCACTTCCTACCGGGGAGCAAATGATCCATTTCTTCATTAGTTTACCTGTTGCTCTTGACTAAACCAAAGGTATTTGATAATGGTTGGGAATATTCTGCAGTTAAGGTCCTGGTTGGCCGTCTTTCTTCTCCCATTAGAGTGGGAAACTACCCTCTTTAAGTCTACTGTTTTAGTCATCTTTCTGCTGCCTTTCATTTATTATTATTTTAAGACAGGGTGTCATAAAGCCCAGGGTGGCCTCAAATTCACCATATAATAGAGGATGGCCTTGAAGTCCTGATCCTTCTCCCTCTACCTCCTCGATGCTGAGATAACAGGCATGTGCTACCACACCTGGTCTATGTGGTGCCAGCGGTCAAATTCTGGGCTAGGCAAGCACTCTACCAACTAAGTTACATGCCCTAGTCCACCTTTACCAACTTTCAAAGACCCTCATATAAGACTAGCTTCTCACACATACATCCATTCTTTCTCTAAGTATATACTTACCCATTAAAAAGTTAGACTATCATGAATGATATTCTTTATTCACATTCATGACCAGACTCCTCCATTTTGCTTGGCAGAGTCAGGCAAAGCTCCCTCTACCTTCTTTCTGAACCACTCAAACCAGCACCTAACCACAGTTTGTTAGCACACTCTGGTTGTCCGGCCTGACTGTCGTGTAGAATTGAGAACATCAGTGAATGAGACTTCTTGAAATTGAACATGGGTTAAGTTTTACACTCACAGTTCTGTACCCAAGACAGAGCATGCAAACAGTGCTCATCTGCTATTTAATGGTGGCCTTCTCCAATAAAATCAATGTCATAGTCACAATATCGTGCTCGTATTTACCTAACTTTGGTTGAACTTATTTGATGCCACAGACATTATGTGCTCTTCTTAATAAGGACCTAATAAAAGAGATAATATCATTGCCTGTGTTTTACCTAATCAGGACTCCAGATTGCCAGAGAGACGATGTGTCTCAAACAAGTTTGTCACACCAGGAAGTAAGCAAGGGTGAATCTGAAAGGTCTTTGAGAGCCCAGGCTGATCCATCTTGACTAGCCCCTCCCATAGGACCTAGTGAAACAACAGCAGGACACAGAATTATTTTACTGTAGGAACACTTTGCTATAATTTGGCTATGTTAGCATTAATTCGATTATGAAAAAAAAATGATACCTGAGGGAGGATTAAACTTGGTCTCTTTTTTCTAGTTAAATTATAGTTCATAAGACTCCTTAATGAAACCAGAGAAAACAATATTACGGCTTCTGTTTTCTCAAACTAGACAGTGGGTTTCTCCTCCTTTCCCCTAAGCCACTCCCTTCCCCTCATCTAACCCCCCCCCATATAAACTCCTACGTCCCCACTCAGCAAATACCCTGGTTGGCAAACAAGCACATTCAGAAAGCAAGGAGTAACATGGAATGTGACAAGTTTTTCATCTGACTCACAGCAAGAAAGAAAATAATAATAAGATAAAGAGAGAATGCAGATTTTGCCAAAATGGAAATGCTCTCTTGAAAAGTTTTGAAAAATATTCCTAAAATCTCAAATTGAGCAAGTGAATGGACCCTGAGGAGGCGGAGGATGGAATGGAATTTCTAAAAATAGGCACAGTATGAAATATTTTTGAAGTATCAGAATGATGGAAATGAATGTACTGACACCTTTTGTAAGAATTTCCCCACCCCCGTCTCCTGGCACCGTTTGATTTTACCCTTGAACTGGAACCTTAAGAAGTCACTGCCAGACAGATGGCACTGAAGATCCCAGATCTTGTCCCTGGATATCAGGGGCAGTAGGAGGCTTGGGGATTGTACTAGACAAGGGTCTCCAGAGAGGTAGAACTAATCTGGGTCACACAGTTTATTAATTTAAAACATTAATCTCATCCCCAAATCACCTTAAGAAGACACCCAGAATACCAAATACCTGGATCCCTGATGTCAAGCTGACACAGAAAGTCAACCATCACATAAACTATCTAGCAGCACACAGAATTTAACTAGCGTAACTATTGGCAATAAGCACTTGGAAGTGCATTCTAGTTAAAGCTGCTGAAACTAATGACCTGTACAACCCCTCCACTCACAACAGTGAGCACTACTGGCTGTCTCCCCAGCATCCATTGTGTTTTCCTTTCTTCTTTGGATCAGCTAGCCACTACTCCTTACACAGTCCTACCCATTATGAGAACAGCAGCTGAGGCTAACCCCAGCTAACCCCAGCTGGTGTAAAATAATCCTGGGACCTCTTTAGAATCAAGCATACAATCAAACTACAGCTGATAAAAAAAAAATAATTCAAGGAAAAGCCTAGATCAGGATTGTTGTAGTTAATTCCCGGTTCTCCCTGTCAGCCACATGCTTCCAGAATAAGACTCAGACTCAAATCAGATTTACCAATGCCTTGGCCATATAGCTAGGTCCTACACTAACTAGATCATAACTGAAGCTATCCATTTATTTTAACCTACATTGTGCCATGTGGCTGGTCGCCTGTGCTCAGGTGTCATGTGTCATGTGTCTGTCTCCTCACTTCTTTTTGTGCTCCTCACCCTACCACCTTCTTCTCTCCCAGAATTCTTTCTTCTCCTGATGTCCTACCTCTATTTCTTCCCTAAGCCATAGACCACAGTCTTTTTCATTGACGAGCGAGGCACCAATACAACACACAAGATGGTCTCTCTACACAGGGTTCTGGAAAGTATTTTCTGCGTTGAGAGAAACAGCTTCTTACCATGAACACTTGCAGTCCCCTTGCTACAAGCCTGAGAATGCAGCCAGCCTGGGGTGAGAACTGTGGTTTCTGATAACATTGTTGAGCCTCTGAAGCAGCTCACCTGAGAGATCACCATACACCGTATACATATAGGACTTCCTCTAACATGAAGCAATAAGCCAGAAATTTTGGGTTAAATTTGCCAGAGACTCTACCTTGTTGACACAAAATCAAATGTCAAGAAGAAAACATACAGGCTTAAAGGCCGACTTTCTCCAGGAGTTCCAGGCTGAGCTGTGCAGTCTTCTTGAGATGTTTATTCTTCACTGGCCTCAAGTGCCTCCAGGGGTAAGTACCTGAGAGGATGAGCAGCAACCCAGCCTCAGTGGGAGCATTTGGCTCCTGTGTGAAATAACAACTGATACAAAATGGGAACCTGGACAGTTTTTCTAAATTACCGAATTCCCTGTTAATTATGCATGTTTACCTTTGTGATCTCCCCTTAGCCTGAGGGATCCACCTGCTTCTATGGTGAAGGAGATGGTTTTCAAGAGAAAATAAAGAACAACAGACTTTAAAGTTTTGGAATCGAATTCTGGAATAAAACACTAAGTTTCACTAAAAGAAGATTTTTAATGAATGTTTCATTTTAAAATGTTATAAATACACATAACACAAATAATGGTAGTTGTGGGGGTTTGAATAAGAGTGATCCCATAGACTCATATATTTGAATACTTAGTCATCAAGGATGGCACTACTTTAGAGGGATTAGGAGGCATGGCTTTGCTGGAGGAAATACGCCACTGCAGGGTGGGTTCTGAGGTTTCAAAGCCACAGCCAGGCCCAGTGGTTCTCTCTCTCTGCCAGATGTAGAACTCTTAGCTACTTCTCCAGGACCATGCCTGCCTGATTTCTATCATACTCCTCACTATGATAATAATGGATTAAGCCTCTAAAGTTGCAAGCAAGCCCCAATTAAATGTTTTCTTTTATAAGAATTGCATGGTATCTCTTCACAGCAGTAAAACACTGGCTAAGACAACTAGTTAGGTTTTTTGTTGTTGCTGCTGTGTTTGAATTTCGGGGTTTTTTGGTTGTTTTGTTGTTTTGTTTTTTTCCTGGTGAGAGAGAATGAGTCCATGAGTGAATGTAACCCAGTGCTCTACCACTGAATTACATCCCTAGTAACTTGGAATTTATTTTCATCTTTAATTATGTGTATTTTTCTGTGTGCCTAAATGTGGGTGTGTGCAGGTGAGTGCAGGTGTCTGCAGAAACCAAAGTTGATGGGTCCCCTGGAGCTGGAATTCAATGCAGTTGTGAGCTGTCTCCTGTAGGTGGAGGGAATAGACTCCAGCCTTGGGCAAGAAGAGTGCATGTTCTTAAGCAGTGAGCATCTCTCCAGCCTCTAAATCTTATTTATTTATCTACTTAGCAATAAAGATTTGTTCATTTTTTTAATTTTTTTGTGTGTGTATGAGTGCATATTCATCATGTAAGTACAAGTTCCTGTGGAGACTAGAAGAGGGTGTTAGGTCCTCTGCAACTGGAGTTGCAGGCAGTTATGATTTGCCTGATGTGGATGTTGGGAACTGAACGACTGTCCTCTGTAAAAACAAAAAGTACTCTTAACCAAATCATTGAATCGTCTCTACAGCCCCCTTGGGTTTCTGTTAAGCTACATAGAAGCTACCTCCTCAATTATATTCTAACTAATAATCCTTACCCTTAATATTTTTATCCTTACCATTACATGCTATCATTTTGTGTTCCTTTAAACAATGTATAAATTGTGTCATGCCTTGCAATTATAATGGCTTTAATTCAGCAAACGTCACCCCTCTGAGACATACATGGTAGAACAATGAATCCTCTTGTAATAGGCAGTTTGAGTGTTATATTCATTCATATAATGCTGAAATAGATGTTTTTCTTCTTTAAACACATGTGAGAATTTTCTTTTGATGTTTAGATCAAGCTTTACGGGGATTGCCAATGTTCAACCTCAACCAAACTACAAAATGATAAATTCATACAAATTATCATATACCTCAAGATGAAGATATTAGGTTTGAGGGTACACATTTCTACAGAAAAATTTGGACAGGTTCTTTCTAAAATCCTTTTGTAGGCCAACAGCCAAGTCTTCCATTCATGGAATGGCCCTGTGCTTCATAGCACAGTGAATGTATAGCTGAGCTATGGAAGAAAATAGAGCATCAAGAAAAATCCTCGTGGTTCCCGTGTCTCAATGTCACCTACAGAACTTGAAGATGATTCTCTGCTTCATTTTAAAGCCCCAGGTTTTCACTGTGCCACAAAGCTATGATGTTGTAGTTGACCGGAAGGGATTTAATTCCAATCTAGGAGATAAATTCAATGCAATTCAAGGTTTTGTTAAGTAGTTTCTCATGGGAACATTTGAACCTACACATTACACAAAGCTTAAACAGAAGCATCTTACATGTAGGCTCTGTTTTCTTAAATTAGAACCAGAAAAGATAGCGGGGTGGGGGTGTGGAGAGAATCAAAAAGAATGTGCAGTGTTTCCTGTGATGATTCTGTCTCTGAAGCCAAGGAATAGAGGTTATGTCTTCACAGAGGAGAAGATGGGTCAGTGGTTGCTTCTCAAAGTCTTCAAGTTGTTCCTACAGACACAATGGTGTTCCTGTAACACTTATAACCAGGTCATCTTCAAAGGACAGTATCTTGTGACTTGAGCTCCTATCGTATGTCTACCTATTGCAAATGTCACTCTGCTTAGACTTGAAGGGCCAATATCAGTTTATCAGAAATGACACCTGGATATCTGAAGGTCTTTTTTTTTTAGTATACATTGGTGTTTTGCCTGCATGTATGTCTGAATAAGGGTATTATATCCCCTGAAATGGGAGTTACAGACAGTTGTGAGCTACCATGTGAGTGCTGGAAATTGAACCCAGGTCCTCTGAAAGAGCAGCCAAAGCTCTTAATTGTTAAAGCATCTCTCCAGCCCCCTGAAGGTAATTTTTTTTAATGATTATACATACCCTGACCAGAATCCACTCACAACTACACCCAATAAACATAATACAAAAAAACTGATCTTTGTGGAATTCTTCAAACACTTTTTTCTTGGTTCTGGAGTTTAAATATAATTCATTAATTTTTTTTTTTTTTTTACTGAATGACTGGCACTTAGGAATTCTCTCAGGTTGTTAAAACTTAAGTTTAGTCTGCTTTATGTAATAGCTATATTATGGAATAATGTCTAGTATTTACTTTGCCATAGAAACAATAAGCTTCAATACATGAGTGACTTAGAAATAAGGCTCCAATGTGTCCTTTAACAAAGATATGTTTTAAGAATTGTAATGTGAGGTCCCTTTCATCACTGAATGAGCATCATAGAATATACTTAAACATGTGAAGATTCTATGGCAATTCTAGGCAAGTTAACCTTCTAGGTCCATCACTCTATAAGTGGTTTGTTGTTGACCAGAATAGTTTTGGGCACATGACTACCTTTGTCTTGCCTGTGTTCCTTGGAGCATGTCACAAGGTCAAACCCAAAGTCAGTAAATCCGGAAAGTATGCAGTAGTCTTCTGGAGGCAGGGACATGCCACAGACTAGTGGAAGAAGAATGTAGACTGTGGATGTGGTCAACAGTGATCTAACAGAAGCACAAAGTCTCAAGGATTCATTGTTGTTTGGGTTGTTTGTTGTTTGGCTGGTTGGTTTGGGGGGGTGTTGTTTGTTTTGCTAAGGATAGAAAAATACATAGTGTAAAATGGTGTTCATCACTAACAAGACAGTTGTACTTTAAAGTCACATCAACTGTGAATGTAACAAATACATCCCATGCAGTAGATGCCACAAAACTCTCAGACAAAAGTTGAGGTCCACTGAAAGCTCTTTACTTCCATTCTCCCACTCATTACCTCTTTGCTTTGCCATTAACTAAAAACCATGATCTAAAGATAACTCCTTGTTGCATAGCAGGAAGTACACAGTGTTTCCCTTGTCTAGAGCATTTGTATACGCTGTCTTCCTGATTTGCCTTGCAAGATGAGGTGTCGTTCTCATGAATGGACTCACTGAAAAATGAAATGTTCATTCTGAGATAATCTCGGTGGGTAGCTGAGGAGCTCGTTTGTGACCCAGCGGTCTGAAGCAGGTGAACAGGTGGCTAATGTGAGTGACAGAAGGGAGCCAAAGCAGTGTGGCCCCGTAAAGCAAACTGGCCAATTTTTGTGTGTAGCTTGCAAACTGGTTCTGATGACTCCTTAGTCATCTTTTTAATACTGTCACACAATAGCTGTGAAAAACTACTCTAAGGATAAAAGGTGAATTTTACCCCAGTTTTTGGAGTTTGGGCTTCTGTTCCACAGCCCCACTGATTCAGTCTTGAGGCAAGGCAATCTGTCATGATGTAAGCACATAATAGAGGCGAATCCATTTAACTCATGGCTAGGGACAAACACAGAGAAAGAGACTAAGGCCAGAATCCTCTTCATCGACATGTCTCTCAGTGACCCAACCCCCCCCAATAGTCTTTCCTTTTAAAAGGTCTACTACCTCCCCCAAAGCACTATGACTTGGAGACCAAACCTTGGTGAGTCCTTGAGTGAAATTTACCCAGACCATAGAGGAAGTTAATTTCCTTAAATACTTCCAAGGATTATTATGGAGAACATTGAATAAAGCCTCAAGGGTATTTTTATTTGTCTTTCTTTCTTTCTTTCTTTCTTTCTTTCTTTCTTTCTTTCTTTATTTATTTTCCTTTTTTTGATTTTTGAGACAGGGTTTCTCTATATAGCCCTGGCTGTCCTAGAACTCACTCTATAGACCAGGCTGGCCTCAAACTCAGAAATCCACCTGCCTTTGCCTCCCAAGTGCTAGGATTAAAGGCATGTGCCACCACTGCCCATCTATTTTTATTTTTATTTTACTTTATGTTATTGATCTTGAAATCATTATTTTCCTGCCTTCATCCCAGAAACACTGACATTACACACCTGGTTTATGTAGTGCTGGGGATAAAACTGACGGTTTCCTCCAGTCACACCCAAGTCACACTAGGTGGGAATAAATAACAAGGGGAGACCTACTTAAAGCTTATATGAATGTGTTTTTTCCCTATGACCCCTCAGGTGTCCTTGTGTGATGAGATACCTAGCAACTTCATAAGGACAAGTACAGTCCCTAGATTAATAAGCCCCATTGTGGAATCCTCATTCAACTGAGACTAGGCCCAGCCTGATCTTTAAACTGAACAGCTGATCAATCACCACTCGGCTTTATCCTCCAACCCCTAGCAACCTTTCTCTTTTGGTGGAAGCTGGGATTCTGTGATAGACTGCGGAAAATGGGAGGAGCTCAGGGTGGGACCCGTAGGGCAGACACATCCAATCCAGTCTTGATCTCAGAGGTCGAGGCAGCAGAATCCTCTCAGACATTCTCAGGGATGTAAATCCTTTCTCTGAGGTCCTTGATAGTTGTATCTGCCACGCCATCAACCTGCCCTTAAACAGTAGCACTGGTGAAATTTCTGAGCTGCTAGAATGTTCTCCCAAATCATGTGTTCTGGTTGAAATACGTGCGGAAAGGAAAAAATCTCCCTTAGCTCTTTGCAGAACTCTGAAAGGAACAGCTCTCAGCTGTGTCCCTTTCTCCTGAGCGCCGACACACTTGGCAGGCACCATCTTGCCAGTTCCTAGAGATTTGCTTACAGAGGTCAATATTGGAGGCTGATCCAGTCTCCGAAATACAGCTGGGGTCTGACACTTGCAGAGTGACGGGGGTCTAGCTGAAGGTCTGTAATTTACCTGTCTGATACCAGATCCCAGTGAATGCTTCATTCTCCCTCCAGAGCACCTCAGAGATGGGGGCCCAGCCTTGGGGTGGGGGGCTATCTACCCTCATTTTAAGGCCTTGTAGTCATTTCCTCACTAGTGCAAGGGAAGGTTTTGTACAGTTATAAAAGAAAAGAACACTCTCCTCTTAGTTCCTAATATATTATGTCCTCCCCTGCCGAGTCCCGGGACTTAGTCTGGATTTGGTAACTAAAGTAATATAAATGTTAGCTAAGAAGCATTCCCGCAATGTGGTTCCAATTTAGGCTTGTTTTGAAGTCTAAAGGCCCAATATGTCTCGTAGATTCTTCGCTGGACATTAGCGTTAATGTAATTTGCGGAGGAGCTCAGGCCGGTAAAGAAGGGAGGCCCTGGCCCTCTTTGGATGGGATCTGTCCCTTTCCCGGGGCCAGGAGTTGGCTGTGCTTCCCTGGAGTACCCTAACCGCCCTAGAGGTCTTGGGGTTCACTCTGGAAGTTGCCCTACACTTGCAGGGGTGATAGAAGAAGCAAATGGGTGCAATCTCCTGTTCCCAGAGACCTTGCCCTGGCTTTGCAAAGGGACATTCCCAGGCCATAAGCAGCCTCCTTTTGCAAGCTGTTTGCACTTTACTTCAATAACATCTCTCCCCTAGCTTCACGCATGCCTTTTCAGAGTCAGGCTAGGCACCCCTTGCGGGGGCCCACGAGGACCCCGCAGCCCAGCTCCCACCCCTCCCTAGCTGCCCCCACCCCTGCATTCCCCGTAATGAGCATCCCCCCTGGAACTGCCTGCCCTTTATCTTGCTGGGGGGACCCGCACCTTTTGAACTGCCATCTGTAGATTGTGTTGGTGCAGTGACTTGTTAACTGTGCCATGCTGTGAAGGAAATGGCATGATTTAGATCAAGTGCTCAGGACGGCTGTTCATAAGAAACACTTGAGCCAAGCTGTTGCTGCTCGGAGCGTGCCCTGGGGAGACGGGTTCCGTTTTGGGTCATGGTCCTGCCTTGTATGAGGGCAGGCGCAAAGCAATCCCGGGCTTCGCTGGGGCTGCAGGGAGGGGGGTTGGGGAGGGGCATTATGAAACCATGAGGCTGCCAAATTAACTTCTCACCCTTTCAACCACACTCAAGAGAATAAAAGCTGAACATGTCTGCCTCAGAATCAGGTTCGATTTATGCCAAATAAGTTCTTTCTCTAATTTATCAGCCCAGCTAGCTATCCTAATTACGGGAAATTTCTGCTGTTTATCAAGCTTTTTACTGAAGAGCTGGGAAGTGGCTCGTGGGGAGTTTTGTGAACGGGGACTTCACCCCCAAAACTACCTACCAAAGAAAATAAAAAATAAACTGTTTTTGGTTCTGACGGACCAAAAAAAAATTCAAATGGAGGGACCACGGCAGGTAAATGCAGGTCATTAAGTCCTCCCAAATGGCAAGTATCTTTAAGTGAAATCTAATTAGAGACAAAGGTGAGGCCAAGACAGAGTTATAAAAAGGGAGCCTTCGGCTTCATTCATCAACTCTCAGGCTAATTCCACAGACACCCATTTGTCCATTATATGGAAATAAATGATTAGGGTCATTCTCTAAGACAAATTTACTTTTCTGCACACTCTAAATCTGTTTAGTCAGTTTAAAGGTGTCAATTATTGGAACAGGCTAAGACTATGAATTTCTTAGTAATAGCTTTAATAACGTTTTGAAATGAAAAGCAGATACCTTGAAATCAGCCTGCTTTGAAAAGACCTATGAGGGGCTCTGGTTTTAATTTGTGTGGCGTTCTACATCTGGAATCCCTTATAATTAAAACTAAAAACCGAACTACTACTTCCACCTGTCAAATGATGAAAAGATGGATGCACTAATAAGTTACTAAATAGCCCAACATGATCGAGTTTACATTGGAGTCCGCTACAGTAAAACAGAACTCTGGACAGGAGGCTAAAGGTCTCGGTCATTACTAATAACACTCTTGGCATTAGCCTGCACAGCCTGCTGTAACTACTGGCGGGGTCTCTTAAAATAAGAGTGGCTTGTTGGGAAGTCTTTGTTTAAAAAGGAAATATAAACTTCAGAAAAGAATATTTAAAACACATAAACTGACCAGACTTCACTTCCCAAAGTTTGTGTTCAACACTTCTGAAACTCTTTCCGGGGCTTCTTAAAGCAATCACAGGCAGCTACTAAATTTGGTATGTGCGAATGTCTACCAAACATTCATGGTAGAAACAAAACAAACAAACAACTCTTGTGCCAGCTCTGTGGATGTGGCATTGAGCAAAAATATACTTTTCTTTTTATGTAACTTAGAAATAGGAAAACCTGCAATAATTTCCTCTTTCTTCAGAATGAATAAACAATGGTGGTTTTGCATAGATTCTGCTAAGAAGAAGCAGCTCTCTCAAACCTCTTGCTGTCTCTCCGACTAAAACAATAATGGTCATTAAAGTCCCCTTGTACTGTCACTGACATTCAGAAGGTTAATTATTCTAAAAGGTAAATCCTGAGTTGTAATCCCCACTGAAGCTCCTGGCTGGGACTCCCCCTGCCAAGCACGAGCTGTGTGGGCGGCCCCCAAAGGCTCATTCTTCTTGTTACACGATTCAAGCTTTCCTGACATGAAGTAAAAATGGAAATATCATATTCTGAAAAGAGCATCAGTTCTCCTGGAGGAAAAAAAGTATTGGAGCATCTTGTTGGTGATTGAAGGATCTTTCCGTGGGATGGCCACTGCCTAGAGAGAGGGGTATCTTAAATACCAGTAGCACCTGAGCACCCTGCATACCCTGATTACAGTGAGCCAAACTCTCCCTGTGAGAAAGCTGTGCCCACCCAAAGAATTCCAATCCAATTTAATCCTTTGAGACCACTAGAGACCCCATGGGTACATTCCATTTGAGGAAAATGCTCTATTTGGCTACCACCCACTTGTTTTAAGAAATATGCCCAAACTGGCCACCTAAACTCTCAATCCAGCCTGAAGGTAGTCCACCTGGCCAGCATGATGAGGTTTATAGCAGCATCATTTCCAATATCTAATAGGCAGAGACAACACAAGTATCTATTGGTGGGTGGATAAACCAAACTGTGGAATACATCCAACAGAATGTTACTCAGGCTTTGGTGGGGGATGCAGGAGGGCAGAGGTGAGAAGGGGGAAGGTTGTAACACATAATCATCTCCATGGCAGCTGGAGACCCAGGTGACACAGAGAAGCCAGGCATGGACACAGGATCTGAGCCCACAGAGTCTAGCACATCTGCATGGCCCCTCAACTACATGGAAGCAAAAGGCATCCAGAGAGAGGTCAAGGATTCCTGCTATGTTTGAGGCAAAATGTAGTTCTCCCTGGTCCAGCCCTCTGGAAACTCTCTTCCCAGACCTTTGCCATCAATGATAGTAGTCCTACCAGGCAGCCGGTGCATCTGAAAAGTATCTCAAGAGTCAACACAATGTGAAGGTCCCCCCAACCCCCAGACAGCTAAAGTAGAAGATTGACTCAATTACAGATCTCCTTGCCTGCCAGACCAAAGGCTGTGAATAGGAGATTCATACCTGAAGATAAGACATTGAGAGAAGCACAAATAAGCACTCGAGCCAAGACCATACAGGCTGGCTTCACTCTAGATGGAGCACCAGCAGCAAACACACCTAAGAAGCTGTCTGGCAGAAGGAAAAGGCAGAACAGACCAAGAACCTCACTCACTCATCTCTGCAGGCTGAAGCAACATGAAACAGTTTTGAGAAAGGACACTCAGCTACCTGTTAAGAATGCTCCAGGAGCCTACCAATGGTACCGATGTCTGGCATCGGTCAGATGCCCAGTGGAAAAGTACAACTCACCTTTAAGCTACAGCAAGGCCAGCCATAGATGGGCACTGTCTTAGTTAAAGTTTTATTGCTGTGAAGAGCACCCCTATGACTAAGACAACCCCTATAAAGGACATTTAATTGATCTGGCTTATAGTTTCAGAAGTTCAGTCCATTATCATCATGGTGGGAAGCATGACATCATCTAGGCCAACTTGATACTGGAGAAGGAGCTGAGAATTCTACATCTCTGTCTGAAGGCAGCCAAGAAGAAACTGTCTTCCGCAGGCACCTAGCAAGCTCCCTTTCTCACTGGGGCAGAGCTTGAGCACAAGACGTCCTAAACGTCCACCTACACAGTGACACACTTCTTCAAGGCCACACCTATTCCAACAAGGCCACGCCTCCTCACATGTTCCTTCCCATGAGTCAAACATTTTCAAAGCACCACACTTGCCTGAAGGTAAATTGTCTATGAACTCCAAGCATACTTTGTAATGAACCTAGGGGGGCAGATGAGGACTGTCACATGTTGGGACCTACAGAAGCCTCTTGCGACTGTGTGTACTGGGTTCCAACTCAGCATGTGCACGGAGTCTAAGACACAGTGCTAGGCAATGACAATGCTTTAAAAAGCACTTTCACCTCTGGACAAGAAGGCTCACCCAAAATGAAGGACTCTTCTGGGAGAGGGCAGACAACAGCTCTAGATTCCAGCATTCTAGATACTTGTTTACAAAAAATTAAAAGTAAAACTAATACATAATAAGCAAATAAAATCTCTATCCAATCAGAGGCACTGAAGCTAGAGGTGATGGACTTTTATTTTCACCACAGTAAAAGATTAATTAAAATCATGGGTTCCCTTCCTTTCTGCCAGCTTCTCATCTATTTTAAGTAATTTTATTCTGGTGTGTGTGTGTGTGTTTGTGTCTGTTCATATGTTCTTGTGTCTGTATGT